>NC_134785.1:31611414-31616414 GCF_046742065.1 Oratosquilla oratoria
TATATAAGGAGTAAATTTGAAGGAAAGAATTTCATACCAGAAAGACCAACGATCCAACTTTAAAGGTTTATGACTAACAATGCTGGAAATCTAGAAAGGAGTACCATAAAACTAGAAATAGATATCACTGGCATGGACATAGTGAAAATTTTAATAGCATGATTGAGAAAAGCAAAAGATATAAAGTCATCCTAAAAAGAATAAAAATAAAGAGAGAAATAATCTAATTAAGAAATTTAGAAAACATAAGAATGATGACCCTAAAGCATACTGGAAAATTCTAAGCACTAGTCAGAATAAAGATTATCAAATTCCTCTAGCTTTTAATAAATTTTGTGAAAATTTTAAACAAAATAGTTACTTATGACAATGCTGACAATAATTACATACAAACTCTATAATATCATTGGTTCCCAAACTTTTCCAGGCTGGTGCCCTGTTGGCTTTCAGGTGGAATGCTAGCTCCCCTCCCCCCTCATACACTCATGTGAACACACTTTTTTTTTTCTTCTACGTAACCAAACTATGGAATCGTTTATAATTCTTATGACAGTTTTACCCTTTATAAACTGCATGTGTTCCTTTATTTTAATGTTTATGACATATATTTTTTCATTCAGGTTTTGTAAAAAACAAAAAGTTGTTTATTAAGTGCTCCTAATACCAGCCATCCTGTCACCCCCCTACTACCTCCTTTTGCCTCATAACCCTCAGGGGTCTTTACAGCCAACTTTGGGA
Source organism: Oratosquilla oratoria (assembly GCF_046742065.1). Lineage (NCBI taxonomy): Eukaryota > Metazoa > Arthropoda > Malacostraca > Stomatopoda > Squillidae > Oratosquilla > Oratosquilla oratoria. The sequence goes on from NC_134785.1 coordinate 31,612,153, forward strand.
ATCAATGCTCTATATGATCGAAATAATATATATATTGAATCCTTATTATTGATTAATGGTCCAATAACTGAGGAAGAAGAAACTGGAAATTTTAATAAATTAAAAAGCAATAAATCCCTGAACATGACTTGATACCATATGAATATATTAAAAAGGCTTGGCATATTTTGTGTCCATTTATTTTATTTTTTATTTTTCTTAATATTCTATTCTGGTCTCATGCCATCTTAATGGCTAGTAAGCATGGTAGTACTCCTCTTTAAGAATAAAGGTGGCAGACGAGATGTTAATAATTATAGAGGTATAAATTTATTCAGCTACATGGCAGGCTAAATATTATACATATGATTAATGAAACACAAGCAGGTTTCAGGTATGGGTGTTCCATCCTTGATCATATATTCGTACTCATGTGCGTATTTGATATATTCAATTGGAAGAAAATGGGGCTGTTTTGTTTGATTGTGGACTACAGAAAGACTTTTGATAGTGTGTGACATGAAGGTTTGTGGTACAGTAATGTAGGTGTTTGACAAGGGGAAAATTTGTCACCTTTGGTTTTTGCTTTATATGTTAACAATATTGAAAGTAATTTACCTGAAAGTGATTATAATTATTTAGATTTTAGTGATGATTCTATAAAGTCACACCTAAAACTTCTTGTCTTCATGCATACAGATGACACAGTTATACTGAATGACAATGTGTGGGGAATGAAGCAGGATATTTATTGTAAAAAAAAAAGTTAAATTGAAACTACATAGTAATCAAACAAAATTTGTAGTGTTTAGTAGGGAAAGGTAAAATTTATTTAATTATGTATTTGAACTTAGACATAAAACTATTGAAATAATAGAGGACAAGCTGCAGATAAGAGTAGAAATTTTTACTTGCCAGTTGATATATAGTTTGAACAACTTAATTAAATGGCGTTGCCTATAATGGCATGTGCATCTGAGGTTTGGGGACATTATATTGTTAAAGAATTTGAGTTATTGCATATAGAGTTTTTAAAATTAATTCCAAGTGTTCATAGAAGTACCTGTGGTGTCATAATGTATAGTGAATTTATGATATTTCTATTTTATATTTACATAAAAAATAGAATGGATATTGGTTTAGACCAATTGCAGGTCAAGATACTAAATTATGTTGAACAATGTTTAAATGGTTATTACAGTTGGACAGGTTTGGAATTTATACTTTTCCATGAATAGCTTATGTTAAAAACATTTGCAATGAGTGTGGATTTTCAGGTATGTGGTTGCTACAAGATGTTGAAAATAAATTATGGCTAAGAAAGCTGTAGATCAGAGAGTGAAAGATCAGTGGTTTATAGCTTTGTAACATAATTTAGTAACAAATACATTATATAGTAGTTGCAAATTGTTTAAGATAGTTTATGGAATGGAAAAATATCTTGTAATGTTTTCAAAGAGTAACAGAATTATAGACAGATACCAAGGTGTATAGAGATGATTGGGTCTGTAGTAAGTGTGATTCTGGTGTTGGAGATATGAGTTTCATGTTCTTTTAGAGTGTACTGATGGGGGAAATTATGAGATTACGGGCTACATATATACCAAATCATTATGCATACAAACACTCACAAAAAATCATATAATGATTTCACCACCATCAGACAAGACCAGACTGACTGCAATTGAGGTAGACTCATCACACTGATCCGCCAATCCATCGGCTTCGTGGACACACGTACCACCACAAAACCCTTCCTCCTTCCCACAGACAGCACCATCATAACCCAATCAATCCAAATCCGAACAGGTAACAAATTCATAATCACCTGCATGTACAGTTGTACACCCTTTCCAATCATCACCCACAGTTACCAACAACTTCAAGCCTAACCTCAACCAACTCACCACTATCCCAAACCTGATATGTCAACAACCCAAACACTGACACAGGATTTGATTTACAGACATATTCACCCATAAACCATCATGAACAAAATCTATATTGAAACACATATACCCAATCAATCCCTCTAACTCTCTTCTGATATCACCATCCGTTCACCTGTTTAATCCCAACATCTTTTCGGAAAATGGTCGGAACCCTTGGATCCGACCATCTTCCAATCATCATCACCACTAAAACACAATACATTCCATTTGGGCACAGGCACATACACTCCAATTACTATAGAGCTCTCACCTCCATTTAGAAGTAAAACTTGAAATTTGGGACTCCCTTGAAACTCTGTTACCGAGCTGTGTTTAGAATTTCTCACTATCATACTTCACTGTTTTTTATCCTCTATTTTCCAAAAGGATCACACGATTGGTGGCAGATCCCGTCCGTCTAGTACTATTGTTACAGACATAGAATCATCCCACACTCATACAGCACAGAAATATCCAACATTTCTCCCTACAAAGACCTAAGAAAAGTCCCGAGGGTCGTTACAAGCAGCATTTGGGCTGCGTATTTCCAGCCAATGGCACTCAAAGCACCAATTATTTATAATATTCTAAGACTATTTCTTGTGGATATTCAATTTTATAAGATTTGATGGGAATTGGTTCTGTGTAAAAAGGGTTATTGGTGTTAGAGGAACTTGGATTACATAAATACGTAACAAAGCATTGTAGTCCAAGTTGTGATGGAACGTAATCTAAATGTATTCATTTATTCATTTGATAGTTGATCAATTACAGCGAAAAACTAATAAAGAAAATGCGCAACAGGAAATGACAAAAACAGGTTCAAGTAAGTCTTTAATCATAGATAAAAGAAAGCAAACAAAAGACAAACGAAATGTTTCAAGTATATACAGCAGACTTGATCTTTACCTTATTCTTACTCAAAAACGAGACAATACAATCTTACCAACGTTATTTGTGAAGCGCAGTAACCTCATATGTATGCAAAGGTGAGTTGCTAAACTATATTTTGTTGTATAATTTATGAGTTATACTTTCAGCATTCATACGATTTTAGTTGTTCAGACAAAAAGACTTGATATCACATGAGTTGTAATACAAATAAAATGCTAGTATTTTCCAGGCAGAAATATCAGAGAAGTAAACAGATAAGCTATATGCGACAAGCAATGCACAGAAGTAATTTTTCCCGTGTGGAAAACTCAGTTAAAATAAAACTGATCTCTCTGAATGGCAATGAAAAATAAGCACATATAGACTTAATAGCAAGCCAACCAGATAACCTCTAATCAAAGGGTTAGGGGCTATAGCATTCTTAATTCGTGTAGACATAACAAGAAACAGGGGTTTCCTGCGTATTCCAATAAGTACTCGTTCCGGAAGTAGCAGTGTGTGTTTCATTTCTACACAATGTTCTGAATTCGTACATACAGCTCTGCTGGAAGATGAAGTGGCTGAAAATCAGGAGTTCTTGGTGGTAAAGACTTTATGGTGCGAGGCTGTGACATCCTGCAGCGAAAGACTAAACGACGTTGCAAGCTTGTATGTCAACCGGGCCGTGGGGTATCTGCTTGTACCCAGACCATCAGGGAGCAAAGGCGGACGAACACGGTTACAATTGTTCATACGGGAAGTAACGATGTGGGTAGGGTGAGATCAGAGGAACTTGTTCGGAATTACAAGGTCCTCCTTCAGGAGATGAAGGAGCGTGGGAGCCGTCACGTAGTCTGTGGGATCCTCCCGAGGATCTACGCTGGCTCGTGTTGGAACAGTAGAGCCACAGGAATCAATGATAGGATATCACAATAGTGCACGCAACTGGGATACCATTTTCTTGATCATTGGTATCTCTTTTCAGGCGTCATGACCTTTATGCTTCTGATGGGATCCACCTTACTCGCAGAGGCAAAGATGTTCTTACAAACCTCATTGTGGGAGTTTGTAGAGAACTAGTTTCTTTTTTGGGGTAGAAACTCAAAGGGAAGGGGAAATAGAGTGTATTGGGAAAAATAAAGTAGGGCATAGCAATAATGTAGAGCAATATGTAAGTGTAGGACAAAACATCATTTTAGTATATAACGTCACTAGCGGACGATATATTACATTAGGATGTCATGTCAAAGGACATAATATTATGATGGGATGTAATGATAGTAGAGGACAATATATCATGATGGGAGTTAAGGATAGTGGAGGACAAAATATCACGGTAGGGCATAATGTCAGTGGAGGACAGAATATCAGTTTTGGAAGAGATGTCGAACAGTATGTCAATAAAGGACGGGTGGCCGGTGAGGGACGCGGTGGCGAAGGGGGGGGGGGCAAGGTGTACATAAGTGATCGGATGACCGG
>NC_134785.1:31623914-31626414 GCF_046742065.1 Oratosquilla oratoria
AACTAGCAACAAGTGAACAACACAAAAAGATATGGATAAAAAGAGAAATGAATAAAGAGAAAGAGAGGAAGAAAAGCAGAAAAGACTGGAAGCTAAGACAAAAAACGAGAACAGAACGGAGTCAGAGAAAAGAGAGATTCTATTGGAGAGTAGTGAACATGAAAACTAAGGAAGTTCGACATACAAAAGAAAAACATAAAGGGAAACAGAGAACACAATGGAAGTGGCAGAAAACTAAGAGTGTTCTTACACAAATATAGATGGATTAATAACAGGATTGAATGAGCTTGAATGATTATTTGAAAGAAAAAGAACCGGACATAATGGGAATTGTAGAAACAAAATAAAAGGCCCACTACCACCCAACAGTGTAGGACATGATGCATACAATTATTGGATTAGAAACAGAGAGAAAAAGCAAGGGGGTGGAGTTATGTTCCTGACTAAGAAGGATATAAACGTGAAAGGTGTCATATATGGAAAGAATACAGTAGAGATGATTATGATAGAAGTGGAAGACAGAGATAAGAAGAGCAGAAAATTTGTGATCAATTATGTGCCCTCCGAAAACAGCCTCATGGAGGAGAGTGAATATAAAAGTATGTTAGAGGACACAAAGATAGCATTAACTAAAATAATGGAAGACGGAGGAAGAATAGTTATGATGGGCGACTTTAATTGCAAAGAAATCTGCTGGGAAGAAATGACAGCAAAGAGTGGTGATGACTCATGGGGAAATGCTCTACTTGAGATGATTACTGACCATTCAATGACACAATGGATACAAGAGAACACTAGGTATAGAAATGAAGAAGAACCATCGAGGCTAGACTTAATAATTACATCTGAACCTAGAATAGTGGACAAGATTGAATATAAAACACCAATAGGTAAAAGTGACCACATATTGATTGAACTGGAACTTAATGAGAAAAATATATGAAAAGAAATGAACAATATAGAAAAGGAAGAATGATGTATGAAAAAACAAACTTTGATAAAATAAGAGAATTCTTCCAACAAGAAAACTGGGAAGAAATATACAAAGAAGGAAACAACAGCAGAAGAGAAATGGAATATTTTGACGAAAATTTAAAAAGATGGAGTGGAAAAGTATGCTCCAAGACAAAAACAAGAAAAAGAATATGTAAAATGCTGGTACAACAAAAGTTGTAGGGAGTTAAAAGACAAAAGAGACAAAGCCTGGACCAGATGGAAAAAAGACAGAAGACCTGAAAAATGGAAAATATATACTGGTTATAGAAATGAATATGTACAAAAGTGCAGAGAGAAAAAAAGAAAATATGAAAAAGATGTTATAGAAAAGTGTAAAGATCAACCAAAACTATTCTACAGATTTGTAAACAATAAACTGAAAAACAAACAAGACTTGGAGAAATTGAGACAAGGAGGAGTTGAATACACTGAGGAAATGGAAATGGCAGAAATTATGAACAAACATTTTAAATCAGTGTTTACAAGGGAAAATATACAACCTGAAGAGATTGAGTGGAAAGAAAAAGTCCCCCTATGGAAGAAATAGAAGTAACAAAGAATGAAATATTGACACACTTGGGTAATTTTGATGTCAGAAAATCGCATGGGCCAGATGAAATAGCAAACTGGATTCTGAAAGAATGCAGGAATGAACTGCAGACAAAATACATAGCATAATAAGCAGTTCCTTAAAAGAAGGAAAAGTTCCAGAAGATTGGAAAAAAGCAAATATAGTACCTATATATAAAGGAGGAAATAAAGAAGAACCTACCAATTATAGACCAGTCTCTCTAACAAGTACAATAGCAAAAATTTGTGAAAGAATTATCAAAAGTAGATGGGTAAAATACTTGGAAAAAAACAACGTACTAAATCCAAGGCAATTTGGATTCAGACAAGGACGGTCATGCGTCACCAATTTAATATGTTTCTATTCAAGGCTAATAGATATAATACAAGAAAGAGATGGATGGGCTGATTGTGCATTTCTAGACCTAAAAAAAAGCTTTTGACAAAGTACCACATAAGAAGTTGCTTAAGAAATTAGAATATGAAGGAGGAATACAAGGTAAATTGCTAAATTGGATGGAAGACTTTTTGCAAGAAAGAAAAATGAGAGTAGTGATAAGAGATCAGCACTCAAAATGGAATGAAGTAATAAGCGGTGTCCCGCAGGGGAACAGTTCTGGCCCCAATAATGTTTGCTATATATATTAATGATATGGATGAAGGAATTGAAAGCTATATGAGCTTCTTTGCAGATGATGCAAAACTACTGAAAAGAGTGAAAACTGAAGAAGATTGTGAATCACTACAGAGGGATCTAAATAAAGTACAAGAATGGAGTAGGAAGTGGAGATGGAGTTCAATACAAAAAAGTGTAGTATAATGGAATTTGGAAGAAGCCAAAAAGAATAGCGGGATCATATAATTTGGGAGAAGAAGGAATAAAAAAGTAGAAAATGAGAAGGACCTGGGAGTCATTGTTATGAATAATATGTCA
>NC_134785.1:31631414-31646414 GCF_046742065.1 Oratosquilla oratoria
AGGAGGGCGTCGGAGACCTTGTCTCCCTCGGATTGACATTTTTTCGCCTTCTTACGGACTTCGTACTTCCTGACAAGGGTTTCAAGTTTTTTCATGATTGATCGCAGCGGGAGGAATTTGGGCACGTTCTCAAACTTTGACGACTTCGTCGATGACAGCTTTTCGATTGTTCTTGCTGTTTGATCTATGACATAACAGTCGCCGCAGAACATCTTCCCCTGTTAAGGACAATCTGGCTGGGGGCTTTAAGGGGCTGTCCCAACAAAAACAGCTCAGTCCACTTCCGAGTTGAACTCGCCACTTAGACCCGAGGAGTAGAAAACAAGAACGTTTTCAGCTTAGTTCTGGGTCTCACTATATAAAAACAGAGCTATATAACACCAAAAACTACGTCAGGGTATGCACAAAACCAGGTAGCATCACCTGTGTATGATAAGTACGCTATGCTAAGGGAAAGCGACCGCTCAAGATGCTTTGTTTCTGACGAAAGTCCGGATTTAGGGGTTTCACCTAAAACCTCATAATAATTCACAAGTGCAGAAGCAAAAAGTTCACCTTGAAACTTTTACTATATATCCGTAACCCACCATAATACAATATATATATATATATATATATATATATATATATATACATATATATATATATATAGTATATATATACATATGTATATATATATCTATATCTATATCTATATCTATATATATATATATATATACCTATATATATACTGTGTTAAACACGACAGCATTTTTATAATGATTAGTTTTCTTACTGAGATTTTCAATTTTTCTAACAGTAGATCTCATTTCAGGGGGTGGGCAAATGCAAGCCTTCCATAGTCTTCCATATTTAATTGACTTTTCGACTTCAGGGAGTCATCTTCAGAATAGTATACGGAATTAAGTACACTTACACAGTTACATGATGCACAATTGGTAATTTTGTACAGACAACATGGATTTAAGTATAGGCCGCTTGGGAACACTGAAAGATTCGTGTTGACATCCTGCGTGGCCAAACACTTCGCTCAGGAGGGGGAGGGGAAGGGGGAGGGAGAGGGGGAGAGTCAGGTAGGATAGTTCGTCTCACACTGACGCTCCGCTGGACAAGAGGGGGTTGGTGAGGTGGAGGAAGGAGAAAGGAAGGAGGTTGGTGTTGCTGCCGATGGGCTACAAATCTAGAGGAGTTAAAGAGAGAAATAACAGATGTCATGTTAGATTGTATGTTGATTATCGGAGTTTTTTCCCTTATGTAGATGGCTTCTAGTATTTTAGTTTCTTTTATTGTATTACATTGTGTGACTATCATAGTGTTATTCACAATAGTCTCCCTATCAAGTATAGACCGGGGGGTATTGGAGGTGCTGTCGTTTAATTGCTCCTTGTTGTTTATGTAAGGACAACCGTCTACTTAGTTGGCACGTCGTGAACACAATGTATTTAGAATTACGGGGTTCGCAGTCCCCAGAAGTACAACGGTATTCATATATAATATTGGTTCTCGATAATGCGCCACCATTACCAAACAGATTGTTTTTCATGACCAGGGAACAGGTAAGGGGTTGTCGTAGACTATGGTTACTCTTAATCTATTGTAATCACCCATTAGTTCACAATTTCTATGTATGGTTTCTTTTGTGCGTTTCTCATCTTGTCGGTAAGAGCTACAAAAGATATTCCAATAGAATTCAGTGACGGTCTTTAGTCCGACGTTCTCACAGCATCCTTGCGTTCAAGTAAGTCCTTAGTTACACTGTCAAAGTCTTGATTGGAGTAACCATTATTCAAAGCATCTGTCGTAGATAGGTAAGCTCTAAATGAAGCATGAGCCAAGAGGAACAAATAGAAATTACCCGTCGGACATATGCCCTAATGACGCTTTTCTTATAATAAGAGAACATTCACCAAAGCCATTCATGCATTTACCGCTATCAGTGGGCTTGAAACTAAAGTGTATCGTAATTATATGCGGTAAATGGATGAATGGCCTTGGTGAATGTTCTCTTAATATACATGTATATGTATGTATATAATATATATATATATATATATATATATATATATATATATATATATATATATATATGTATATGTGTGTGTGTGTGTGTGTGTGTGTGTGTGTGTGTGTGTGTGTGTGTGTGTGTGTGTGTGTGTGTGTGTGTGTGTGTGTATTCACCTTGGTCTTTTGGATCACGTGTTGGACTCGTGATCGACAGCTATTTCCCTCCTGGAAGAGAGCTCAGAGCTCGTAGGTCCGATCTATGGGTAATGCTATGACCTTTCACACACACACACACACACACACACACACACACAACTCCCCGCCCACGAGAGTCAGAGTACGACCCGAGGCACAGCGATACCGAAATAATTTCGGCCCTGGGCAGGATTCGAACTGGGTACTAGGAGCACATCTGCTGCCCATTTCAGCGCTCTACCAACGTTGTGTGTGTGTATGTGTGGGTGTGTGCGTGTGTGTGCGCGCGCGCGTGTGTGTGTGTGTGTGTGTGTATGTGTGTGTGTGTGTGTGTGTGTGTGTGTGTGTATGTGTATATATATATATATATATATATCTATATATATAAATATAAAGATTGTACGTTGTATCGAAGCTACACGTAATAAAACAATAAAAAGTGAATCCTCTTTAGCCTTCAACCTCGTATGTTTACAAGATATATATATATATATATATATATATATATATATATAAATATATATGTATATATATATATATATATATATATATATATATATATATATATATACGAGAACAGCTGGAGTCCAGGAGCCATATCTTAGTTGAAAGTAAACGCCGGGCTCGTAGTACGAAAGAGTTTATTCCGACGTTTCGAACCCCGTCCAGGGTTCGTCTTGAGGGATATACATAGGCATACAAAGGAAATCAATATTAAATCAGCACGTGTGTCGCCCTGGGAAAGGTCTTCCAGGCGGCCGCGACAAACATCCAAATTGCACAAAGTGCGGATTCTGTGCAATAATGACATAATGCAAGTAACAACATCAATATTCATAGTTATCACAATAGTGCTTCTGAACAAATAGATAACTTAAATACCTATGCTAAAGAGGCCGAACCTGACAAACACCGTGCCAACAATTCGACGTGTATCGGACAAAATCCACCCTCCTTCACACTGCTGTTTACGTAGTCCTTTTCTCCACCCTCCCCGCTTTAGTATAGGTATTTAGATTATTTATTTGTTCAGGAGCACTATTGTGCTAACTATGAATATTCATGTTATTACTTGCATTATGCCATTATCCTACGGAATCCTCACTTTGTACAATTTTGATGTTTGTAACGGGCGCATGTGGGACCTTTCCCAGGGCAGCAAACGTGCCAATATATTGTTTATTTTCTTTGTATGCTTCTGTATATCCCTGAATGTGGTTCGAAACGTCGGAATAAACTCTTTTCTACGAAGAGTCCAGCTTTTACTTTCTAATATATATATATACATATATATATATATATATATATGTATATATATGTATATATATATATATATATATATATATATATATATATATATATATATATATATATATATATATATACATATGGCTGGAAGTGAGTATTAAGGGAGAGAAACTGGAGGAAGTGGATAGTTTTAGATGCTCGGGTGCTAATGTGGCAAGAAAGGGAGGAGTGGGGGTGAAGGATGAATGTAGATTGAGAGAAGCGAGTAAATGCCTTAGTGGATTTAAAAGTGTAATGAGAAATAGACATTTGGGAATGGATGCTAAAAGGAGATTGCATGAAGGAGTGATTGTGCCGAGAGCACAGTACGGGGCAGAAATATGGAACATAAGAGAGGAAGAGAGAAGGAGTTTGAATGTGTTTGAGATGAAATGCCTGAGAAGTATGATAGGGGTTACTAGGCTGGATAGAGTGAGAAATGAGAAGGTGAGGAGGAGAACAGGAGTGGAAAGGGAGTTGAGAGATAGGGTTGATGAAAGAATATTGGGATGGCTTGGACACCTTGAAAGAATGAGTGAAGAAAGATTAGTAAAATAAGTGTGGAAGGCAGAGGTGGAAGGAGTGAACATGAGGGTGCGTCCTAGGATGAGATGGATGGATGGGGTAAAAGGGGCATTACGAAAGAGAGGAATGTCTGTTGAGGAAGGATGGGAGAGGACAGAAGATAGGGGTGAGTGGAGAAGGGTTGTGTATGGATGATGCTGTGATGCATGAGGGGTGGGGGTGGGGGATGGGGGTGAGGTAGTATGTATGAGAAATAAATTGACGCAGCCCGAAGGGATTTTCCCCCGTCTTTTCATTTTTGGCATAAGAGAACGGAGAGGGGGGTCGCCGAATTAATGAAGCTGCCTTGCTGTGGATGTGCTGTGTCTTACGACACTACTTCTGACCCAGGGCAGTCGACAAAATGCAGGGATGACTCGTCATCCAGGAGGTGCCAAGATGTGAGGGAGGAAAGAGGGCGGACGGGAGGAGAGAATGTAGAGGATGAAATGGGTGGGAGTGGTTTCTATACATTTTTCTTTTGGCTACCTCCCTTATAAGGGGGAAAAAGCCTTTGGTATATGTATATATATATATATATATATATTATATATATATATATATATACATATATATATATATATATATATATATATATTTATGCATGTATGTATATTGGGGTGTACTTATATCAGTATTATTCATAAGACTTTATTTTGATTACTGATGACATGATCTTTACGTTCGATTTGTTTAGTTGAACTCAGAATTATAAGACTGATATCTGTTATTACATATGGCCTTTGGTGCTAAGTATTAACATTCTTCTAAGCAAAATTCTTCTGCGTGCATGAAATAAATCAGCGTCAGCCTAACAGCTTCAAGAAGTTATGTAAAGAATCTGAATAATGAAAATTCAGGAACTCATGTGAGACGACGTAAGAAGTGAAAAAACAATTAAGGAATAAGATTAAAAAATAGAAATCTGTTCAAGCTGTAGAATTTTTTTTTTTTTTTGAAAAAAGACGAAGGAAAACTGGAATTGGAGTGATACCGCTAATGAAAAATGAAGAAGAAAAACATGAATTTTGAATCAACATATTTTCCAATAACAGATTAAACACAGAAAAAAAAAATATCAAAAAGTCGATTGAAGAGATTAGGAATCGTTTTTATCAAGAAAAACCAATCCGAAAGATATTCATTGGTAAAAGAGTATATTTTTTGTGAATTAATTGAAATGATTTAGATATGATCGAATTGAGCCACATGTGCTTGGTTAAAAGGTCACATATTTACACAAAAAAGTTAGGCATAGACCTGAGACAGCCTGACCGAAGGGGCAACAAGAAACTGAATGATATAGCCTGACGAGCCAGTCAAAGAGCCTGATGGACTCAATAAAAGGTGTCACATACACCTGTATGTCGACAATCACATTGTAAGTGTCATTCAAAACTACATAAAAGCATCCGGAAAAGTGGGTAGGTGACTACCAGTGCAGGTGATAAGTGTGTCAAATCAATGAGCCTTATAATCCGATCACTTACCCTGAGTTATGCAAAATGACATAATTGAGCACAAGAAACAATAGAATTATAAACAGGGCAGCCAAGAAAAAACGTAACACATTAAACCTTCACACTCTGAGTTAATTCCAATAAAGTCTACATAAGAATACACACACACACACACACACACACACACACACACACACACACACACACACACACACACACACACACACACACACACACACACACACACACACACACACACACACACACATATATATATATATATATATATATACATATATATATATATATATATATATACACACACATATATATATAATATATATATATATATATATATATACATATATATATATATATATATATATATCCACTTTTTCCAGTCTCCCTTAATTAATACTCACTTATAATCTGCTGTCTTTTTCTCCCCTTCTACATCTCATAACCTTACTTCCACCACACCTATCTTCAACATCCCTCTTTCGCACACCCTCCCAAATTCTGTCACTAACTTCCTCAATCTCTCCTCTGATCCTGCTACAAGCGAAGTGTCGTCAGCAAACATTAGCTGGCTTATCTCTAACGTTTCTTCATTTTCTTTAACCATCTCCAATCCCCGACCCACTACCCTTACATTTACCTCTCGCACCACCCCAACTATGTATAAATTGAACAGCCAAGGTGACATAACACATCCCTGGCGAAGTAACACCACCACCTCAAAACTTTCACTGTCTCAATTTCTCATTCTAACACAAGCTCTACTACTCTCATAAAAACTACTGACTCCTCTTAAAAACTTTGTTCATATCCCATATATCTGGAATACCTCCCACAACGCCTTCGCGTCTACCCTTTCATAAGCCTTTTCCAAATCCATAAAAGCCCAAAAACACATCCATACCCTTTCCCAAAGCTTTCTCACACATCTGTCTTACCACAAAAAATTAATCCACTCAACTTCTGCCTGTCTTAAACCCACACTGTTCCTCACCAATTACTCTCTCTTTTCCCCTTCTAATCCTCTTATTCAAGACCCTCCCATAAGCCTTCCCAACTACATTTAACAAAGTGTTCCCTTTGAAACTACTACATTCATACCTGTTCCCTTTTCCCTTTAAAGTGGAACTATACAGGCACTCTTTCATTCCTCCAGCACTCTACTCTCAAACAAATATTAAATAACCTCATCAACCAGTCCACCATCACTGTACCTCCTTCTTTTTAGACATTCTGCATGATACCCATGTAACCCAGGTGCCTTACCTGCTCTCAACATCATAACAACTGCCTTCATCTCATTTTTCTTTATTTCTCCTCGATTTTCCTCACTCATCACTGTCAATTTATCAGCGCTTCCGACTGCAACTACCTTCCCCTCCTTATCCTCCTTCACATTTAGAATCTCCCTGAAATACTCTGCCCATCTTCCTCTTACTGCCTTTTCTTCCATTATCATCTCTCCATCTGCACCTTTTACCTTTTCTTCTCTACTTGATTCGCCTCCTCTTCCTCTCTTAATTTCTTTCCATAACATCTTTTTTATTAATTTATAAATTTCTGTCATACACTTACCCCATTTCATATCTGCTGTCCTCTTTGTCTCTTTTATCTTATGCTTTACTTCTCTTCTCTTTTCTTTGCACCTCTTATATGATTCCCTCGTCCTATTTTGTAAGCAATCTGTGAAAGTTTGCATCTTCTAACTACAACCTTATTTGCTTCCTCTTCCCATCACTCACTACCCTTCCTTCTACTTCCTCCCATCCTCCTTGTTCCACACATCATTTTTGCACACCTTGTGACTCCTTCCTTCAACCATTCCCATTCCTCCTCCACTCCTTGTCCAACTATATCCTACACTATCTCCCACTCCTCTCTCAGTTTTTTCTTGCACTCCTCCTTTTCCTTCTCATTTAAGCAGTTCGCTTTAAGCACATCCCTACTTCTTGTCCTTTTCCTCTTTCTCCATCTACCCTCCACTCTCAACTTATCTTCCACTAAAAAATAATCTACAACACAGTTATCTCGAATTATGGCAAAAGAAACAATATAGATTTAATATATCTAGACTTTGCAAAAGCTTTTGATACCGTCCCCCACGAAAGACTACTTACTAAATTAGCTTCACACGGAATAAGTGGTAGTCTATTAAGTTGGACTAGTAATTGGTTGAATAATCGAAAACAGAGAGTTGTTTTAAATGGAAAAACTTCTAGATGGAAAAATGTTACAAGTGGAGTCCCTCAGGGTTCCGTTTTTGGGCCACTTCTATTCATAGTATATATAAATGATATAGACCATGGACTAAAATCTACTGTTTCCAAATTTGCTAATGATACAAAACTGTGCGGAATGGCAAATGATCACTTAAACCAATTAGATATTCAAGAAGATTTAGATAAATTACAGCAATGGTCTGAAAAGTGGCAAATGAAATTTAACATAAGTAAATGTAAGGTAATGCACATAGGTAAAAATAACAGTAAGTACGATTACAAGTTATTTGGAAATTCGTTGACAAAAGTGAATAGTGAAAAAGATCTCGGTGTAATTATCAGTAACAATCTGAAATCATCCAAGCAGAGTATTTCAGCCTCTGAGAAAGCAAACAAGATTCTAGGACTGATTGCGCGATCTTTTGACTTCAAAAGTACATCATTCATTAACAATCGTTAGTTCGTCCACATTTGGAATATACTGTTTCCGTATGGTCACCGAATCTCATTAAAGACATTGACAGACTGGAAAAAGTACAACAGCGAGCCACAAAACTAATTCCAAATATAAAAAATAAATCATACAAAAATCGACTAAAACATATGAATCTGTTTTCCCTAAAAAAGCGTAGACTCAGAGGTGACTTGATACAGGTCTTTAAAATTCTAAAGGGAATTGACAACATCAAAAGTGACAAAATTTTCATATTGAATGAGAATCAGACAAGAAACAATGATCTCAAACTGTACGGATATAGATTCAATTTGGAAGTGGGTAGAAACAACTTTGCCAACCGTGTAGTTAATGAATGGAATAAACTTCCTGCACAGGTAGTGCAATATAGTTCATTTCGAAGCTTTAAGAATAATTTAGATAAACACCTAAGCAAGATGCTGTAATGATTATAATTTTTTTTATTTTTTTATTTTTTATTTTTTATTATTTGTCTGTTTGATTCTCACTTATCATTAGTTATATGTCAACTTATTATTATTTACTATTTACCTGTTTGTTTATTATTTAACCATAACTATGCATTTATTTATGTATCTTATTTGTTATTTACATTATAGTTTTTATTTATTAATTTATCATTATTATGATTTTTTCGCATCTGACCTAGATATGGACCAAAAGGTCTCCTGTTGGCATGCCCCGCCTTTGTAATCCTTTGTAATCCTTTATTCCCCCATTCTCTCCCCTCAGAACATGTACATCCAAAAATCTTCCTACTATACTCCTGGTTACCATTATATAGTCCCCTAACGCCCTATTTACTACCCTTCCATCCACCGCCCTCTCCCATGTGTACTTATGTTTGACTTTCTTCCTAAAAAATGTATTTCCTATGGTCAACTCTCTAGACGCATTTCTACCATCAATTCTTCACTACGATTTTTTTTCTGGAACTCCACATTTACCACCCACTCCGTCTATTGGCTAATTTTTTACCCTCCCAATTTATGTCATCATTACATAAATGGGGAGGGTGCTAAAGAAATTGTTAAAAATAAGTCATATTTGACTAGAAATATAATAGAATCCAGTCTGATCAAAGATACATTTGTCAATAACTTAAATTTAAGTCATGGTATGTATAAACTAGACAATTTTATTGTGAAAAAAGTAGTAGCCCAAACGTCCGCTGCCGCGAACGGGTCAGGTCGACATTAGAGCCTCACAACCTTTCCCGGTTCCCTTCCTGACCTCATACTCTGTGTATATATTCTTGTGTCCTTTTTCTTTTCTATGTACCCTGAGGATGTCTGAATAGACGAAAGCGCTTGGTCATCAGTTTTTCTTTTTCCTTGGTGTTTTTTGCATATATAGATATATATACATATATATATATATATGTATATATATGTGTATACATATATATATATATATATATATATATATATATGTATACATATATGTACATATATACTTGCTTATGGTAGTCCTTCGGTAACGAAGATGACATACTTATCCCCTGAATAATGATTAGTAAAAGGATTAGAATTGTAGTAACAATAAAAACAATAGCAGAAGTAATAGCAGTATCAGCATTAATTATGGTTTAACGCCTATTACATCTTTAGTATAATAGTTTTAGTATCAGTTTTAGGATCTAGTTTCTTTGAAGGTGACTTCTTTGGTGACTTCTTAGGACAAACTTGGAGGCACAGATCTTAGCGCAAGTGGGACAGGGAATTCCTTGTGCCGTTAGGTTAACAGGAGGACCGCATTGTGAACAGCTGCCCAGGATGTAACACTTCACCCCATACCATACAACACATAATGGAAGACTGCATTATACACAATCATGCACGCAAACAACACAACATACACTCTATAAAGGATTTGTGGAAAAACCCAGTTTCGGCTGTGGCATTCCTTGGGGAGACGGGACTGCTCGGACAGACAGTCTAGGGAACGACAACAACAACAACAACAACAGGAGGACTTCGTGCCATGCCTTCATGTCTGCGGTTTTGTCGCTCGATCCTGATATTCGTGCGAGTGGCTTCAATTATGTCGACAGTATGATGGACTGTATGTATTTGTATATGTATTCACAAAAGTAGTTATATAACTATAGTAAAAATGTTTTATTGAAAAAAAAAATTAAAGGCTCGCCATCAAAAGTAAATGACGAAAATTTATTATAGAATTAAAGATAATAACCTCGAAGATAACCAAGAAAACTCTGGATAGTAGGAAAAAGAAAATACGAAAAAGCAATGTAAAACACCGAAAGGGTAAATACGTGAAGGAGATAAGTAAATTAATAATAAATAATGATGATTGGTAAATAACGGTGGTGACAGAGAAGATGACTTGGGTAAAGGAAGTGTGGATAAAAAGAGAGAGAGAGAGAAGAAGAAGAAGAAAAATCACACACACCAAAAAAACAAAAACAAAAAAAAAAACAGTGGACGTCAAACTCTGGCTGGTCTACATCCAAGTTGACGAGGAAAAATGGAGGAGAAAATGATGATGAGGCAGGATAGGAAAATTATGTTGGCGTAGATAGGGAACAGAAAGGCAGGAGGAAGGATTTGGATGAAGACGAAGTAGGTGGATGATAAAGAGGAAGAGAAAGAAAAGAGAACAAGTGGAATGCAGAAAAAAGGACAAAGAGAAAAACAAGACGAAAGAGAAGGAGAAGGATTGAGATGAAGAAGAGGGGAGGGACGATAAAAAGAGAGGAAAAGAAATGAGAAAAAGGGAACAAAGAGCAAACAGGGATAAGGACAAAAAGAAGAGGAAGTAGAAGGAAAAGAAGAAGGAGAAAGGGAAAGAGAAGAACTTGGATAAAGACGAAGGGGAGATAAAGGAAAAAGACTGAGGAGAAAAAGGAGAAGGAAGAAAAGGGAGAAAAAGAAGAAGAAGAAGAAGGAGAAGGAAGGGAAGGAAAAATAGATAGAAAAGGAGGAGTAGGAAGAGATAAGGGAGAAGGAGGAGCAGGAGGAAGAGGAAAATAGAAGAAAGAGAAGAATGAAAAGGAAGAGGAGGAGCAGGAGGAAGAGAAGATATAGAAAGAGGGGGAGGAGGAGGAGAAGGAGGAGGAGGAGGAGGAGGAGGAGGAAGGGAAGTAGGAGTAGGAGTAGGGATAGGAGAAAGAGAAGCAGATGGAGAAAGAGGAGGAGAAGCAGCGGGAGAAGAAGAATGAGAAGGAGTGGAAGAAGAAGCAGAGGGAAAAGGAGAATAAATAGAATAGGAAAAGGGATACATTTTTTAGAAGACAAATGAACCAAATTATGTATACATGAAAGAAATATATAAAAGAAAATATATTGGCGCAATTGTAATTATGCATAAGAGACCCCAAGTACACAAAGTACTTAAAGTGACAGGAAGACATATATATATATATATATGCATAGCGTTGGTAAAAATCCATAATGTCAGCTTGAAGAAAAGTTAAGATAGGTAAGAG
Organism: Oratosquilla oratoria; assembly: GCF_046742065.1. Taxonomy (NCBI): domain Eukaryota; kingdom Metazoa; phylum Arthropoda; class Malacostraca; order Stomatopoda; family Squillidae; genus Oratosquilla; species Oratosquilla oratoria. The sequence goes on from NC_134785.1 coordinate 31,643,088, forward strand.
GAATTTTGTCTGCGATAACAAGGCCTTTTATCCTTCGGGGCACTATAGTGATGAAGATTATGATAAAGAAGAGATAAGGTAGCTAGTGATTTTTTTTTTTCGAGTTTCTAGTCATGAAAAATTGCTGCATAACGCAGGTCCGTAGGGGTATATCTCAACTCCCTAATATATTGAATACATTCTAATTGCGATACCATTAACCCATACAAGGGATCAGTGTTTTATTTGGAGATTTTTCAAATCAACAAAACTAACATTGACAAAACTAACTGATACAATTTTGTATAACAAAAATTGAGACAAAATGAATGTATACAATGAAGAATGGAAAGTTAAACAAGCAAAAATTTTTGATAATAATAAATGAATAAACGAAATAAACACAGTAGTCAAACAATAAAGTAATAATGATGAAAACGCAGTTTATGAAGATAATAAGAAACAAATAATGAAAATAAGCAGAGAAGGAAAAAGGTAAAGCAACAAATCAAAGCGCAGACAGAAAGAACCAAGAAAAGAAGTTCTTCAGGCAAGATTGGAAAAATTACATTCAAAAAGAAAGAATGAAAGAAAAAAAGAAACAGGTTGGAGATCCAAGAAAAAAAGTGACAAGGGCTAGATAAAGATAGAAGAAAAGCAGATAAAAAACAAATAGCCCTTGTTAAAAAAGGAGACATGGGAAAATTGTTAGATTCGAGAGGAAGGAATGATCGCCAAAAATATGGGCGAATCTTCAAGTGGAAAGCGAGACGAAATATCAAACGAATGTACCAGCCTGAGTTAAAGAAATATATATATGTCCTCAGCAAACATGGCGTGAAGGAAAATATTCGGTGCACATCGAAGAAGAACCGAAAAATTTCCACTCTGGGGAAGTAGAAAAAGAAGAAGAAGAAGAAGAAGAAACAAAGAATAAAAGGTCACAAAGCAAACAGATCAACCTAGTAAGTCGAATGTTTGAAGAAATTGGAATAAGATCTTCAATTTAGAGGACTTATTTTTGGTGACATTTGCTAGTCATCCATAAAAAAACAAGAGTTAGATATCAAGAATGTACACACACACACACACACACACACACACACACACACACACACACACACACACACACACACACACACACACACACACACACACACACACACACACACACACACACACACACACACACACACACACACACACACACATATATATATATATATATATATATATATATACAGTATATGTATATACATACAAATATATATATATATATATATATATATATGTATATATATATATATATGTGTGTGTGTGTGTGTGCGTGTGTGTGTGTGTGTATATGTATGTATATATATATATATATGTGTGTGTGTATATACATATATATATATATATATATATATATATATATGTACATGTACATGTGTATGTATATGGAGTATATGTATATGCATGTGGTTATCATCAATTGGGAACATACACCAGGGAGCGCGTAGCTTCATTTTCACGGCTTCTCAAGTCCCCACGTTCTCTCGAAGAAAGGTACATGCAGCCAACCTTCCCATTTCAAACAACTCTCGACAGGTTCAATCAGCTTACCACCAGCCATGAACCCCGTGGGAAATCTCTTTGTCTCACATTAGTCCCTGATTTTATACATATTCTTTCCACTGATAACCCATGATTCTCCGAAGTCACTTGGTACCAAAGATATCAAGACACCTTCTCAGTTCATCTTTAATTGTCCATGTCTCACAACCGTACAACAGGACAGGAAGCACAAATGTTTTGAGAATATGGATCTTAGGGCCCTTTCACACTAGGCAACTAGTGACCGTCACTAGTGACCGTCACTAGTTACCTACCATTATTTTAAATTTAGCCTTTCACACTACGTCACTGCGGTTGCCCGGTTGCGCAACAGGCTATGGCTGTTGCCTGCCCCGGTAACAAGTGACCGTCACTGGCAATTGCCGTCACCGACCGGCTCTTTTTCTTGACCAGCAAAACCAGCAGAAACACTTCCTCCAATGATGCCATTATTTCGAATATTGAGATGATGAGAAAGGATTCCACAATTCGGTCACAATAACTGGTTGCTTGCAGTTGCCCAAGATTTTCACACTAGGCAACTAGTGAGCGCCACTAGTGACGGTCACTAGTTGCCTAGTGTGAAAGAGGCCTTAGTTTTTAAACATATGAAGCTTTCCAAGACCTCAGTATTCTCGCCATGGACATGGATAGACTGAACTTTACCCAACAATTCCCCAAACACCTGGACCCTGGCCCTGGTCCAAGAGACCTGGGATTCGACCGGACTCGGCTCCCTGTGCAAAGACACCGAAATTTTTGACCTGAATCTCTAACAACTCTGTATAAAATACGGCATCATCAGTAAAGATGAAGTCAGTGACATTAATTTTACCAGTGAATAACACATTGACATTGATCGAGAACTCAATTCAATAGCTAGTTCGTACAGTTGTTGGAAAGCTATGGGTGGAGATGCATTCTTACCTTATTCCTGAATTAACAAGAAAAGCATGGACACAACACCCTCTGGCACAGAGTATAAGCTAGATTCGAACTCTCTATCCCACTCCCAAGGAGTTGAAAGTGAAAAGCACCCCATAAGGCCAAGCCATGTCTGTTACAGCAAGACTTTTTTTTTTTTTTTTTTTTTTTTTTTTCAGGACGATGTTAGGTCACAGTAGCAAATTCTTTGTTGACTAGTGTAATTTTTCAAGATCTTGTAATTTACAACCTATACCGAAAAAAGAGAGATTTGAAACAATTGATTCAGTAATCTATGATCAGATAATCCATAATTTCACTTCTCCTAAAATTTTAGTTTTAGACAATGGTAATGAATTTAATATCAAAATCATGAAAATTATGTAGGTTATTTAAGCTAAACAAAATTGATATTCACATGAATCATTCTCAAAGCAATGAGGATGTAGAAAGGTCAAGTAAGAAAAAATATCTAAATTGTCTTAGAGGTTTGGTAATCCCACATAGTATAACTTGGGATTGTTGGATTCCTTATGTTAAATGCACTTAATAACTAGATTAATACAGCTACAGATGAAACACCTCATATAAAATCTTGATTGTAGAACCAAAGTCAAGGTACAAAAGATAATTACATCTCAAGTAGGATATATAGATTTCAAGCTAAACATCAAAGAGTTAGGAAACTCATGAAAGATTATACACAAGAGATGAAGAAAGAACAACATAAAATAGCATATAAAATATAATTACAAATAGAAGATTTGATCATGGCTAGAAAACATACAATTAGTAATAATTTTTCACCAAGATACTCGGGTCCATATA
>NC_134785.1:31663914-31666414 GCF_046742065.1 Oratosquilla oratoria
TTGACATAGATGAATAGATTTACAACAAAGACTTTGGGTGAATAGATATATGAGTGAATAAATGAATGTATGAACGAATAAATGAATGAATGAATCGATAAAAAACATGTAAGTACATTTATGAATATTTAGGTAAATGCATAGACATATCTAAAAACAATTGTATAAATATTAACCATTCAATATGTAAATGAGTGTAAATGCTCCACAACACATCACTTGACTAGGTCATGTGCTACAGACTTCTGTTTATTTGATATTGTTCCTTCTGTATCATCATAGTTCAGTTTTACTTTAATGTAATAGCATTCCTGGTGGAACTAGCTACTATTTGATAGTAAATAGTTATGAAAATAGTCGATGAAAAGCATAATAGACAGCATATGATAATATAACATAGAGGTCACAAAAATACATAGCACTGCACAAGTATAATGTGCGTTTATTGGGGGAAGGGTTGGTGTTATGCATAAGTAATACCCCAAAGCAATTATCCATCATTCATATTAAGTGTCTTTGTACACGTATCATGACTGTTGTATCAAGATTTTTTTTGGGGGGAAAACTAATTCACTTTATATTCGCCGTCTTGATATTGACATGATACATTTAAGATTTCAAAACCTAATTTGCTCTTTCGCTGCACACTGGTTCATGTAGATTATGTTGTAGCCCTACAGGAATTAGGCAATTTCATACAGATTAATTATTTCCTACACAATCAGGACCATAAGACTAATTTAAATGAACTCATTTTACTTGAACAGGAGTATTATTAGCTCTTAATTGTTTTTCCTTAGTAGATGGATCTCCCTAATCATTTGCTATCAAATGAAAAAATACAGGCTCAAATTAGGTATGTCAGACAAGTTTTATATCAAGTACTTAATGATTTAAATATTTTTCATAATATAAGTGAAATTCATGACACGTACATACACCAAAAGGCATTTTTATCCTTATAGGAATAATGCCCTAATCAAGGCATTTCAAACTTCATTTCAACCATCCTAACCTATGTAACATCCACACATTATCCCTTCTATTCTAGCTCTTTTTGGATAAAGAATAATCACTGATTCCTGCCCACTGCTTGGGTTTGAAGCAAAGCAGCAATGAAGCAAGACATAGTGCGATAAGAGTATTCTAGACTTTAAAAAGATCAAAGAATAGCAGAGATGATTTTCCTTCGACAAAATGATAACTAACTTTGTTTTACACAAATGACATTCTATCTACCGCTCGATGACTTTTTTTTGCCGTTGGAAACTGGAGCTATATTAAAATGTCGTTGTACTCTTGTATTGTTATTGTAAGCTGAATTTAGATACAGCCATACAATTCTATTTAGCTAAGGGATACTTCATCAACACTCGAATTGTTAATCTTATTCCCATTGATGTTATAAAAGCACATACTGGCGTTTACGAATACGTATGTTATCATGAAGCGATTTGAAACATCTGAGGAAAGCCATTCCCTAATGCACAAAGTTGAAAAGATGCATTGATTAGTCCCATATCGATTTCTCTTTATTGTCCTTTTTCATCTTAATAATATTATCCATTTTAAAAATAATTTAATATATCATTTGGAACACCAGGTTGAAAAGACCATTCTAGATAGGTTGGCTGATTTATATCACCATGTTGAAAGAACTATTACATATAGTTTGGCTGATTTGTATTACCAGGATGAAAAGGCCATTTCATATAGGTTGGCTGATTTGCGTTATCAGGTTTTGGGACCACTGTAAGTAGTATGGGTGATTTGGATTACCATTCTGAAAAAATAAATCCAGATAGGTTACCATATCTGTAATACCATATTAAAAAGACCCTTCTAAATTGTTTGGCAGATTTGTATTACTAGGTTGAAAGGACTATTTCGAAGAGTTTTGCTGATTTATATTACCTGGTTGTAAGGGCAGTTCCATATAGTTTGGCTGTTTTGTATCACCATAGTGAAAGAAGTATTCCAGATAGTTTGGCTGTTTTCTACTTCCATGTTGACAAAATCATTCCAGATAGTTTGTTTGATTTGTATTACCAGGTTGACAAAAGCATTCCAGATAACTTGGATGCTTTGTATACCCAGGTTAAGAGGACCATTCCAGATAGCTTCCTGAATTGTATTGCCAGGTTGAAAGGACCATTCCAAATAGTTTGATTGGTCTGTATTACCAAGTTGAAAGGAACATTCCAAATTGCTTGACTGATCTGTATTACTAGATTAAAAGGACCATTCTAAATTATTTGGCCGATTTGTATTATCAGGTTGAAAGGACTGTTCCAGATAGTTTGGCTGCCTGTATTACTAAGTTGAAAGGACTATTCCAAATAATTTGGCCAATTTGTATTGATAAGTTGTAGGAACCGTGTTTGTATTACCAAGTTGAAAGGACTATTCCAGATAATTTGGCCAATTTATATCACCAGGTTGAATGAACCATTTGTAATAGTTTTGACTATTTCAGGTCGCAGAATCCATCTGGAAAAAA
>NC_134785.1:31668914-31671414 GCF_046742065.1 Oratosquilla oratoria
CTTTGGAGATGTACAGCATAAGTAAATGTCTTTATTTGTCATTGTATGAAGTACATATATCTTGTTTGGAAAACTTCTTCACCTTTCCCTCTATTTCTGTGCAAGGTGGAGTTCAAATCCTTTCACCAAATCAAATATCTTTTTTCTTCCTGACAAAGTTCAGCCTCTCCTTGTCAGCCGCAATACTGTGTCCCTATCTCTTTCTCATCGCTATTTTCATACTCAATATTTTTCAGAACTTAATAGTAGTGTGCTTCTCCTCTATAGAGGACCACGAAGACATATACTTTTCTTAAACGTATCACCTTTTACTGTGTAACTACCTTTTACTAACGTCAACTAATATATCTCTTTCACTTTCTTTCCAATGAGATACACTGCAACTTTCTTCATTGTGGATTTTTTTCCACCTACGTGTGACTTAGATTTACACAAAAAAAAAAGATAAAAAGAATCTCAAAACACTTCTTTTATACAATCACATGACTTCAAATTGGTGTATTTTTTGTCCTTTCCAGAACAACTCTTGATGAATTTGTTTCTGGACTCTTTGCCATTCTGAAATATTTTCAACTGAGGAGTGAGGCTGAATTTCCTTCAGACTGCTACAAGTGGGTTTGTCATTTCTAAAACGGATCCCTCTAGAAAATTAGATTCAATCCTCTCAGTTAATTAGCTTGGCAAGTCTCCTAAAAACCAGTTCCATCAGTATTCATTTTTTTTTTTTTTTAATGTAACTTCATTAACTTTTCGAAAGTCAATCACTCACATTTATTCTAGGGGAGGGGCTTCTGTGCAAACTTTCGCTGATGAATGGTGCAGAAAACTATATTTCCTTTCCATAAAGCCATTGTTCGTCTGGTATATGAGACAACCCATCACACGCATTGAATCATTTTGTAATGGTCAAAGAATCACTAATGATTAAAACACAATCTGAAGGTTAATCATTGTTACTGTAGCATACTGGATAATAAAATACAAATATGAACTATATAGGTTTACCCTTGTTATCCAAAATAATACCCAATGGTGTCAATCAGATTCTTGAAATCACCATATCTATTTTTGTTTTTATTCCTAAACTCTATAGGATCATTCCAGATATCCTTTCTAAAATAAATTGCATCTTTATAATAACCATTGTACATTCATAATTCAAAGCCTATTGTTTAACTGATTGTGTTTCATAGATAATTTCACCGACACGGAAAAGCTATTTTGTGTGTGTCTGTCCTTGTTTATATAACAAACTGACCATGCAACAAAACATTACTTATATTAGTAATCATATATATGTATATCCTATGCAAAACCTCAGTTTCAATGACCATAAGCAATATATAATAAACAGTGAAACCAATTGTCGACACTTTCATGTATAAACAACAGATTGTATCTAAATAATAATCATTATACATTCATACAACTAATACGGTTTACTTATTCGATAGTACTTTTAGATTGTACAGAAAATTTGGTAGCGCAATCGGAAGCATATTGATCTCGCGTAAGCCTAGTTGTGGGATCAAATTCCACACTTTACTACGATTCCCCGCAGTGACTGTTACCTGCCTGAACAGTCCAAATGCGCAATACAAAGGTGACATCTTTGCCCGCAGCTTCGCGCCACCTGACGTAGGTTCCTCACCACCAATTTTACTTGTCTACCAAACGAATCGGTCAACCAACCAAAGATTATTAGTGATGTCAGTAATCACCATACATTTCCGGTATATAAACCAATTCAGATGATATAATGAGAAACCAGTGGAAGCATATATTTTGTGTAAGTTTTACTACGCTTACACAAAATGGATGATAAATCTAACAGTTATCAATATCCTTTAGAACAAATGCTTGATTGATCAAATGATCCACTTGTAGAATATTAATCCTTTCACCAAGTTATAATAACTACCACCTCCAGGATGGATCATTATGAAAACGCTGGTGCTCACACCATTGGCTGTGCGACTGATTACCACACGACAATGACGCTACCATTTTACTATGCAGTACGTTGAAAAGAATGTTCTGGATCATATCCTAACCATTTCTCGCCGTCAACTCATACGGCACAATATGTAGTTTTAATTTTATGTATATTTATTAACTTGATGCATTGCCAATGATGATATCATCCATCTATGCATTACAAAACCGTGATCTGATCCGTTTAATTGCTTTATACGCATAAACTCACTCTTTCGACCAATTTCACAAATTCGTCATCAATAATAGAACCATTCAAAAATCATCTACAGATATATTTACAGAGTTATCACTTTATTTATAATCATGCAATATATGTAAAGATGTCTCACATTGGTATAATCTAATTTTTTTTTCTTTTCAAAATCTATAAACAGCCTCTATGATTTTTTTCATAAATTGCCTTAAACCACAAGTGGCGTCCAAAGAATTCCTTTTATTTATGTCTGAGGACCCGAAATTTTATTGATATGAGGAAACTAAGATATATTTATATCCTACAATT
>NC_134785.1:31678914-31693914 GCF_046742065.1 Oratosquilla oratoria
ATATATATATGTATGTGTGTGTGTGTGTGTGTGTGTGTGTGTGTGTGTGTGTGTGTGTGTGTGTGTGTGTGTGTGTGTGTGTGTGTGTGTGTGTGTGTGTGTGTGTGTGTGTGTGTGTGTGTCTGTGAGTGTGTGTGTGTGTGTGTGTGTGTGTGTGTGTGTGTGTGTGTGTGTGTGTGTGTGTGTGTGTGTGTGTGTGTGTGTGTGTGTGTGTGTGTGAGTGTGTGTGTGAGTGTGTGTGTGTGTGTGTGTGTGTGTGTGTGTGTGTGTGTGTGTGTGTGTGTGTGTGTGTGTGTGTGTGTGTGTGTGTGTGTGTGTGTGTGTGTCTGTGTGTGTGTATGTTTGGGTGTGCATTATGTGTGAATGATATGTTTGCTTGATTTGTTTTATGTGTGTCCCTATTTTGAATGTGCTTAGGCGCATCTGCATGTATGTATGTTGACTTTGTTTATGTGGTTGCGTGCTCCTCTTTTTATGTATTCATGTTTGCTTTTTTGCTTGCTTTTATGCTGAGATATTTGCGTGGATACTTGTTTTCAATTCGGTGATGTCTTGTTTGTTTACTTGCTTGTTTGTGCATGCGTGTATTTGTGTGTGTGTGTGTGTGTGTGTGTGTGTGTGTGTGTGTGTGTGTGTGTGTGTGTGTGTGTGTGTGTGTGTGTGTGTGTGTGTGTGTGTGTGTGTGTGTGTGTGTGTGTTTACCTAGTTGTATTTTACGGAAAGAAAGTTATGCTTGTAGTGACCAGTTTATTTTTAATCATGTATAGTTTTATTACTCACTGTTTCCCCATTCAGTTTGTTCTAGATATCTATCACTCTGTGTGGGAAGCTATTCTTTTTCAAACCTCTTCTGTAACTGTCCTTCTTAAGTTTCTTCTCGTGTCCTCTTGTCTTTCTTCTGTCCCACTTTAGTAAGTCATCTCTATCAAGAATTTCTATCCCTTTCATAATTCAGTATATGGTTAGCAAATCTCTTCTTTGTTCCAGGGTTGGTCGATTTAGTTTATCCAATCTTTGTTCTTATGTCAAATTGGAGAGTGCTGGTGCCATCTTTGTCGTTGCTCTTTGAATTCTTTTTAGTTTCTTTATATTTTCTTTAACTAGGTGATCATTGTTTCGCAGTGTATTCCAATTTTGGTCTTATCAGTGTAACTAGTATTTTCTTAACCATTTCTTTATCCATGTAATCAAATGCTACTTTCATTGATTTTAATAAGTTGAAAGTTTCTTTGACTAAGTTGTTGACGTTGGTCTGGTGTCATGTCATTTGTGATAGTTACTCCTCGGTCCCTTTCCTAGTTTATTTTTTCTTTACTTCCTTTGTACCAATTATATATAGACATGATATACTATTTTCGCTTTTTCTAAATTCCATTATGCTACATTTCTTTATGTTGAAGTTTACTTCGCACCCCTGACTATATTTTCAGACTTTGTCTCGGTCTTCTTGAAAAGATTTGCAATCTTCCTCTGTACCTAATATCTTGAGTAGTTTAGCATAATCTGCAAAGAAGTTAAATTAACATTCCGCACCTTCATCCATATTTATACAAATAGCAAAAATGATCGGAACCAATACAGAGCCTTGAGGGACTCCAGTTATCATATCTTCCCAATTTGAGTTCTTGTCTCTAAGTACCACCCTCATTTTTCTCCCGTCCAAGAAATCTTTCACCCATTCTAATAATTTTCCTAGTGTGTATGTGTGTGTGTGTGGGTGTGTGGGTGTGTGCGTGTGTGTGTGTGTGTATGTGTGTGTGTTTGTGTGTGTTTGTGTGTGTGTGTATGAGTGTGTATGAGTGTGTATGAGTGTGTGTGTGTGTGTGTGTGTGTGTGTGTGTGTGTGTGTGTGTATGTGTGTGTGTTTGTATGTATGTGTATGTGTGTGTGTGTATGTATGTGTGTGTGTGTGTGCGTGTGTGTGTCAGTCCTCGACTGTCACTACGGCGTTCCGGGTTCGAATCCTGCCCAGGGCTGAAATAACTTCAGTACCGCTGCGCTTCGACTCGTTACTCCAACTCTCGTGGGCAGGGAGTTGGGGCTGTGTGTGCGTGTACGGTCACAATATTACCCATAGATCGGGCATACGAGCCCTTAGCTCTCATCCGGGAGGTTAATAACTGTCGATGACGAGTCCGGCACATGATCCAAAGACCAAGGTGAATACACACACACACACACACACACACACACACACACACACACACACACACACACACACACACACACACACACACACACACACACACACACATATATATGTATGTATATATGTATATATATATATATATATATATATATACATACATATATATGTATATATATATATATACATATGTGTGTGTGTGTGTGTGTGTGTGTGTGTGTGTGTGTGTGTGTGTGTGTGTGTGTGTGTGTGTGTGTGTGTGTGTGTGTGTGTGTGTGTGTGTGTGTGTGTGTGTGTGTGTGTGTGTGTGTGTGTGTGTGTGTGTGTGTGTGTGTGTGTGTGTGTGTGTGTGTGTGTGTGTGTGTGTGTGTGTGTGTGGGGGGTGTTTATTCATCTATATATAGAGTTGGGCTTTAATCCTTGTAAAGATAGAAATACATTTCATGATGAATAATGGTCATACATTTAAAGATCCGCATTGTAGCACACATTAGCATCCCATAGACAAACGCTATATCAGTGATAATGACCTTGCTGCAAAATGATCATCTATTTGAGTTCCAATTATGCTGTTATGGGGACTTTTTATTTATATTTTTTTTCTGTAATGCCGTATCCAGTTTCCAATGTTTTATTCTTTTCGTTAGTACACCCCCAACAGAGAAGGGAAATTTATAAACTTCTCTCTGTTTAGGTACGATAAAGGGAGGGGGGGGATAATGTTAGACTTAGGATTTAATGCCACTACCACTAAAGCAAACTGCTGGTCCTCAATCGATCTGTTCTTTTTCATGGACGGAAAACGGGGGAAAACGCCATAAAAGTTTAAATGCTTTCCCCCCTTATTGCGGCATTGGCAAAAATGAGCTCTGAAATCGGAAACAGGGAAAAAGATTGGAAGTTTGGGAAGCATTTTCAAGTGCCCGCACGCCTACGTGCATTCGACGCATCAATCGTCTTTGGGGAACGCTTTTGCACAAAGTCCTAAGTTATGGTCCTGAGGGCGGATATTCAAAAATATCGTAAAGTACGCGTCGTAGCCAACTCAAGACATTTTATTTCCTATGCCCTCTCCGATGTCATTTACGTATGCACAGCCAAAAGCTTGGATCCGATATTGGAAGCACTTCGCAGCTCAAATGTAAATAACAAATGGAATTCAAGCCATGAATGCCACTGCCCAAACATAGTTAGGCTTTTATCAAACAAAGGACGAATCACGAGCCTCGGCTTTTACCTCGTCAAGTGGCGAAGAATTCAAGATCGCTATGGAAGGGAGGTTCCTTATAGTGAAAAAAAAAAAAAAAAAAAAAAAAAAAATCTGGGGTGAGGTTGTGGTAGAAAATTTTTAAAATTTTAAATCCTCCCGTGATGAGCCTAAATGCTGAAACACTTTACAAAACTACGATTAATCACCAATAACATAGTCAGCTAGGATATAGTAAAAGGTACAGGGAAGAAACAGATATGGTTAATAGTATTTATGCTCTACTTAGCTTCCTCCTCAACAACTTAAAGGGAAGTAATCCATTATAAGTAATATTATGTATGCATTTATTAGATTCTTACCACTTATTTGTTAAACTTTCGAAAAGTCAATTGCGCCAACAAAATTTATAAAACTGTAACAGGTTTCTTTTCATACAAAGAAACCATGGAATGCAGAAGGGTTCAGTTGAGTTAGGAACACTCATCATTACCCTATTATAAAGAATATATATAAAGGAAAATGTCCCTCCCCCTTGTATGGGGAGATGACCAGACAAGGCATGTACCCACCATCCAACCATCCAACACCGAATTATTTTCCCTTATAGCTTTGCTCTCTGTGAACGAAGGGCCATCCCTGGTCTACGTCCACTGCCTATAACAGTTACTAACATATCACGTGCCGTGCACGTAAATTACACACTTGCGAGATGGTACTCGTCTTTACCAATCACAAAACACATGACTCAAGGAATGCTAACGTTTCACAATATGACGCCATCGCCCCACCACCCAACAAGAAAGTACCTAGTGTCACCAGACAGATCCATCGGCACCTTTCCTATATCTACCCCAACTTCAATATATACGTCATAAGTAGACACAACCACAAATAATACTACTAAACCCATTACTATGCATCTAACACCCGTATAATGTATATCTTATCACAAACACGTTCCCTAAGATGCAACTCCACCAACCGTGCTTAATTAGGCGTTTTTCTATTTTGTAAACGGCGACTGCGGTCGCCATTGAAAGGCAGCCTAGAGAGGCAGCCTAGGTCGAGGACCTAGGAGAGGAGACTGGGGAGACTCTCTCCTTTAGTAAGGGGGAACATTCCCTGAAGCTGTGAAATATACCTAGTACCTGTCAATAAATATTAAGTTTAACCGAGACTTTACATCGCCCTCTAAAGGACCCCTATATGTAGCAAAACCTTATGTTACATTTGGTGGCAAACGGTGCTCCCACGTCCCGAAGACGACTACATAATTGGTGGTGAAATCGAAAGACATTTGATTTCAAACCACTTGGTGACAGTTTTGTACCGATTGAACACTCACCACACTACACCCCCTAGCGTGTCTGACCAGCCATTCATCGGTTACACGACTGGAATCGTCAACCCAGAGCAGTGATTCCCAACAACACAAGACTTCATTCAACTCAACGCTTTAAACTTCAATCAAACCACAAGACTTCAATCAAGCCCAGCGCATCAACATCAAGACTTCAAACAAACGATTTCGTTCAGCACCACGCACTCACCTCCATCAACTTAAACCCCCACCTCCACCCGAGACGAGCAGCAAGTTCCAACCCAGCGCACTAAAGTCATCCGTTCCCAGCGAGAGACGCAACTATACACCACCTTTCCACCAACCATCCCCTCTGAGACAACAATCGGAATTCTAGGAACATCTACTAATCGCCACGGGTGTGAACTGCAGTTGTAGCCATCTTAGAATAGGTGGTGAAATCGAAAGATATTCGATCTCAACCCACGTCTTTAATCAAGCCCCCGGAATCGAGGCAAGACTTCACTGACCCTCGCGCACCTTCCAGCATCTTTATCCCCCCACCCGGCGTCAATCTGACAATCAACGCAAATCGCAAGCTCAGCAAACAATTCACTCGGTAAGTAATACTACTGACCTCTCTACTAGAATAAAACCAGGCGACTCCAAACAACCGTGAGGAACCCAGCGCATCGACTTGAAGGTCGACCCGGTACCACACGACTTCAGTCATGGCTCTTCAAAGCAGAATCGAGGCATCTCCACATACTACGTCCATAACTAACCTTATCAATCATCGCGAGTACCAAATAACGTACATCCACAAATATTTTCTAATCTTTCTAGCTCATCTCATACGGAGTCGGACGAGAGCCTGCCCGCTTAACCTCCTCAACACTGCAACCACTCCCTCCACCGCAACCCACAGTTAGACATCGAACTCACGCAACCACCTCCCTCCCTCAAGCACCCCACCCGTCGCCAACCCTCACCCGAGACATTAGCGGACCGAAGAAACAACTAATTCAGCAAAATTTGACCCCAACTATATTCACCTTCTTGCAAGTTCCGTCAGTCACCACCTGGCAGTGATGCAAGGACTATACATCTCCACGTAACGCATGTAAATTACCCTGATTCACAAAATGTATATACACTCAATTCAATAGAAAGTTACAAATAAATCAATAAGCCTATACATATTAAACAGACTCCACATACTAAGACGTAAAGTAATTCAGAGCCAATCCTTCAAATAAAAAACATTCAACAGAATCGACAAGACATTAAGTAATTATTACACAATCAGATCTTCAAATCCACAAAATCTACAAAAATATATATACATGTCAGTCAACAGCTAATACAAATAAACAATTACAAACAAACAAATACTACAAAAATAGATAGTTCTATACTTAATACCAAACATCATGTAAACCTATCAAATCTCAGATATATAGAAATAAATAATTACATACCCAACATCTCACGGTTAGTTTTGAACACAATATATTTAGGAAATATTTTTTCAAACGCATTCTATATAATAACAAAGACACCATATCTCTCAAATACAAGCTACAATATCACCCATGCCATCATGTACTCAAGCAACTAACCTATATATAACAAATCAGTATCACATTAACCTTAAACTAAATCAGGCTAACTTACACCCAACAAAATGTTTAGCTTAGCATATTCTACAGACACACCCAACCACCCCTCCCGTCCCAAGGAAATCTCACAAGCTGTCACACAAAGCCAACACATAATAAAATAAGACAAACCAAAGAAAACCCAACGACAAATCCCACAATGAACAAATTAACACATAAAACAATGCAACTTCAATAATAAGTCCACCCAAGATACATAAGACCTTGTGCGTTTCGATACGTTTTTAGGTGTTCATGATCACTTATCAAAACCCATCCTATCTATATGAAAATCTTCTCTACTTTACTTCAGATCGTGGGGCCCAGGAATAATACATAATCATATCAAACTCAAAACTGTAGTAACTCCATCAATTGCCAACTTAATATAACCATCTCTAATACATTAGTCTAAACTTAACATACAAAATATTCTCACCTTACCAACTCAACTCTGAAACAATATAATTCTGATAAATTCAACCAAGTACAAAAATATATTACACAAAATTCAAGAAAGATGCATCCTTAATATAAAATGACAAAACTTCACACCTAAAGACACCCAGTCATTACTCCATACCATAATCAAAACCCATACACGGAATGTATACCTCCATCTCAAACTTACATTGTTTTTTTAACTCAAAATCTAACTACATTAAACAAAAAAAAACACACACATAAATTTCCATAATCATTGTACAAGTGTGATAGTACGAATAACAGCATAATTTACCAAAAGATAATTTCCCACAAAAATACAACCAATAATTATTTACAAAACATCTACGAAATAAATATAAGCAACATTTAATTCATAACATAATGGAACAGAATAAATACATAAAGTTACATTCCACCAATTGATCAATGCAAATACATGATAACAAACAGTCCAATCAATTTTATGCAACATTAGAATAGATGTTAAATATTTCTCAGATACAACAGAAAATATGAATAACTAGGTCAATCCATTAGAAATAATCGCAGACTCCTACAGTATAGTCTTACTTGAACATTACGCAAGATAGAAAACTTATATTACACATGTCCATTTGTAAAAAAAAAAAAAAAAAAAAGTGTTTCTAAAACGAATTATGCTTTTACATTAATTAGTTATATCACAACAAATACATTGTTGTAGCTTAAAAAAAAATACGGATATTTTTTTTTTAGGATGTTTTGTATTCATTAAAGCTATGCCTCTAGTGAAAATGTACCCAATTCTCAGTGAACAACTAAAAACAGAAACTGAATATCTCATGGAAAAGAGATCCCCGAACTACAGTGACACATTACAAATAATTCTCATTGGAAAGAGACTGCATGTGCAAAGTGAAAATAAACAATCATTCTCATTGGAAAGAGAACGTACGTGCAAAGTGAAAATATATTTTAGTGCAATTTTTACATAGCTTATTGAATGCATTTCAAGATATGATAATATACGTCAACTCCTCTCCTTTACTCATTTAAAACAATAATAAAAATTTACAAGTCAATGTCCCCCACTAGCAACATGACACATTATCACATCTTTTCCTTGCAGTTTTCTATGTCAAACCCCACAGTCACGACCTTAACCCAAGGTGCGAGGACATATCTATAAAGGTCGGGGAGGCAATGTAACCATTACTAACATATCACGCGCCGTGCATGTAATCCACACACATGCAAGATGGTACTCTTCTTTACTAAGACCTCCAATCTCACCGACCTCGCGCCATTACCCAACAAGTAAGTACCTAATGCCACCAAACAGATCCATCGACACCTTTCTTATACCTACACAAACTTCATTATCGTAACTTCAATATATACACCATAACTAACCACAACCATATATACACCATAACTAACCACAACCACAAATGATACTACTAAACCCATTAATATACAACTGACACCCGAATAATGTATATTTGATCACAAACACGTTCCCTGGGATGTAACTACACCAAGCAAGCTTACCTAAGCGTTATTCCATCTTATAAACTATGACTGCGGTTGCCATAGACAGGCAGCCTAGAGAGGTGGCCTAGGTCAAGGATCTACGAGAGGAGACTGGGGAGACTCTCTCCTTTAGTCTAGGTAGGGGAAGGCATTCCCTGAAGCTGTAAAATATACCTAGTATCTGTCAATAAATAGAAAGTCTAACCAAGACTTTACATCGCCCTCCAAAGGACCAATATATGTAGAGATATCTTTTGTTACACTGCCTAGGTCAGAACCAAACAAAAAAGACAGCATATTCAGAACAGGGTCGAAAGCCGAAGCTGGTTTACCTGCACCGAAGAAGTAAGGTAAATATTGTTTTGTGGATCACTGGGTTCCAAGTTTTGATAATGCCCTTGATTATACAGTTTCATCGTGACCTTCGCCCACAAACTATATTGAAATATAGTAAAATACTATTATATTTTGGAGTGTGGTAGCTCAAGTCAGTACATTTTGCAAGCAACCAAACACCAGTGATCCTTTGCACATACAATTTGCAGACAAATAAGATAAGATAAAAAAAAAAATCTAACGTCTCAGTACACCTAGACCTAGTACGAGCTAGTACATTCAAAGTAGGAGTAAAAACAGTCAATATTACTGTCACTTTTAGCATAGAACTACCTGCACCTTTAAGAAATACAATTGAATAAAATTGGCTTTGACTTTTTAGAGGGGAAGAATGAAGAACAGAAAGCCATTCAGGGTCACCATATTTGGCTTCCTACTTTTGAAAAAATATGGCCAATAATAAAATGTTCAGTTTCCATCCCAGACAAAAGGTTTAATTAGGGCATGCGCAATGCCCGTTGCATTTGAGTCCTGAGAAAGGAAGGAATGTTCTCAAGCAATACCTAATTCATGAGCAACTTGACATAACCTCCTTTGTCCACCCACTAACCCCCGCTCAACTCTTCCCCAATTTCTCTCTTCTCCTGCATCCGTTGTCGTCATTGCCGTTGACCTATCGGATCTAAAGAATCAGAAACGTTTTCTATTCCAGGACAAATGAAAATAGAAAATTTGCAAACAGTCACGTGATTACGAAAAAAAAAAAAAAAAAAAAAACGACGGTTGGGAAACAATGTGCCTCCCGAAAGTATCCCTGGCTCTGGAAATTAAATGTCCACCGTAAATCTCATTAAAAGACGCCAATGAACGGAAATGAATCAGAATAGATCGGGAAAGTCCTGTGGTGATACGAACCAGAGAACCTGGATTTATTTCTTTAGTGCATATGGATATATCTTGAAACTGGTGCATGGAATATGGATTTATTTTCAAATTCATGAATATAGTTTGGATTTATTTTTAAAATGATACGTAAAGCATAAATATATTTTGACATTAACATACAAATTATGAATTTATTTTTAAGTAAATACATATAGAATTAATTTATCCTGAAATTAACATATAAATTATGTCTTTCTTTTCAAATGAGTGCATAAATTTTGAGTGTTTTCAAATTAATACATGATGAATGGATCTATATTCAAGTTAACTCTTAATGTATGGATTTATTTTCAAATGATTGCATAAAATTTGGTTTTACTTTCAAACGGATGCATAAACTATGGATTTCTCTTCAAATTAACACTTATTGTATGGTTTTATTTTCAAATTAGTGCATAAAATATTAATTTCTTTTCAATATAGTGCATGAAAATAAATTACTTAATTTCATATTGATGCATAATGTATGGATATTTTTTTTTTCAAACTTGTGTATATTTCATTTTCAAACTGATGCACAAATTATGGATTTATTTTTAAATTACTATATAATATTTGGTTTTATTTTCAAATTAATGCATAAATTATAGATTTATTTTCAGACTAATGCATAAAATATAGATTCATCTTCAAATTTTTGTATAAAGTATAGCTTTGTTTTAAAATTAATGTGTTAAGTATAAATTTTCCTTGATATCGACACAAAGGAATTTTGGGTCAATCCATTATTGTTTCATCAAATCGAAACATGTTGTGTTGAACCTGTATTATGCATATCTATCTATCTATGCATCTAATATATCTATATATCTATCTATCTACCAAAGACTTCTTCCCCTTTACAAGAGCATATACTCACCCCTATCCATCTTCTCCCAACCGTCACCCATTTGTTTCCCTTTCATCTTAGTTCTTTGTGGATGAAGGGTCATCCCTGTCTCTCGGATCAGAAGTAAAACAGCAAGATACCGTCCATTCACAGTCATTCTTATTTCACAACTATCCTTTGCCCTCTCTTCTTCTTTTTAACAGACATTCCTCTTTTATCCAAAGACTCTTTCTCCCAATCCAAGCATTTCATTCGAGCCCTTCACCTCAAGTTCACTATCTACCTCTGCCTTCCACATTCTTTTTGCTAATCTTTCCTCACTCATTCTTTTCATGTGTCAATCCATCCCAGTATTCTTCCATCAACTCCATCTCCCAGCTTTCTTTCCACTTCTTCTCTCCTCCTCACTTCCTCATGTCTCACCTTATCCATACTCGTAACCCCCACCATTCTTCTCGAACTCATTTAAAAATCTCCTTTATTCTAACTAATTACCAAGTGCTTTTCCTTGTGGATGAAGGGCTATCCCTGTATTCCGCCCACTGCCCTGGGTCAGAAACAATGTAGTAAGGCACAGTACATCCACAGCAAGGCCGCTTCACTTAATCGGTGACCCCTTTCACCATCCCCTCATGTGGAAAAAGAGAAGACGATGAGAAGTCTCTTCGGGCTGTGTCAAAATATCATTTACACATGACAACTCACTACTCCCTCACCATCATTTCCTTGCATCATGGTATCATCTACATGTATACTTAGCCATTTTCCGCTCACCCTTATCTTCTGCCTTCTTTCTTACTTTCTCAAGACATTACTCTGTTGCTCAAAGCCCTTTTCACCCATCCATCTACAGTATGTATCTCATCCTCGATCGTTCCCTTAAGCTCACTCCATCCACCTCTGCCTTCCACACCTTTTTCACTAATCTCTCTTCACTCATTCTCTCCATATGCTCAAACCATCCCTTTACTCTTTCTTCAGTTCTGTCTATCATCTCCTCCACCCCCTCTCCTCCTCACCTTCTCGTTTCTCCCTCTATCCAACCTTGTAATCCCCATACTTCCCAGACATTTAATCTCAAACACATTTATTTCTTTTTCTTTCTGCCTCTCTTAAATTCTAAGTCTCCCCTCCGCTCCATAGAGTACCATCAGCACAATCATCCCTTTATATATTCTCCTTTTTGAATCCACTCAGAGATACTAATTTTCACTAATCTTTCTTCACTCATTCTGTCCATATGCTCAAACCATCCCTTTACTCTTCCTTCAGTTCTGTCTATCATCTCCTCCACCCCCCTCTCCTCCTCACCTTCTCGTTTCTCCCTCTATCCAACCTTGTAATCCCCACACTTCCCAGACATTTCATCTCAAACACATTTAATTTTTTACTTTCTGCCTCCCTTAAATTCCAAGTCTCCGCTCCGCTCCATACAGTACCAATCATCCCTTTATATATTCTCCTTTTTGAATCCACTCAGAGATACTAATTTCTTGTTAAGAATATGTGGTGCCAAGTACCTCACCTTCTCTTTTCTCACTCTATCCAACCTTGTAATCCACAAACTTCTCAGACATTTAATCTCAAACACATTTTTTTTTCATTCTCTCTACATCTCTTAAGTTCCAAGTCTTCGCTCCATACAGTGCCATCAGCACAATCACCCTTTCATATATTCTCCTCTTTGCATCCACTCAGAGATACTAATTTCTTGTTAAGAACATGTGGTGCTAGGTACAATGAATCTCATCCGGGAATATAGTTATGCTACCACAGTTTCATACTGGATTGATCTATCAAGTTCAAAGTTATATGTAGACTCATACATTTACCTTTCTGTATAATAACAAAAACCATCGACCCATCTGCAATCGTTTTCAAGTTATAGTTGCATAAAATATGTGACTATTTAACATATCTAATTCGTTTAGAGTCAAACAATGAATTTTTTCACAATTATGAGGGGCAAGATGATAACTGAAAAGAGGATGTAAATAATTTTGGTCTTGGCCTTTTCGATTTTTATCTTGGTTATTGATTTAACTGTTTTGTTGTAGTGGCGCTAACAAATGTGTATAGAAGTAAGTCTTGTAAAGCAAACCAAAGCATATCTAGATTTATCTCTGTTCAGCTTGATACGATATAGCTCTACATAAGCAAAGGTCATATGGTACCATATAAATCTTCTTGTTTGTTGATAATGGCAAACATATATTCATCTGCAACACATTTTCAGTTACAGTTCTTTAAATACATTTGACCTTGAATTTGACCTTTCAAAGCCAGACAAGGTCATATGCTTTATTGCGATTTGAGAGCCCATATACGAAGTTCTATATGTTGAAATTAGTAAACTATCTACTGTTATCGAAATAAGAACTAGAAGTAAATAATTGATCATAAATTCACACATTCAAAATCAACAAAACACGATTTTTTTTATTTATTCCAATTCATAGATATAGAGACAATCTTCTTTTCTTATAAGAAGTATATCAGAATGTCTTGAAAAAATAGAATATAACAGAGGCTTTTATTCACTTCTCCGTTGTAACTATCATGGAACAAATTACTTGTAACAGTGAAGGCTATCAAATAAACAACCTAGCCGTCGCAGGGCTCGAATAAAATATTTAGTTAAATTCTCCTGTTCTTCATGGATAGCTACGGGAGCTAAGTGAAAAGAAGGACATTTGACGAAAGTTGGCAGTCACCTTCAGTCCTGAGTATAAGCTCATATTCAGGTTCTAGCACTTTTGTTGTGCTAAGTGGAGCAACCATTAAAGCGGAGGTCTAGCATTGTACTGTTCCATGTATCGATTCCAGCAACACCCGAGTTGATTATTTGTAACCCTTTACAGTTACGAGTGTTTTGTTCTATGATAGATACTCATACTTCGACGAAGCAGATGAAAGCTTTGGTCATCTTCTCCTGTTAATGATGGTTGGTTATGAACCAGTGTGAAAGGATATTTGACGGCAGTTGGCAGCCATCTTCATTCCTAAGTACGAGTTAATATCATATTTTGACTCCTATGGTACGTTCACTCGAGTAGTCGGTAGACCGGAAGGCTAGCATTATGTTAGTCATCTGATGAGGACCAGCGACAGCCAGCTTGATTATATATATATATATATATATATATATATATATATATATATATATATATATTATACATATATATATATATATATTGAACATTTTTAGAAGTTCCGCCATGGGATACGAACCCTGACCCGTGCGTCGATAATCACGAGGTCAAGACGTTAGCAACCATGCTACATGGTGATGGTACAAAAGGACTGTACTAGTCCCCGACCACGCTTCACGTAACATTGGAAGATCTAAGTTCAATCTGTCTTAAGAAACATACACAACTTGTCGGAGGGCTCGCCTAATACGGGATTAGATGAAATTGAGATTAGATCTTCCAATGTTACGTGAAGCGTGGTCGGGGACTAGTACAGTCCTTTTGTACCATCACCATGTAGCATGGTTGCTAACGTCTTGACCTCGCGATTATCGACGCACGGGTCAGGGTTCGCATCCCATGGCGGAACTTCTAAAAATGTTCAATCTGTCTTAAGAAACATACACAACTTGTCGGAGGGCTTGCCTAATACGGGATTAGATGAAATTGAGATTAGATCTTCCAATGTTACGTGAAGCGTAGTCGGGGACTAGTACAGTCCTTTTGTACCATCACCATGTAGCATGGTTGCTAACGTCTTGACCTCGTGATTATCGACGCACGGGTCAGGGTTCGTATCCCATGGCGGAACTTCTAAAAATGTTCAATCTGTCTTAAGAAACATACACAACTTGTCGGAGGGCTTGCCTAATACGGGATTAGATGAAATTGAGATTAGATCTTCCAATGTTACGTGAAGCGTGGTCGGGGACTAGTACAGTCCTTTTGTACCATCACCATGTAGCATGGTTGCTAACGTCTTGACCTCGTGATTATCGACGCACGGGTCAGGGTTCGTATCCCATGGCGGAACTTCTAAAAATGTTCAATCTGTCTTAAGAAACATACACAACTTGTCGGAGGGCTCGCCTAATACGGGATTAGATGAAATTGAGATTAGATCTTCCAATGTTACGTGAAGCGTGGTCGGGGACTAGTACAGTCCTTTTGTACCATCACCATGTAGCATGGTTGCTAACGTCTTGACCTCGTGATTATCGACGCACGGGTCAGGGTTCGTATCCCATGGCGGAACTTCTAAAAATGTTCAATCTGTCTTAAGAAACATACATATATATATATATATATATATATATATACATATATGTATATATATAAACATATATGTATAAATATATATAACATATATATGTATATATATACATATATGAAAATATATATATATATATATATGTATATATATAGATATATATATATGTGTGTATATATATATAGATATATATATGTATATATATATATTTATACATATATATATATAATATATATATACATATGTATATATATATACATACATATATATATATATATATATATATATATATATATATATATATATATATATATATATATATGTGTGTGTGTGTGTGTGTGTGTGTATACATTTATATATGTTTACATATAT
>NC_134785.1:31788914-31791414 GCF_046742065.1 Oratosquilla oratoria
TTAAGGAGGATTGGTTAGTATTTAGTGGTGGCGGAATGACTTTAAAGTTTTCTCTCTCTTCCCACATGTCATAGCTACCAGGAAAAAGAGAATTTGGTTAGAAAGAAATAGCATCGAGTGCATAACTGGTGCCAAGCTCCCAAGCCGAGGAGATGCCCTCCGCCGCTTTTTCTTCTATCACAAGGATAAAAAGAAAACTGTTCCTGACAGCGCTACGGAGGTGGCAAAGGAAGTTTTCGACTTCTGGCTCCAAGCCCGGATTCCGGTGATGGCAGAAACGAGCATCACGAGAAAGATCGTTCCCCTCTTTGAAGAGTAGAAGGTTCTGCAGAAGAGCAAGCGGAATACAGGAGTCAAGCCCAGGGAGAAGCAGAAGGCGTTTGAGGAAAGTCTCCCGGACCTTCTGGACATCGCCCACGCTGATGCGCCTGCACTGATGATCATCAAGGAGGACAAGGACTTCCTCATGGCGCAGTGGGAGAAGGGGAGATGGAGTTCTATGGCGGGGCATGACAAGAAGTTGGAAGCTTGGGTCCGTCGACAAGAGAGAACTGCTGCACGTGGTGGACGCGAACGGTCGCCGATGGCAGAGGAGACCGTGGAATTGGAGTCCTCCTTGTCCGCATGATGACGAAGGAACCTCACCGCCCAAACAAGCGAGAATGCTGGGGACTAAGACGGTCATGTACCCTAATCTAGTCGGCGCGCTGGATCGGGCGGGGGTCAGCAGCCGTCATGTTCTTCGAATCGTAGCCGCAACGGCAAGTAGCTTGGGCCATGATCCCCAGGAAGTCGTCCTCAACCCGGAGTTTATCCGAAAGGCAAGAGCCAAGTACCAGGCGTCGCTGGTGGGAGAAATCAAGGAGGTATTCAGTCCGCAGACTCCCCTCACCGTCCACTGGGACGGTAAAATTGTCTCTCAAGACAACGGATCTCGAGCCGACCGGCTCGCCATCATTACTACTGGTAAAGGTGTGGAGAAACTCTTGGGTGTTCCAAAGCTGCGTGCTGGGACGGGCGAAGCTGCCGCCACAGGTGTCTTTGAGTGTCTGGAAGACTGAGAAGTCAGTGATCGCGTCATAGAGATGTGCTTCGACACCATCAGTGCAAACACTGGGGATGTTAACGGAGCCTGCACCTTACTGCAGGAAAAGATGGAGCGGCCCCTATTCTTGTTCGCCTGCCGTCACCACGTGCACGAACTTAAAGTTGAAAAGGCTTTTGCCTCGTGCTTGGGATCCTCTTCTGGCCCTGAGACCAACCTCTTTTCGCGATTCAAGGAGCACTGGCAGTTCATCGATCATTCGGCAATCCAGCCACTTTCCGACCTCCCCGAGACCTTGGCTGCTAAGAGGGAAGCCATTATCGAATCTTTGAATGCCATCATGATCCAGAAGCAGCTCCGAGATGACTACATCGAATTGGTAGAGCTCACCATCGCCTTCCTTGGAGGTGCTCTTCCCAAGATGACGATCCGGTGCTCTGGTGCTCTCCACCGAGCACAGTGAATGGCACGCACAATCTACTCCCTGAAGATGTTGCTGTTCAGAGAGCAGATCACCATTGGTCATGTCGGGAGAGATAGCAGGCCTCAAGTGCTTCTCCTTCTTCATCTCTGACATCTACGTCATCCGCTGGTTCGAGTCCACGCTCCCCACCTACGCCCCGGCCAATGATCTCCAACTCTGAAAGGACCTCCTGGAATACCATGATTCTCTTCTTGGAAAGTTATGCTTCAAGGTACTAAACCGTCATTTCTGGTATCTGAGTGAACACCTGATCGGCCTGTCTCTCTCCGACCCTCGGCTCTCTCCCTCTACCAAACAAGCCGTTGCCCAAGCCAACCTGCACCGAAAAGGAGCAGAGAAAACCTCCAAACAAATCAACATTCCAGAAGAGAATGTAACAACGGCAAAGCTGTCTTCTTTTGCCTCTAAGAAGTCTCGACGCCTCCTGGATGTTCCCGGTATCATGCCGGACTTCCTTTCCACAAAACCGAGGAAGTGGGAAAAGGAGAAGACGTTCTGTGACGCCTGCCACCACATACAAGGAATACGTGTGGCCAACGATACGGGGGAGCGAGGGGTGGCACTGATGCAAGCGTTCAATCTTAGCATGACAAAAGACGAGGAACAGAGCCAGTTCATCCTCCAGGTCATTGAAGACCACCGCCGCCGCCAGCCCATCACCTCCTCCAAGGAGACCCTCCCCCGGCCAGCATGGTGAAAATGAGTAGGGTGGTCTCCCATGATACCTCTTCACCGAGGGAGGACCAGCGGGCTGCTGTGAGAAGGAAAATTTTGCCGAAAAAGGCCAGATTATTGCCATGAAACACTCGAAAAGACGACTTTCCTTACATAGCTGAAGGTGGAATTACAAAATCGTCATCCGCCACCCCTATATATCACTAGACCATGCTGAAAATTTGCATGCGGTAGTTACTCAGTATAATGCAGAATTCCAATAAAGTATGATAAAAATTCCAACTTTTGATCTTTTA
>NC_134785.1:31798914-31801414 GCF_046742065.1 Oratosquilla oratoria
CCGGTGCGCAATTGGCACTTTGGTTCGTTTGGGTTTGTTGCCACTTCGAGGTTACATTTCTCCTCCTCCTACATCAAGACAGCCATTACCCGGACCCAAAGTAGTCTCAGTCACTTCTCTTCTGTTCTCCAACCAGTGAGCCTTGATGGTATTATGGCGACCATTACCGACTCTTTGGTACCTTTTTGTGGGTATGTGTGAAAGGGGCTACTGTTTGTGTGTTTTGATACCTATATCGTCTCCATGGCCCCATTATCTGCAAAACTAATTCATAGGTGTTTTTCTTGGCTCATGATAGAATCTGGTGCTAAAATGGAAATATCTTGATTAATACTCGCTTGATCATCACACAAAAATAAATTCAAGTTTTCACATAGAAAATTTCGAATGTTGTATTGGTGCTTGATTTATTTACATCACAATGGAAAACACACCGACAGAAGACATTTTACTCCACAGCAAAGACTGATGTAAAACGAATGATTATATGAATGGGCATAAGTAAAAGTAGACATTGAAATTAATACATGCATGATAAAATATAAGAAATATTGGTAAACATACAAACAGGTAAACGCCCTCAACACCCACCAAAGCCATTTTGTAATATATACTAATAGTCTGTCATTGATACAAATCATCCATAATGACACATCAAGACTATGTGAAACTAATGACATCTTTGCTGTTTCAGATAAGGTCCCTCCATGAGCAAGGACGGTTAATCGTCCTTAACTGGATTCCCGGACACATCGGCCTGCTGGGTAACGAAGAGGCAGACAGTGAGGCAAGGAAGGCAGCGGCCAGTCAACATATGGACGGCGGTAATAGTGTACTCCCGAGTCGGGCAGAGATCTTGACCATTGCTGCAAGAACACTGACCCGGCGAAAGGTAGAAAAGCACATGCTGATGGCGCCTATGAGGCCGTCAGCCCTGTGGTACAAGATTGATTGATTTATGGTACAAGAGGACTTCCAACTATGAGAAGTTTGTCACGGGAATGCGCCTCTCCAGGGCACAATAAGTGGTCTTACATCGCCTTCGGTTAAGGTATCGGTGTTTCTGGGAGATTGCGGGACGCCAAGAGGACTGCCAACACCGCGCCGCCGTGGGGGCCAATACGCTGATCCCCTACCTGGCTACCTGTCCAGCGTCTGGATTTCTTCGAGCGGGTCCCGACATTTCACCGGAGTGTCTAGTGAGGAGGCTGTTGGGCGCGCTCAACCCATACCGGCTTCGGCGTCTAATGGAAGTGTCACCTCCTAGATAATGTCCCTATACTTTATTTTTTTTCTCTCACTTTCCTTGATGAATATATACTAAGTATATAACCTATATACCACAAAGCATATCCGCTCACCATGACTTTGTTTCTTTACAGTAAAGACGACTGGCCATCCTTACCTGGGATCCCGGAGGGCATGGACTGAGGCAAGACACACATCAGACAGGGAGGCAGAAGAGCACCGGGGAGACGGCTGACACCATACACACTTAGTACTGTAATTTATTGTAAAAGTCCTTCAGACTTCCTAGAAGGTAGCGGGTTGTGACCCGCGCAAGTTTTTCTTCTGTATATATTTGCAATCAATAAAAAAGGTAAAAAGAAAGATAGAAAAGGAAGAAAGAAGAACAAAGCAAGAATTCACGGGTCATTTTACAAACTTGAGGACTTGTATCAGGTCTTCCTGATGCTTGTCATGTCTAGTGAAAATATATTCATATGCTCATAATATTCGTATATTTCTTACCTGGTTATTTAATGTGACGGCAGACCAAATGCTTTCCTTGTGGTCCTAGCCACAAACTTTGGCCTTTGTGTATAGACAACCAAGATGTATGGCAGTGTCTGGTAAGAATTGAAATAAGAATTACGTGGATACAGTACGAGCGTGAAGATTATCTTAAAAAAGTTCTTTTCAAAATTTTCAGGATAAATGGGATCGAGTGGCGAGGAGGCTTTAGCCTAACTCAATAAGCCCTACAAGTAATAGGTGGTTCTTTTCCTGTTTTCTGCATGTCATCAGGGTATTTCGTTCATCTCAGTGGGAGCCTATCTGTTTTGAGGGAGCTATGGGAAGGATCCAGTAAGTGAGATGTTATTAGAACAATAAGATTCCAATTGCATTATGTTCTTACTAGATTTGCATCCAGCAAAACATTTAGGAAGAACATAGGAGAAACTGGTCCTACGTCATCTATTACGTCACTATGGAGCGTAAACAATTTCTTGGATTCTATTGGGTGCGGCGGTGGTAGCCAATGATTTACCTGTAATGTCATGACGGGCATAATTCCCCCCTTGGATCTTTGCAATTTCTTGCATTTAACAATTTAGATCAACGTTCCCCACAGAAGTGATTTTAACGAACAAAACAATTAATAATTCACTGTAACAAATTGTTTTAATCATACTACATAGAAGGAAGGATTCATAAAAAAAAAAAAAAAATCACAAAATTTTCTCCCCAACTACAACTCTTTCATTTGGTAATGATG
>NC_134785.1:31811414-31816414 GCF_046742065.1 Oratosquilla oratoria
CCAGTAAATCTTCGGCGAACTTCTTGTTCCGAATGTCAGTTTTTGATAGCCTCACATTCTCTGTCAGTTCCAATTTACTCAATTCTTCCCAGAAATAGCTTGATTTAAGACAACAATTCAATTCTTCACTTTTTCCTCCTCCCCTGACCACAGGAAGAATTTGTCTAAAATCTCCAGCACATACAAATACTATTCCTCCCATGAACTTGTCAACACCTAAAACGTCTCTTAGAGTAATATCGAGGGCGGTCATTGTATTTTTGTTAGCCATTACAGCTTCATCCCAGACAATCAAAGAAGTCAACTCAAAAAGACGTGCCAGCTCAGTATTTTTCTTGACGCTGCATGCTCGTATTTCATTGTATTTCATTAACGGAATTTTGAACATGTTATGGGCGGTTCTTCCTCCATGTAAAACAGTAGCGGCTATACCCGAAGAAGCCACGGCTAATGCTATCTCTCCTCTTGAACGAACAGTATCCAATAGAATATTCAACAGGAAAGATTTTCCAGTTCCTCCCGGAGCACTAATAAAAATCCCTCTTTTTCCACGTTTCGATTTGTCTTCTACACATTTCATTATGGTATCGTAACAATGCTTCTGTTTTTCGTTCATCATCACTTTTCGTTCCTCGACTTCTTGAGCCAGTACCGCTTTGTTGTATGATCTCTCTCTTCTTACAACATTAGTTGACTTTTCTCCGTTTCTTGAAGAAGGAAGACCGTATTGTTCGATTTTTCCTCCTCCACAGTTGAAGACCTTTTCTTGAATATCGTCAAGAGCATCGAGGTAAATTTCGTCATTATACTCTTCTAATCCCCTCAAATGTAGAAAATCACTCGCAAAAAGGTCTTTTGTCTCCTCCCATATGCTTCTTTGATCTTCCAGATCAGAGAATACCAACATACTCGCATATGTCGACCTTAGTTGGTCTCTGTTATTAGTATGGTTTATGATTTCCATTATAGTTTTCTTCCATATTTCTTCGTCGTTGAGTAATCCCATGGCTTTTACAGCTTCTCTATATGTTTCGTACTCGACTCCCTCAACTGTTCTGAGGTCCTTGTAAGAAGTGGGTCCTCTTTTATGCGAAAGCAACATACGCAAATAAAAGAGTTCAACTGTTTTTGTGGTTACTGCTCGTACTCTTCCGAGGGCCGCGGTTTTCGTCTTTCTCTCAATCCACTTAGCTGCTAATTTGTTGTATATGAAGAAATTGGGGATTTCGTGATACAAAAGTGAAGCAGCGAACTCGTTCTTTTGACACAATTTGAAGAAAGATGCGAGTTGTGTATCCTTTAAGGTTTTCCATAACAGTGTCTCTTCGTCGTGGTCTGCATTGAAAAATACTTCATTTTCCCCCTCCAGGTGCAAATCAAGGGTAGTAACAGGGGGAAAGCTCTTATGGATAGGATACTTGAATATCTTCCATGTTGCCTCGTTAGCGTTTACGAAGCGTGCATCTTGATAATTTCTTACCTCGTTTACTATTTCTTTATCCTTTTCAGTCTTGGTGTATAGTATGCGATCACAGCCCTTGTTAACGTACTTTGTTACATAGGCTATGATTTTTATGGAATTTAAACATTCGACATTTATATGAGCGTTATATTTGAGGCATAGATATGGGCTATAAGGTACCACCCAAGAATTATCTACTGTCACGTTTTTACCCTTAATTTTCTTCTCAAATGTATGTCCACCTTCTCCTTTTGCTCTTCTTTTGTAAAGTGGGTAGCCATTATTTCCGAAAAATAGAGTATCTTTACACTTTTTCGGGAACCCTTTTCCACACAAATTTTTGCCGTCCGAGGAAGATTTCCCTTGGCAACAAATTTGGGAATCATCAAAACCCTTGCAAGGTCCATGTATCATACACTTTGTCACAATATCATATAATCTAGGGTGAGTTTCCTTGTCTGGTATTTCTGCAGATATTATTTTGCTAACAAAATCGGCGTTAACATTATGTCTCATCCATAACAAAATATGGACATGTGGGAGCCCTCTTTTTTGCCACTCGACACTGTAAAGATAGGCTTTAACTTTTCCAAATATACAATTAACGGTGAAATCATCAAGAAGACTATACACTTTCATCTTGAACAGTCTACTCACTAAATCTGGCCTGTCTGCTTTACATCCAGAAGCAGCATTTCCTCCTGTCTGACTCGTCGCTTCTTCCAGTTCTTCCCATGCTGGGTTCATAGTGAACGTTATGAAAAAGTCAGGAGATCCATAATTTGTTACAAATGCGAGGGCGTCTTGTTGTCTTTGCTTCATATATCTTGATCCTCCAACATATGAAGGAGGTATAATTATACGTTGACCTCTATCTTTTCCATTTTCTCCTCTCAGAATATCCGACCTTTCTTTTCTTATTTCATTTTGGTTTCTCTCTATGAAATCAAGTCTCATGGTCTCCACTTTCACATAATTATCTACAACGAATATTTTCGAACTTTGTCTTCTTTCTGTAAAAGCTTCAAAGTATAAGAATATCCCATATTTCCATGAGGAATTAAAAGAGGGTATTGGAAAGGATCATAGAAGAAATTCGAGTGTTCTAGGATCCTTGTAACATAATTAGACCCGGGTTTAGGAGACGTTATAATAACCCGAAGAGGATCATTACCGGGTTCTAAATTCACTATACCTCCGACAGCAGAAGAAGATGGAAGGTGATACACACCTTTATGTTCACGCGTTTGCACGCCTTCTGCTGCTTTAAGTGTTAAGGTCATCTCTGGTATTTTTCCATGTTTTTCGATGTGAAGCCGAACTAATTCTTTTGAATTTTCGACCTCCTTTAACAGACGAATTATTTTCAGCAAAGTATTCAAAAAGCATCTTGATTATTTTTTCATTTTCTTCGTATTCCTTTTCTTCTCTGGAACGTCGTTTTTTTGTGGCTATTTTCCCTTCTGACTTTAAATTTTTCATTTTATCTGTTCTTAGTTTAATTTGCTGGTCTCGATCATGGTAAAAATAGAGGTCCAAGAAACTGTCACCTTTGTTCTTCCAGAAATCCTTTTTTTCTACTTCCTTGCCAAAAAATCCACGGCTTCCCGAAGCCTGATGGTTTAGAGGTCCTTCTTGAAATCTTCCAGGATTCAAATATCCTAACCTGTGGTAAATTCTTCCTTGAACCTTGAAACATATGGATTTCTCTAAAGCATTTTCTAACTTGCGAGGTGTTGAGAAAGAGGTAAAACAGAACAAATTGTTGAATCCTACTAAATCTCCAAGAAAACGATCAGAAAATTCAGAAGTTCCGTCGTATAGGCTTTTAACAGTCTTGTCTTTGATTTCTGATGGAATAACAGCCGCGACTTGCCCGTTATTACAACAAACTGTCCTGGGCTCTTTTTTCCACATCAAGGCTTGGCAGTATTTACATTTGAAGTCTCCTAGCTTGCCGAGATTTTGAGGTTCAACTTTATTTTCATCGGTTATCACTCCTTTTAGTTTGTCTATGGAAAATATGTCGATTGACGGTTTTTCACGTCTCTCTTCCATATCTTGTTTTCTTTCTGCTCTGTCTTCTTCTAGCATTTTCTTTTGCTCTTCTTGTAGTTCAGGGAATAACAAAGAACCCATATTTCTTTTCAGATTTCTCACATCATTCTTTTTTTTTAGTTCTTCTTTCGCCAGCTCGCGTTTTTCCATTCTTAGACGTAGTCTCTCGTCTTTTCTTTGTTCTTCGAGACGTTTCTTCTCTAATTTTTTATGGTGTTTCTCCTCTTTCAATTGTTGCTCAAGTCTTTTTTTCTCCAACTGTTTAACACGCCTCTCATCCCTTCCCTTTTTAAGTTCCATCAGTTTTTGCTTTCTATCCAGCTTTTCTTGCTTTTTCCGTTCCTCTTCCTCGGCGGCTTTCCGCTTTTCTTCTTCAATCTTTTCTTGGAGCCTCTTTTTTTCAGCCTCTTCTTTGACTTTCTTTATAGCGTACTTGTTCTTCTTCTCTTGACGCTTGTAACTCTTAAAAATTGAGACGATGTAGTGCATTTGGTAATTTCTGTGATCACCCCTGCCTCCATGTTTTATGAAACTCTTGTAGCCCGCGAAATAGTGCTTGGAAAAACCATCGAATTTACTCTTTTCGACGTCTCCGTTAAACAATTGTAAATCGTCAAACAATTCATCTGAATACGAAAAGTCTTCATTTTCACGTATGGTGACATTAAACTGAAGAACTTTTAAATGGAACTCTTTTAAAGACTCTATCACAGAAAAGCTTTTGGTTTTTCCGTAAAGACCCGGAAAGGTTCTAGCGTGTTCTGCTCGAAGCTGTCCAAGAAGCTCAGAGTTGTTTTTGGTGTCTTTCTTTTGTATCTTTTTTGAGCACGTCATCCTTTTCCAGAAGTGTCGATAACGTTTCATCCTAGAAGAAACTTCCTCAGACATTTTGGAAAAGTAATGAAAGGGTGTGTGTTAAAAGGATTACTGGCTCTGGCTTGAGAAGCGTTACAAAATCATCACGTCAACACAGGGGCGCGAGGCGTTTTGCAAAACCACCCAAAAGTCAGAGAACCCATCCAATTAATTTTTTAGTAGTACTAAGATATATATATATATATATATATATATATATATATATATACATATATATATATATATATATATATATATATATATATAATTTCTAACGGAACTACAATCTCATTTCTCATTTCCTTTAAGATTCTTGGACGCAAACCGTTAGCTCCTGGTATTTTAATAATATATATATTTTTAATATCTTTTATTTTTATTTTTATTATTTTGTTATTTATAATATAGAAAATGTTTCCCCTAGAAATATCACAGGCTTCATTTGTTCACGAGTACTGAGCTAAAATAGTTACTTAGAATATCACACATTCCTTCATTCGAATATTTAAGTTGATTGTTAGCAGATGATAGTGGGCTAATGTGATTTCTGATAACCCTTTTATCTCTAATGCAACTATAGAATTATCTGGGATTCTTTTTGGATTTATTAGCGATATTAATTTTA
>NC_134785.1:31828914-31833914 GCF_046742065.1 Oratosquilla oratoria
ATATATGACATGGATGAAGGTGTAGAATATTATATGGACTTTTTTACAGATGATGCAAAACTACTGAAGAAAGTACAGAAAAAGACTGTGAATCGCTACAGAGAACCTGCACAAAGTCTGGGAATGGAACCCAAAAGTGGTAAGTGAACTTCAACATAAAAAAATAAAGTATATAGTGTTTTTATCATTTGACAATTTTTGGAAATAGACTCAACCACTGGGATTCGAACCCTTGCCTAGGCGGCTTACGTCAGTAAGGCCTTTGCGTTATAAGACGTAAGCCGCCTAGGCAAGGGTTCGAATCCCAGTGGTTGAGTCTATTTCCAAAAAAGTATATAGTATATATATATATATATATATATATATATATATATATATATATATATATATAAAAGATTGAAGGTGAAAAAAGTAGACGAGGAGATATGGGAGAATTTCTCGCCTTAAACGTTTCGACCCGCAGGGTCTTGATCACAAAGCTAACAACTCAAACGTAACAGGATATTTTATACACGGACGGGTCATCTTATGGGACGCTTCGGAGAGCTTGTTATTTTATTTGCGGGTCGAAACGTTAAGGCGAGAAATTCTCCCATATCTCCTCGTCTACTTCTTTCACCTTCAATCTTATTTGTCATAATATATTCAATATATATATATATATATATATTCCCGTCTCGGGTATTGGCTGCCTGTTATTGTGGCAAAGTACTATGCATTTGGTACTTTAGCGTCTATATTTGTTGTCCTTATGGACCAGAGTCACACATTATTTTGTCTGTAATAGAGGAAGATTCTGCTTGTAGAGAAAGGATGACAATCTTATTATACTGCGACTGTCCCTCCGTTATGCTGTCCCCCAACCCCGTGTTACTGTCCTATACCATTTCTCTGAATGTTCATTTCCTTTTTCACCTACCTTGTGGTAGGGGAAAAGAATGATGCTACCAAGTCATCCCACTTGAGTCGTACGAGAGGACAAAAAATGTGACGGTGGATAGAACTAGGAACCCCGCTACCTGTAGCCCCACAGGTGATGTTCCTAAAAAAAGTGAAGGCATAAGAGGGTCTAGGAGTTTTCCAACCAGTTCCCTAAGGTTTGGGTCTTTTAATGTGCGTGGATGTGGTACAGATGAGAGTAAAAGGGAAGAGATAGGCAGTATGTTTGTGAGAAGAAAGATGGATGTGTTGGCATTGAGTGAAACTAAGTTGAAAGGGAAGAGGGAAGAGCGAGTGTGAGTTTGGGAGTGTAGTTGGGAGGTTCTCAGGAGTGAAGAGAGGACGAGGGAGAGAGGGGGTGGCTATACTAGTAAGTGAAGAGATAGGTAAGTATGTAGTGGAGTGGAAGGAGGTTTCTTCAAGGTTGATGTGGATGAAGTTGAAGCTGGGAAGGGAGATGTGGGCCTTTGTAGGTGCGTATGGGCCTGGTAGTGAGGAGAACATAGAGGAAATGGAGGCTTTTTTGGATAGATTTAAATGAGTCTGTAGAGTGATTAAGGAGAAATGTCAATGTAGTTATATTGGGAGACCTTAATGCTAGGGTAGGAAATGAACCAATAGACGGAGTGATTGGAAAGTATGAAGTTCCAGGAAAGAATCGTAGTGGAGAGTTGATGGTGGAGATGTGTCTAGAAAGAGATTTGATGATGGCAAATACAGTGTTTAGGAAGAAATTCAAGCATAAGTACACATAGGAGAGGGTGGTGGATGGAAGGGTGGCAGATGGAGCATTAATGGAATATACAGTGGTGACCAAGAGTATGGAAGGAAGAGTTAAGGATGTAAATGTTCTAAGGGGGGAGAGGGGGAATATCAGATAATTTTTTGGTGGAAGGTAAGTTGAGAATGGAGAATAAGTGGAAAAAGAGGATAAGGGCAGAAGGTAGGGAGGTACTTAGAGTGAACTGCTTAAATGAGAATCTACTATATAGTGGTAACCAGAAGTATATAGTGGTAACTAGGTGTATAGTAGGAAGAGTTAAGGATGTCCATGTTCTAAGGGGAGAGTGTGGGGGAATATCAGAGAATATTTTGGTTGAAGGTAAGATGAAGTGGAGAAAGAGGAAAAGGGCAGAAGGTAGGGAGGTACTTAGAGTGAACTACTTAAATAAAAAAGAAAAACAGAAGGAGAATAAGAACAAGCTGAGAGAGGACTGGGAGGGAGTGAAGGATAGAGTACAACTAGGAGAGGAGGAGGAATAGAGATGATTCAAGGAGTGAGTCATAAGGTGTACAAAGATGGTATGTGGAAGAAGGAGGATGGGAGGAAATAAAAGAAAGGGTAGTGAGTTGTGGGATGAGTAAGCAAGGATGGGTGTAGAAGAGAAGAAGCAGGCTTTCATAGACTGGTTACAAATCAGGACGAGGGAATTATATGATAAGTGCAAAGAAAAGAGAAGTAAAGCATAAAACAAAGGAGGCAAAGAGGAGAGCAGATGTGAAATGGTAATTAAAAAATATTTTGGAAAGGAATGCCTGAGAAGTATGATAAGGGTTACTAGGCTGAATAGAGTAAGAAATGAGGAGATGAGGAGGAGAAGAGGAGTGAAAGGGAGTTGGGAGATAGGGTTGATGAAAGAGTATTAGGATGGTTTGGGTACATGGAAAGAACGAGTGAAGAAAGATTATTAAAAGAGGTGTGGAAGGCAGAAGTGGAAGGAGTGAACATGAGGGGGCGACATAGGATGAGATGGATGGATGGGGTAAGAGGGGCATTTGGGAAAGAGGGGAATGTCTGTTGAGGAAGGACGGGAGAGGAAAGAAGATAGGGGTGGATGGAGAAAGGTTGTAAATGGATGATGATGTGATGCATGAGGGGGATTGGGTGTGGGATGGGGGGTGAGGGAGTATGTATGAGAAATAAATTGACGCAGCCCGAAGGGATTTCTCCCCGTCTTCTCATTTTTTGCATGAGGAGCCGGGAATTAGGTTGCCGAATTAATGAAGCAGCCTTGCTGTGGATGTTCTGTGTCTTGCGACACTGCTTCTGACCCAGGGCGGTGGACCAGATGCAAGGATGTCCTGTCATCCAGGAGGTGCCAAAAGAAGGAGGGAAGATTGTAGAGGGGAGCGGAGTATGTAGGGGATGGAACGGGTGGAAGTGGTTTCTATGCCTTTGTCTTTTGGTTACCTCCCGTGTAAGGGGGAAGAAAGCCTTTGGTATATGTATGTATGTATGTATGTATGTATGTATGTATGTATGTATGTATGTATGTATGTATGTATGTATGTATGTATGTATGTATGTATGTATGTATGTATATATGTATATATGTATGTATGTATATATGTATGTGTGTATGTATGTATGTATGTATGTATGTATGTATGTATGTATGTATGTATGTATGTATGTATGTATGTATTTATGTATATATATATATATATATATATATATATATATATATATATGTATGTATGTATGCACGTATGTATGTATGTATGTATGTATGTATGTATGTATGTATGTATGTATGTATGTATGTATGTATGTATGTATGTATGTATGTATGTATGTATGTACGTATGTATGCATGTATGTATGTATGTATGTATGTATGTATGTATGTATGTATGTATGTATGTATGTATGTTTTTATGCATGTATGTATGTGTGTATGTATGTATGTGTGTATGTATGTATTTATGCATGTAAGCACGTATGTATACGCGTGTGTATGCATGTATATACGATTATGTATGTATATGTCCATGTATGTATGTATGTATGTATGTATGTATATATGCATGTATATATGTATGTATGTATGCATGCATGTATGTATGTATGTATGTATGTATGTATGTATGTATGTATGTATGTATGTATGTATGTATGTATTTATGTATGTATGTATGCATGTATGAATATGTATGTATGTACGTGTGTATGTACGTATGTATGTATGTATGTATATATATATGTATATATATAATATATATATATATATATACATCTATAAACATATATATACATATATATATATATGTATATACATATATATATATATATGTATATATATATATACATATATAAATTTCTCTACCCTTTAACAAAATATATAAAAACACTGGTCAGACGTAGAATATACTAGGATTGATACTGAAGGTGGAATGAAGAACGAAAGACGAAAAATAGAAAAAAGTCGCAGAGGATACATATGAAATTGAAGTAAAAAAATTAAAAATAACAAAATAAAATAAAGAAAACTGACTGAGTTGGATTTTTTTTTTCGAAAAGAGAAAACTTTACCCATGAAAAGCCAAGAGAAATAAAATATATCTATTTCATGAATATTCAAGGTTACACTTAAGAAAGAAATATAAACTATTTTTCAGCGCATCTGCAAAATAATGCAATCTTGCCTTACAATCAGGACGTAAAGTTTGTCTGCAATTGCTCTAAAGCCATAATTAAATTCTTCAATGCGGGGGTGCATCGAACTGAGGATCGACATCTCCATGTACTTAAGGGTTCACATAGTACCATCTGGTCTTGGGACCACCGGATCCGAACTGATTGCATCGTGTACTGTATGTCGGTCGGGCAAACTAAAATCAGCACATACACGATCCAATCTGATTGGATCCGACTAGATCTGTACGGCGGCCTCTTGATCAGATCGTACTGTGGATGGGGCAAAATTACCCCTATTGATCAACTGAACTCCTGCTTTCTCCAGTCCTTTCCTCAGCTGAATAAAATCACTTGGATGACCTTGAACTAAGAGTGCCGCGTTTCAAGGATGAACCCCTCAATTGACTGAAATCGCTTTATATATAAATCAGAGTAAATATGTGAAATAAAACAACATATTGGGGGGCCAAATCGCATTTATTCAAGACAATCTGAAACCCTTCTATACCTGGGATGATTTGTTTATTAATTTATCTATTTTATATAGACACGGTAAAGGAAACATGGACTGGAGGTGAAGCTTTATTCCTGACGTTTCGTCTAACGACTTTCTCAAAGGAATGAGCATACTAGAAACATACAG
>NC_134785.1:31846414-31851414 GCF_046742065.1 Oratosquilla oratoria
CTTCTCTCTCAGTAGTCCCTTTCGGTAGTCTCTCTCGGTAGTTTCTGTGTGTGTGTGTCTCCTCTATTGACTCTTGGGTTGCTCTCTGCTTTGCCTTTTATAGCCCGGGAATGGGTGTTTACGTTTCCGGGATGCCAGCATGTATTCAAAGTAGGTAGTTAAGGCAACTTCAACCAATGGGAAAACAGGACATGCTTTCGCGCTAAATTATGTAACGTTTCTCAGAGATTGTAACATATATACTACACATCATATTCACGTAAGGCGTGCTTTAAGAATACAAACAGGAGACTTTATTCACACAGGGGGGTAACACAGCACAACCACAAGATTCATTCACTCTAAGGACGTGACAAGGACCAAACAGTCACTCAAAAGGTTTGGCCCGGATGCTGATGTCCTGGGGACCGATCAGGCCACATGGCAAGGGAAAGGATCCTTCCAAGAAACATTCAGGAAGTCATCTGCGTTGTCCGTGACCAATAACATTGCAGAGAGAGGAGTCGCCATAACTCTAGAATATAACAAGCTCCTGACAAAGAAGGAGGATCAGCTCCAGTTCCTGCTTCAGATTATCTCGGAATATTGAACTGCGTTTCCCGGTAGCCGGAAAACTATTTATGCTCAAAAGAGGTAACAAGGACTAGGATGGGCACCATAACATCCCTGCCTTCCAGTAGCTAATACGCGGTTTAGACCTCCGGGGAACTGGATTACCAGGGTTTAGAGTAGGCGGACCGGGCGTCACCAGTAAATATTAATGTATAGAAATGGAATTTGTACAGCCATGTTTTCTCACCAGAAGAGTAAAATTCAGCGGGCGCCTCAAAAAAAAAAAAAAAAAAAAAAAAAATAAAAAAAAAAAAAAAAAAAAAAAAAATACATACACATATATATATACATATATATATACATATATGTATATATATATATATATATACTTATATATATATATATACATATATATACATATATACATACATATATATATAAATATATATATATATACATATATATGTATATATATATATATATATATATATATATGTATGTATATATATAGTTATATTCATACATATATATATATATATACATATTCATATATAATACATATATATATAAGAAGAAGAAGAAGAATAAGAAGAATATATGTAAAGAAGAAGAAGAAGAAGAATATAGAAGAATGTGAAGAAGAAGAAGAAGAAGAATAAGAAGAAGATAAGAAGAAGTCAGCAATCACACACGGGACTTCCAAAAAGACGAAGAAGAAAACGAAGAAGAATACAAGAAGAAGAAGAAGAAGAAGAAGAAAGAAGAAGAAAGAAGAAGAAGAAGAAGAAGAAGAAGAAGAAGAAGAAGAAGAAGAAGAAGAAGAAGAAGAAGAAGAAGAGAAGATAGGGAGGAAGAAGAAGAAGAAGAAAAAAAAGAAGAAGAAGAAGAAGAAGAAGAAGAAGAAGAAGAAGAAGAAGAAGAAGAAGAAGAAGAAGAAGAAGAAGAAGAAGAAGAAGAAGAAGAAGAAGAAGAAGAAGAAGAAGAAGAAGAAGAAGAAGAAGAAGAAGAATAAGAAGAAGAAAAAGAAGTTGAAAGAGGAGGAGGAAAGAGAGGAGGATGAAAAGGAGGAGGATGAAAGGGAAGAGGAGGAAAAGGAGGAGGAGGAAAAGGAGGACGTTTAAAGGGAGGAGGAGGAATAGGAGAAGGAGGAGGAGGAGGAGGCTGCATCTCTCAGAAGAGGCAAGATCTGTTTTCAGCGATGGAAAGCTGAGTTGGAAACAAGTTTTCTCGTCCGAGGCTTATCAACAAGCTGGCTGGGGCAGATGCGGGAGCGATAACAGACAGCGAGTTTGTTTCTTAGCGTGCACTTGCCAAAAGTTCCTAGCTCCATCCATCTCTAGTCTGTTTGTCTTAACCTGGAGACGCTTCCATAAAGGTGGAATTTGATACTCTCTGGTGTTGTAACATCTTCGACGAAGTACCCACATCAGCCTTAAAGAAATATGGAAGAAACTATATCAATGTGGAATATCACAATTGAAAATTAAGTACCAAGTAATAAAATAGTATAGAACTTTGGACATGTTGAATGAGCTCATCACTTGTTCTTAACAATTTGTCTATATTCAGCTGTCACCTTTACAGATGTGCCAATAGTTGTGTTTATTTATGTCTTACCTATTCGCTGACTTTTCGCACATGTATTTATTCAGTTTTTTTTTTATTATGTAACAGCTTGTTTATTCACTTGCTTATAAATTTACTTAGCAATTCAAATAATTTTCAGTTTCAGTAGAATTCATCGCGGAATAGTTAGCATAGTATAAAAACCCATACCTCATTTCTAGTTTACGAATTTACGTATTCATCAGTGTGACCCACCTTAAAGATTTCTTGTCAAAAGAGCAATAAATTTTCTTAATCTTCCTCGCCTCTTTCTTCTCTCCCTTTTCGTCTTCGTCTACTCCTTTGCCTCCTTTGTCTTCTTGTTTGTCTTCTTTACCTTTATTCCGTCTCCTTTTTCATTTTTTCGCTATTTTTATTCATCTTAGTATTTCTTATATCTCCCTCTTCGTTTTCTTCTCCTCTTCTTTTTTGTTTTGTTCTTCATCTTCATTTTTTGGCTCCTTCTTCGAATTCTTCCTATAGTTCTATACTCACTCCAATGTGTCACTTGTACATCCAAACCTTTCTAACAAATCTCGCTTACAAATTTCGTTTTCAAACTTTGCTTCTACACCAAACTAGGGACCCATGCACGTACGCACACACACACACACACACAAACACACGTACACATACACACACGCACACACACACACACACACACACACACACACACACACACACACACACACACACACACACACACACACACACACACACACACACACACACACACACACACACACACACACACACACACACACACACACACACACAAGATATGTCCCCTGAGGAACATATAAACAAGATTGCCGGCGAAACCTACAACTTACTAAGAGCAATAAAAATGGCTTTTACCTACTTGGATGCAGAAATGGTAAAGAAAATAGTAGTCACAATGATAAGGCATAAATTGAAGTACGCAGCGACACTGTGGTCACCAATTACAAAAAAAGAATATAAAGAAGATTGAGAGGATCCAGAGAGCAGCCACGAGGGTGGCCCCAGAACTCAAAACTCCCATATGAAGAAAGACTGTTAAAATTGGAGTTTCCGACTCTGGAACAGTGGAAAGAAAGAGGTGACTTGTTGACCATCTATAGAATTATGAATGACATAGACGTCCTTGACGAAGAAGACTTACTAAACTGGGATCAAGGAAACACATGAGGACATGGGAAGAAGTTTAAAAAGGGTAATTTTAGAAGGGACCTGAAAAAGAACAGCTTTCCTTACACAATGGTGTATGTGTAGATAAAATTGGATGGAAAAAATGTTTGTGCAAAAACAATACAAGAATTTAAGAGCAAACTGGATATGGAGAAGATACAAAGACGGGACATCACGAGCTTAGCTCCCCTTTCCCGTAAGATACAACTAGGTAAACACACGCACAAACACACACACACAAACACACACACACACACACACACACACACACACACACACACACACACACACACACACACACACACACACACACACACACACACACACACACACACACACACACACACACACACACACACACACACACACACACACACACACACACACACACACACACACACACACACACACATACACACACACACACACACACACACACACACACACACACACACACACACACACACACACACACACACACACACACACACACACACACACACACACACACACACACACACACACACACACACACACACACACACACACACACACACACACACACACACACACACACACACACACACACACACACACACACACACACACACACACACACACACACACACACACACACACACACACACACACACACACACACACACACACATACACACAAACACACGCATACATACACACACACGGTAGAGGCAAAAACATAGCAATAGAAAATATGTTGCGTTTGATATCTTACGTTTTGGGTACACACACTCTTCTTCAGATACACTGCAGAAAACTGTACAATCTTTTCTTTGATACAGCATATCTTGATGACCGTATTACTGTCGCTAGCCTGACCTTATCTCCTATCGTTCTGGTCTGATCTGGCTTAGTCTGGCTTGGTCTGGCTTGGTCTGGCTTGGTCTGGCTTGGTCTGGCTTGGACTGGTGCCGTTGATCTGTCCTCGTTAATCTCTCTTCATCTGCTACAGTTATTTCAGCTGTTGAGTTTGCGTAACATAAAAAGAAAATGTTACTTGCCACATCATTTGTACATGCTTGTACTGATTCTA
Organism: Oratosquilla oratoria; assembly: GCF_046742065.1. NCBI lineage: Eukaryota > Metazoa > Arthropoda > Malacostraca > Stomatopoda > Squillidae > Oratosquilla > Oratosquilla oratoria. The sequence continues at coordinate 31,850,814 of NC_134785.1, forward strand.
TGGCTTTTTTCATCTTGCTTTTGAGTTTATCCTACATATCATGCACCCATTTTTCCCATACATAGATCTATATGCTAAAAGGCTTCTTTCCCCCTATAGGGAAGCTAACCGGCTGATACAAGCACCGGCTCTCCACGTAACCCACAACAATCCAACATTCATTTATTTCCTTTTTCATTTAACTCCTCGTAGATGAAGAGCCATTCTGGTCCATCGCCCACAACCCTGGTCAAAAGCAACTCCACAGTAAAGCCCTACTGATCATTTCCATAAAATTTGACGAATGAGGATATTGTAGGTCTACTTTCTTTTCTATAGTTGCCTATGACCCAATATGTCGGATGCAGTTATGTATATCATCTGACGACCACTGTAAGGAATTTGGTATATTTTGTTATAATTGTTGATTTATATTTATTGTTATAGTATTTATAATATCACGTTTCACTCTTTCTGATACCAGTGATATTTTCAGACACGACTTTTGAAAATAATTGTTCAGAACGTGTATTATATTGAAGTAGAGAACAGTTATTCTATTCATTTATTCAATCATTTTTTCTACTATCTAGATGTTTGGCTAGTTAGTCAGTTTATCTAA
>NC_134785.1:31853914-31857882 GCF_046742065.1 Oratosquilla oratoria
TCCCACTACCCTTGTATTTACCTCTCGCACTACCCCATCCATGTATAAGTTGAACAGCCAGGTCGACATAACGCATCCTTGACGAAGTCCCACCTTTACCTCAAACCACTCACTCTCTCCATTTCTAATCCTGACACAAGCTCTACTACTCTCATAAAAAAACTCTTGACAGCTCCTAGAAGCTTTCCATCCATCCCGTATATCCGCAAAACCTCCCACAGTGCCTTTCTGTCTACCCTGTCGTAAGCCTTTTCCAGGTCCATAAAGGCCCAAAAAACATCCTTCCCCTTTGTTATAGCTTTCTCACATATCTGTCTTACCACAAAGATCTGATCTACACAACCTCTACCCGATCTAAATCCACACTGTTCGTCACCAATTACTCCCTCTGTTCCTCTCCTAATCCTCTCAATCAAGATCTTCCCATAAGCCTTCCCACTACACTTAACAAACAAGCTAATCCCTCTGAAACTACTACATTCACACTTTTCTCCTTTTCCTTTGTAAAGTGGAAATATACAGGCACTCCTCCAGTCCTACGGCACTCTACCTTCTCTCCAGCAAACATTAAATAACCTCACCAGCCAGTCCACCATCACTGTACCTCCTTATTTTAGACATTCTGCATGGCATCCATCCAGACCAGGTGCCTTACCTGCTTTCATCATCTTAACAACTGCCTTCACTTCATTCTTCCTTATTTCTCCTCCATTTTCCTCACTCATCACGGTCATTTTCTTAGCATTTTCCACTGCAGCTATCTTTCCCTCCCTATCCTCCTTCACATTTAGCAACTTCCTAAAATATTGTGCCCATCTTCCCCTTACTGCCTTTTCTTCCATTATCATCTCTCCATCTGCACCTTTTACCTTTACTTCTCTACTTGATTCGCCTCCTCTTCCTCTCTTAATTTCTTTCCAAAACATCTTTTTATTACTTTCAAAGTTTTCTTTCATACTCTTACCCCATTTCACATCTGCTCTCCTCTTTGCCTCCTTTACCTTTTGCTTTGCTTCTCTTTTCTTTTCTTTGTACCTCTCATATGACTCCCTCGTCCTATTTTGTAACCAATTTGTGAAAGCTCGCTTCTTCTCTTCTATAACCTTCTTTATTTCCTTATCCCACCATTCACTACCCTTTCTTCTATTTCCTCTTGTCCTTCTTGTTCCACTCACCATCTTTGCACACTTTGTGACTCCCTCCTTGAACCATCCCCATTCCTCCTCCACACCTAGCTCTACTCTATCCTTCACTCCCTCCCACTCCTCCTTCAGCTTCTTCTTGTACTCCTTCTCCTTTTCATTTTCATTTAAAGAGTTCACTCTAAGCACCTCCCTAACTTTTGTCCCTTTCCTCTTTCTCCATCTATCCTCCACTCTCAACTTACCTTCTACCAAAAAATTATCTGATATACCCCCACCCTCTCCCCTTAGCACATGTACATCCTTAACTCTTCCTGTCATAATCCTATTTACTACTACATATGTCCATTAACGCTCTATCTACCACCCTTCCCTCCACCACCCTCTCCCATGTGTACTTATGCTTGACTTTCTTCCGAAACACTGTATTTGCTATCATCAACTCTCTAGACACATTTGCACCATCAGCTCTCCACTACTATTCTTTCTTGGAACTCCACATTTCCCAACCACTCCATCAATTGGATCATTTCCTACCCTAGCATTAAGGTCTCCCAGTACTATTACATTGATATTTCTCCCTAAATCCTCTATGCACTCATTTAAATCTATCCAAAAAGCCTCCCTTTCTTCTACGCTCTTCTCACTGCCAGGCACATATGCACTTACAAACACCCACATCTCCTTTCCCAGTTTCACCTTCATCCACATTATCCTTGAGAAACCTCCTTCCACCCCACTACACGTTTACCTATCTCTTCACTTACTAGTATAGCCACCCCTTCCCTCCCTCGCCCTCTCTTCACTCCTGATAATTTCCCACTTACACTCCCAAACTTACACTCGCCCTTCCCTTTCGGCTTAGTTTCACTCAAAGCCAACACATCCATCTTTCTTCTCACAAACATACTACCTATCTCTTCCCTTTTACTCTCATCTGTACCACATCCACGCACATTAAAAGACCCAAACCTTAGGGTGCTGGTCGGAAAACTCCCAGACCCTCTTATGCCTTTGTTTTTTTTCTTTTAGGAATGTCCCCTGTGGGGCTACAAGGAGAAGGATGCCTAGTCACAATCCCCGTCCCTTTCTTCTCATCTCTTACGATTCAAGTGGAATTACTTGGTGGCAGTATTCTTTTCCCCCCACCACAGGGAAGGTAGGCGAAAAAAGAAATAAATATTCAGAGAAATTGTACAGGATATTAACAAGAGGTTGGGGGACAGCATAACGGAGGGACAGTCGTAGTATGAAAGTGTCATAATTTCTCTATGAACAGAGTTTTCCTCTATCACAGCCAAAATGATGTGTGGCTCTGGTCCGTAGGGGCGCCACATATAGACCCTAAAGTATCAACTGCATGCCACTTTGCCACAATAACATGCAGCCAATATTATATATATATATATATATATATATATATATATATATATATATACATTTTAACAACCGCAACGCACTTTAATTCTGAGCCATCAATATCGGGAAACCCAATGGGGCCACATGCAGAAATTGAAATATGGTACTGCCGAGAACTCGAACTCGAACTCAGCGTAGTTGGTTAGTTACTACGGCAATTGTCATATGATCGCTGAGTTCGAGTCCTCGGCAGTACCATATTTCAATTTCTGCATGTGGCCCCATTGGGTTTCCCGATGCTGATGGCTTAGAATTAAAGTATGTTGCGTTGTTAAAATGTATCTCTAATCACTGGGACTCATTCAGTGTTGTATATATATATATATGTATATACATATATACATGCAGTAAAGTAATGTCGTAGCACATTAGTAAATTAAACTTTCTTGCAAAAAGCCCTCAACAAGGCTGAAATAAGTTTTCATAAATCTTCTCCCCACTCTACTAACAAACACAAATGGGATAACAGATGTATTAAATTACCTTTTAATGACTCTATAAATGAAATGTCCCAATTATTACCAAAAGAAAATATCAAAGTCATCTTCAATTATCCTAATACCTTGTTCAGAAAAATAGTTAATGTACACCGTAGACCATCAAGTGACATCAACCCAGGTGTTTACAAGTTGCCATGTTTAGATTACGATAATGTTTATTGGGGACAAACTGGAAGAGACTTGGCAACGAGAATCAAAGAACATAAGAATTCTGTATAATATGGTCAAGAAAGCTCAGCAGTATTTCAGCACACTGTAAACAAAGATCATCGCATACATTGGGATGATGCTGAAATAATTTATAAATCAGAATGTAGTTTCAAAAGGAAAATAATCGAGTCTTCCCTGACTAGATATTTCCCTAATTTTAATATTTCAAACGGTCAATGGTCACCTGACTGCATTACCACCTCAGCTGTCAATCAACTACTACCTTATTTACTCCAAGGGGATAAAATCCCACAAGACCCAAGGAGCGTCGGTCACGTGACCTGAGCTCTTCCCTTGTTCCTTTTTCTCACCTCACATTTTTGTATATTTATATATGTATATATGTTCCTTTCTACAATATTATGACATAAGGCACATAATTGAGTCATGTCATATCAAAAATAGTTTTGAAAATAATATGAATTTAAACTTAGGTTTGTATAAGTTAGATAATTTTATTATTAAAAATATTGTAATTAATTCTTCTGGAATCACGTAACATCTGACCTTTCCCAGTTCCTCTACCACCATGTACATATTGTAACCTTTGGTCATTTTTTGTATGCTTTGTACCCTGATGATGTCTTGAATAGATGAAAACGTTCGGTATTCATTTCTTTTATTTTCCAAGTGGTTTCTGCATATATATATATATATATATATATATATATATATATATATATACATAATATTATAT
>NC_134785.1:31863382-31873382 GCF_046742065.1 Oratosquilla oratoria
AAAAGTTACATATAATACAAATCAATACACTCAGTAGATAAACAAGATATACACATTATACAAACAATACCCTTAATAACTAAAAAAGAGGTACACATACAAAGCAATACACTTAATAGAGAAACAAGGTACAAAGCACAGGTGAAGACAAGCATGAATGATAACATAAGCACTGCACATATACAATTATGAAGACATAGGACCCCTTGAATGGAGATTATAATTGTGAAGGGTAGATACAGAAGATATACCGGTAGTTTGTACAGTAAGCCTTGGAGGAGACAAGGTAAATGCAGGGGTAGGCACTCTTGTCACCAGTCTATCTACATGCATCACTTTGCTAAGTCCCTGGGAAGGATCAAAGACCCTAAACTTATTGGGAGGCATCTTCTCAGTAACTAAAAGGGGAACTGTAAATTTACAATTAAGTTTAGATCGGCGGTCAGGCATACTCTTACAAACATGATCACCAGTACTGGTGTAAACAGGTTTAGCCCGGATATGCTGGTATTTCAACATTTTGGCTTTGGGGATATCAAGTTGCTCTCTTACAGAACTATAAATGTAATATTATGTAATGTGTGATATTGGAGTTGAGTATAGTCATCAAAATTGTAGAAGAGACGAGCAGGACTAACAAGCACATCATAAAAAAGCCATTTTATACTCCATAGATGACGTAATGAGGTGTCCTGCCCGTAGAGACATTAATAATGCTGTTAATACAAGCACAGACATGTGGAAGACAATCCTTTCAAGATTCATGAAGGCTACTAGTAACGTGCCTGAGTATATCCAAAATCTTCCTATTCGTGCTCCAGCAGGACTAACAAGCACATAATAAAAAAGCCGTTTTATACTCCATAGATGACGTAATGAGGTGTCCTGCCCGTAGAGACATTAATAATGCTGTTAATACAAGCACAGACATGTGGAAGCCAATCCTTTCAAGATTCTTGAAGGCTACTAGTAACGTGCCTGAGTACATCCAAAATCTTCCTATTCGTGCTCGTCACGAATGTTTGCGTGATGCTGTAACGCTCACAGTTGCTCGCTAAAACCTCATTCCGACCAGTGTCTCTAAGGAGCACCGAAGTAATAGTGAATGGACAAAAAACACGAGAAACTAAAGCTTGGGCTACTGCTGGAGCAGACTTGCTACGTAAGGGAGCCAATTTAACAAAAAGACTGAAGTGGTTCACACACACAAGGACACACACAGAACCTTGAGTATTACGAGGTAGTTGTAAAAGGCCTATAGCCATAGTCTGAAAAGGGCGGAAAGGAGTAGGGTATTCTAACATGGGAGCAGTGTACGTAGAACCTTTGTTCTGGGCACAAGAGCTACACTGGGCTACATGAGAAGTAATGTCTAGTCGCATTTTTGGCCAATAATACATCTTACGTGCCCTAGCCAGAGTTTTGACAAGATCTGGGTGACCAGCCTGAGGGGCGTCATGAGCAAGGAACAGAACAACAGGAACTAGGGACTCAGGGATCACTAACTGTGCCACACCCTGCTCAAACACTTCCACATTACGAATCAGAACCTTGTCCTGCAAGGAAAAATGGCACAGGGGAACAGATAGATCTGGTAAGGTGGTATCATCACCAGACACCAAAGAATAAATAACAGCAGACCAAATAGGGTCCTCACTCTGAGCTATGGCCAGATCCTTCAGAGAGAAGTTATAAATTACTGTAACAGCAGCAACAGGGATATTACGTGCAAGTATATCAGCAACATTGTTTGCACGTCCTAGAATATGCTGAAGGGTTGGGTTCAATTCTTTAATCGTGAGAAACCATCTGGCTAGGCGGGGCGAAAGATTTTCCCCCTTGAAAAGCTGAGTGATAGCAGTGTGGTCCGTGTAGACCAACGTTTCTCAACCAGGGTTCCCCGGAACCCTAAGGTTCTGCAAAAGGTTCTCTAAGTGTTCTGCAAGAACAAATAAGATAAGCTAATACACTTTTGATTTATTATTTAGTTTCATATACGTAATACAATTAAACACGCACGACATATTCTTAGTTATTGTAATAATGTAATATAGACATCATCCTATCTAACCTATCATTGCGATGAGTGCAATGCAAAACACTAAAAGGGGCCAGTCACTGGAGAAGACACCGAACGCAATAAATGTCCGATAGGATTACGTAGATATATCGTTGTTAAGAAATCCTATTCCATCCGTGCTCCAGATTTACAGTCGACGCACTAAGGAACAAGAGACGATCCGTTGATAAACGCAGATGACGAAAAGAAAGCAAAGTTCGAGCAGCAAACAGGATTTCGAAAAACCACGTGGAGGAAAAATATTATCTTACGCGCTCGGAGAACACTGTTCCTGCACCCAATTGAAAAAAAAACACTGTTATGAATTCTTCTAAAACACTCGGAATAAACACCTGGCTGTAAAAAAAAAAAAAAAAAAAAAAAAAATGGGGCAAAAAACACAAACACACAATTCCTCGAAACTGGCTACCCAGAGATCTCGAATTTTCAGTTCATAAGAAGTGTTCAAAATACGTTAGTGGAGAAAGTCAAATGTTCACAATATTGTTTTGTACGCTGTCACCATATGTATTGGGAAGCTATTGAAATCAAATAAGGACCGAACAATGTATTTATCACAAGGCGACAAGCAACACAATTACAATATACGTTTACACCATGGAGGCGCGTTAACAACTGCGTTTCGTGGATGCAGCCTGGCTTGGCAGGCAGCATACACGACCGTATGGTTCTATTACAAAACGAGCATACGGAAATGCAACTAATTAATAAATAATTAATAAAAATAACTATTTAAAATTGTAACAAATATATAAGGGAGAAGATATGTATCTCCCGATCTATCAATGCATTCGCATAATAATCACAAATGTACGGTACTATACACGTACACCATAACATGTGTATGTTTGTGTGTGTGTGTGTGTGTGTGTGTGTGTGTGTGTGTGTGTGTGTGTGTGTGTGTGTGTGTGTGTGTGTGTGTGTGTGTGTGTGTGTGTGTGTGTGTGTGTGTGTGTGTGTGTGTGTGTGTGTGTGTGTGTGTGTGTGTGTGTGTGTGTGTGCGCGAGAGTGTGTGTGTATCTGTATGTCTGTGTGTATGCGAGAGTTTGTGTTTGTCCATATTATGTTTGTGACTTTTTGTCTTCATACGTTTGCATGTTTTTGGATATATACGTTTATATGTATCTACGTTTGGTATTCTTTCCTCCTTCGTTCTCCTCTTGATTCTTCTCCAAATTTCTTCTCTTTTTTTCTCTCTTCCCATATTCATCGGGTCTCTCTCTTTTACTTGCTTTAACCATGCCTTCCTTCCCCTTCCTCTTTTTTGCTGAGTTAAGAAAACCATTAACAAGGCAGTGGACCCCAAAGGAGGAAAACCGAAACTTCATTAGCATCTTCAGCCTTGCAGTTGAGCATAATGACCTCCAGGAACGCTTTGTGAACCTACAAATTAAGGTTAGATGAAATATATAATCTAATGAATTAATAAACATATCCAATTAGCTGATTTAATGTTTGAATACCTCCTGCTGAGTGGAATCCTCTGAAGTGAATAAAATTGTGTGGTAACATGGAAGATAAGTCTTTATTTCAACAGAAAATTAAGCTGTTCAATTTTCATGGACCTCGTTTCTTGTAAAGAAAGTGATAATATTCTATTTCGGTTTTCTCCTTCCGTATTTGGAGTCATCTTTTCAGGCCATTGTCCTGCTTTCTCTGGTGTTCTCACTGAAAAGAAGGATTTAAATCAAACGTGATTAATTGGCTGATTATCCTGTTCGAACTATTTATAATAAAATTTGTGCACAGCAGCAATGGCAGGTGAGTCATGAAATCACGATGTATATGAAAGCAACGAGAACCAAAAATAAGATAAAATAAAATAAAATAGAATAATAGAGACGGCTATATTTCTATATCTCTCTTCCTTTCCTACTTTCTCTGTCTGTCTGTCTGTCTGTCTGTCTCTCTCTCTCTCTCTCTCTCTCTCTCTCTCTCTCTCTCTCTCTCTCTCTCTCTCTCTCTCTCCCTCTCTCGCTCTCGCTCTGTAGGATTTAGATCCCTTCATTTTACCAGATGATAACACATTTTATCTAAGTACATTCATCAACACGATAAGAAAAAGAGGAATTGGCACAAACTGTACCTTGAACAAGATATTAAATAAGTAGAATACCTGTTTGGCTACATTAGTGCAGAAAATCTCTCCCAATTTATTTTAAACGAAAAATAAATCCAACCAAATACATTTTCCACGTAGTCCCCTCCCTTGTTTGCGCTCACCTGCCCTGTGCCACGAACCCTCAATCAATCCTTTTTTCACTTCCCTCTCCTCGTCCTTCCCACCTTTTCTTCCTTCTCCTCTCCTCCTCCTCCTTCTTTCTTCTCAGTCTTCCTACAAATTTCAGCTTCCCCTTTCCCTCTTCCTTCCCACCCCTGTCTTTCTTTCCTTACTTATATTTCTCTAACTTTCATCTTTGCTTTCCTATACTCTTGAGTCCCTTCCTCCTCCCTCCCTCATTTCCTCTTTATCTCATTTTTCTCTATTCCTTTCCTTCTCTCCCACCTTCCTTAATTGTTTTTTTCCTTTCTTTTCTGTCTTTCTTCTTTCCTCCTTCTCTTCTTTCTTTCCTATTGCATTCTCTCCCAACCCTCCTTTATTCATTCTTTAATCTTTTTCATTCATTCATTTCCCCCACCCTTATGTCCTCTCTTTCATTTCTTTTCCTTCTTCCTTTCTTTCTTTCCTACTTCCCTTCTTGCCTCTCATTCTACCTCTCCCTCCCTCTTTTTTCTCCTCGCTTTCCTCCCCACCTTCATATTAAAATATATTTTGATAACAATACATAATGCTTTTAACATTTCACCTGTGACCTTAACTGATGATGCCCTGTATGGATTCTTTTGATAAATGTTTTAGACACGTTTCTAAGATATTTGGCACGATCTTCACTCTAAATATCTGTGAAATTCCCTTTATGTCATCAATGAATATCTAATTGAGGTTGAGTCCCGTAAGTAATCATGGAACACAATTTTCAAATATTCTATCCTCTCTCATTTTATTGCAGCGTCGTTCAATCACCCTACGTCAATCTAATGCATGCCTGACTCAGGTCATTTGATAGTTCAAATGAGATCATTTTGTTTTTCACATTTTTAGGTTTATCGTACATTATTATTATGATAGATAAAACGGGATATATTGTATTTGAGTCTCGCATATATTAGCAGCAATTGAAGGTTACTAATTCAGAAGTTATTTAGCTATTCTTACATATTGACATTTTCAGTTTATAAGTCTAGCAGCTTTGGTTTGCTTAATTTATTGACTTTTTAGTACATAGTTTGGTGGTCTATATATAAATAATAGTTGTTTTCTGTTTAGGTATTACATTGTACAATAATTGTTATGAATGATTACATGTGCTTTTAAGTTCCCTGATCACTTCCTATTGACTTAGACTATCATTATCTTAACGTTTATCTATTACCCGAGTCTTGCTGCATTGCTCCTGACCCAAAAAGAGGGCTGAGATCAGACATGGCCCCTCACCTACAAGGAGTTAAAATGAAAGGTAAAACAAATGTGTGTTAGATGGGTGTGGGATGGGTGAAGGGTAGTTCCATGCCTTGGCTGGCTATCCCTTTATGAGGTGGAAGAGCCTTTTTGGTATATGGGATTTGACCGAAGTCGTCAGGCCGGTCGATTTGACCCAAACTTGCCTTACAGAGAGAGAGTCGTACACAGGGCACTGAGAGGCAAACCTGAACCCAAGGGCGTGTGCGTGAGGCTCACTCATATTTCAGGATCTGGAAGGATTTTAGCTTTTCTGCCTGTGGCACTTGCACCTTTGGCCTGAAGGGGGTCCAAGAGAAATCCGCTGGAGGCCTTATGGACCTGAAACTGTGAGTGAGAATGTGGCCAAATCGAAGCAAGTGGCCAAAATGACCCTAAGAAATCTTAACCTATGGATTTTGACCAAATTCGTCAGGTTGGCCGAGTTGGCCTAAACTTGTTAGTGAGATGGTGGCCAAATCGGAGCAAGTGTCGAAGTGTCTTGCCCAGAATAAAGTTAGGTACCTGTGAGGAGCCTGGACCTAAGGCCCAAGGACGTGTGCGTGGGGCTAGGCCAAATTTGGAGGTCTAGCTGGATTTTTGCCTTACTATTAGTGGCGCCTATATCTTTGGCCTGAGTGATATTCAAGTGAAACCCGTTGGAGGCATCGTGGCCTTGGAAGTGTGGGTGAGATGGTGGTCAATTCGGAACAAGTGGCTAGAATAACCGCGAAAACCTTTTGGATTTGACCCAAACCTGCCCAAGAGGTAGGAAGTTGTACCCAACGTACTGTAAGGTGCATATGGAGAACCTGGACCTAAGGGTGTATGCGTAGGGCCCAGACAAATTTCAGGCTTTGGGTGGATTTTGCCTTTCCGCCTATGGCGCCCGCACCTTTGGCCTGAGGGATGTTCAAGTGAAATCCGTGTGAGGCCTCGTGATCCTGGACCTATGGGTGAGTTATTGGTTAAATGGGAGTAGTAAGTAGCCAAAATTAACCCGCACCCCCAAAGCATATGTTGGCTTCTTCAGTCAACCAGAAACCCTACAAAAATATAATAGTTAGGAAAATAAAACTTATGAGGTCATTTTGTAGTGATATATGGTGAGTCACAATTAGCTACAAGTTAGATCTACATCCATGATGCTCAAGCACATTACAGTACAACGTAGGGTCCAGTTTCTAAGGAACGTCTTCTCCTAGACGTTTGCCAATGTTGGTAGTAAGGCGAATTCTATTCTGCGTCGAATGACCCTGACCCATTGTGTGCTTTTGGCCACGTGATCAGAGTAGAGGTCGCAGGGCCAGACATCTTGTAGCAAAATATACAAGTAAAATATTCTTTCATTGGTTTGCAAGTTCCTTTGTAGATAAGGATAATTATTAAAAGCATGAAATAGGAAGTATAGATTTATCTCTAGCTCTGTAGCATATCTTAACAATAATTGGGAATCATTTTGACACTATTAAGCTCTGTTAGCAAGTCAAACCAATACGTTTTCTATTAGGAAACAGATACTTATTTACCGAACTAAACATAATGAAGAAAACTATATATATATATATATATATATATATATATATGTATATATATATATGTATATGTATATATATACATATATATATATGTGTATGTATATATATATACATATATACATATATATATGTATATATCATATATATACATATATATATATATACACATATGTATATATCATATTATATATATATATATATATATATATTCATATATACATATTGTGACAAACAGATGTAAAGGGGAGGAGGACAAAGAGATGGTACAAAAATGGCATTTAGGTTATGCAATTTAAATAGGTGATTTTTTTTTTTTTACGTGAGTCCTTTGGAGAGCGAATTCTGGGATTAAATGTGTGAGCTAGTTCTGATTCTAATGTCTCTGAAATAGGAAGTTTCTCTACAATAGGAAAAGGAATAGGACTCACAGGTATAGTCTCAGAATCAAGAATGCGGGATACCTTTTTCAGGTGGTCAGTGTGTATGATGGATGCTTTCTGTAAATGAATGTCTATGATTTTAACCTTATTTTATAATTTATGATTTAGCTCTCGATACGGGGCTATAAAACTGGGAGAATTTTTTCTAATCTGATGTGTGATTTAACGAGTGGACAATACCACCAAAATCTACCTGACAATCTCAGGTTAACTTATGAAGATCGGTCATTTTTTTCCTTCGAAAGTGTGTATATGTTATGACCACGTTTAAGAAGAGATGAGAAATTAGGTAAATTAAGCAAATTAATGGCATCTGTGTCAAAAGGTTGCCACTCGGTAGGTTACGTTAAGATAGGGACGTTGCCCTGAAAGGCACAAGAATGGCATTTGTCTATATGAAATAATATATCTTTCCTCATGGTATGCCAAAAATATTGAGGTCTCGCTTGCTTTAAACGTTTTCCTTTTCCAGGATGACCTGCAAGAAGTAAATCATGCAGGAATTGGAGAATTTCTGGTATAAGAGCTGTTGGAACAATTAATCTTGAGACTGGTCTACGAGGTTCATGTTTGTTTTCCAAAGTGGTCTGATAGTAAAGTGTGTCATTAATCAAAGTATAATTTTCCACTTTGGGGGTGTGTTACCTGGTTTTCGGAACACTATATCTCTCTTCTATAGAGGATCTGTCTTTTGGGCTTTCTGAATGCGAGCCTTGGTGTGAGTTTCCAAATGAGAGGTTTGTGTTATGACAAGGAAGGATATCTGCCACAACTTGCTTTCCTTGCACAGATGTGATGGTTGGCATGAACTCCTGAATTGTGAGAAACCAACGAGCAAGTTTTCCTGGGAGATTCTTTCCTTTAAACAATTGTAATATTGCCTGATGATTTATGCGTACTATTATTTCGTAGCCAGGTAAGATCTCTTTGGAATGCCTGAAAGCGTACACAACGACTAAGGCTTTAATGTCTTCTACTGAATAATTTCTATGTGATTATATTAGAGGTGACTTGCATATATAATAGGGCGTAGGTGGTTGTCATTTTGTTGCATGAGAACAGCACCTATGCCTTGATATGAGGCATCCGTATAGAGAATGAATGGTAAGCAATAATTAGGATAAGCAAGAACTGGTGCAGTTGTTAATGCGTGTTTTAGAAAAGGAAAGCATTTAAATGTGACGAGAGTGGAAAGTTCTTGCACTACTTTGACTTTATCCTTAGAAGTGAGAATGCCATTGGAATGCTCCACTTTGAAACCTGCCTGTGTTACTCAAAAAAAAAAAAAAAAAAAAAAAAAAAAAGTTACGAATTTGAAAGCAATGAATACATCAAATAAGGAAATACTTTTTCCTGTGAGTCCCGATATCACACTATGGATATGTGTAATCACTTAAGGTGCTGAGACAATTCCCATGGGCAAATGTTTAAATTGAAAATGACCTGTGGAGGTACTCAATACAGCATTTTTTTCTTTTTCTATTTCCTTTTTTTCCTAGAGGGATTTGAAAATATCCCAACATGAGAGCTAATGTTGAGAATGTACTGTTGTTTTTGCCAACTGAATGAAGAAGATCCTGTAAATGGATAGGGTGTCGATCCTGAATAGTAAGTTTATTAAACTTGCAAAAATCTACGATAAGTAACAAATTCCAAAGAGAAACTGAAGATTAAAAAAAACCATGTTCTAACATATCTGCAAAGAGTAATTCTAAAATATGACGCTTACTATGTGGTAGTCAGTATGCAGTAACATAACACAGTTTGAATAAGCCTACAGAGGAATTCCATGGTGAATTAGGTCTGTGACGCCTGAGGTGCATTGGGCAAAACAGTAACATGACAAATTGCTTGCAGGAGGTCATCTAAATCTGATTGAGCTTAAAGCAAAGCAATTTACTTAGATGTGACATTAAATCTTTACCTTGTACAGGAGGTCAGCTAAATCTGATTGAGCTTAAGGCAAAGTAATTTACTTAGATGTGACATTAAATCTTTACCTTATACAGGAGGTACATCTAAGACTGTGGTACAAACTTGAGCAGAACGGGTATCCATGTCTTTGATTTGAGAGGGATAAACTATGAAATCTCATAAGTTTATGCCAACTGTGAAGGCCAAAGGAGAATTTGATGCTTTCAAAATGAGTATCTGGATATGATATTTCTTTGAATTAATAAACTGAAAGAAGTGAAACGTCTTTTACACGAAGTAATTCTAGCATAGAGACTACGTTATATTCTGGTAACTGGAATAAGCCAACGTTAACTTTACTATACTCGCGTGGAGGAAATATTATGGTCCTTGTCAAAACCACATAAGTGACCTTTGAACTTGTAGAAATAATCTTTGAAACTGTAGTAGTAATGGCAAACATTGGAATAAATCCGTGACTGTTGATGAGTTTTTAGTTTCTACTGCGCGTTTTGATTTACGTTTTGTT
>NC_134785.1:31893382-31908382 GCF_046742065.1 Oratosquilla oratoria
TGTACCTTTTCCTTTTCTAGCTTTTTACCTTGTACATTTTAAATTTTTTAGACTTTCATCCTTTAAATTTTTAACTTTTTGCCTTTTCACCTTTTACCTATTTACAGTTTTCCCTTTTTACCTATTTACAAATTTACCATTTTATCTTTTTACCTTCCTACCATTTTATCTTTTTATTTTTTACCTTTCAATCTTTTACCTTTTTATATTTTTACCTTTTTACCTTTTTACATTTTGACCTTTTTACCTTTTTACCTTTTTACCTTTTTACCTTTTTACCTTTTTTCCTTTTTACTTTTTACCTTTTTACGTTTTTACCTTTTACATTTTTACCTTTTTACCTTTTTACCTTTTTACCTTTTTACCTTTTACCTTTTACCTTTTGACCTTTTTTACCTTTTTACCTTTTTACATTTTAAATTGTTTACATATTTACATTTTAAAATTTTTACGTTTTTACATTTTTACATTTTTACATTTTTACATTTCACATTTTTACATTTTTACATTTTACATTTTTACGTTTTTACATTTTTTCATTTTTTCATTTTTTCATTTTTACATTTTTACATTTTTACATTTTTACTTTTTACATTTTTAAATTTTTACATTTTTACATTTTAATTTTTTTTAATTTTTACATTTTTACATTTTTACATTTTTACATTTTTATATTTTTACATTTTTACATTTTTACATATTTACATTTTTACATTTTTACATTTTTACATTTTTACATTTTTACATTTTTACATTTTTACATTTTTACATTTTTACATTTTTACATTTTTACATTTTTACATTTTTACATTTTTACATTTTTACATTTTTACATTTTTACATTTTTACATTTTTATATTTTTACATTTTTACATTTTTACATTTTTACATTTTTACATTTTTACATTTTTACATTTTTACATTTTTACATTTTTACATTTTTACCGTTTACCTTTTACTCTTTTACCCTTTTACCTTCTTAACTTTTGTCTTTCTATGTTTACATTTTTTTTTACCTTTTTACCTCTACCTTTTTACCTTTTTATATTTTTACCTATTTACCCATTTACATATTTACCCTTTTACCTATTTACCTTTCTACATTTTTACATTTTTACATTTTTACATTTTTATATTTTTACATTTTTACATTTTTACATTTTTACATTTTTACATTTTTACATTTCTACATTTCTACATTTCTACATTTCTACATTTCTACATTTTTTACCCTTTTCCATTTTTACATTTTTACATGTTTACATTTCTACATTTTTATATTTTTACATTTTTACATTCTTTAATTTTTTTTTTACATTTTTACATTCTTATATTTCTACATTTTACATTTTTACATTTCTACATTTTTTCCTTTTTAAATTTTTACATTTTTACAGTTTTACAATTTTAATTTTTACATTTTTACATTTTTATATTTTTACATTTTTACATTTTTACATTTTACATTTTTTACATTTTTTACATTTTTACATTTTTACATTTTTACATTTTTACATTTTTACATTTTTACACTTTTACATAGTTTTAGATACTTGGGTGCAAGTGTAGCAGGAAAAGGTGGAGTGAAGGTGGAGGTAGAATGTAGATTGAGAGAAGCGAGTAAATGCCTTGGTGGTTTAAAGAGTGTAATGAGGAATAGACATCTGGGAATGGATGCGAAGAGGAGACTGTATGAAGGAGTGATTGTGCCAACAGCACTGTATGGGGCAGAAACGTGGAACATAAGAGAAGAAGAGAGAAGGAGTTTGAATGTGTTTGAGATGAGGTGTCTGAGAAGTATGGTGGGGGTTACTAGGCTGGATAGAGTGAGAAATGAGGAGGTGAGGAGGAGAACAGGGGTGAAAAAGGATTTGGTAGATAGGGTTGATGAAAGAATATTAGGATGGTTTGGATACATGGAAAGAATGAGTGAAGAAAGACTAGTAAAAGAGGTATGGAAGGCAGATGTGGAGGGAGTGAACATGAGGGGACGTCCTAGGATGAGGTGGATGGATGGGGTGAAGGGGGCTTTGGGGAAGAGGGGAATGTCTGTTGAGGAAGGAAGGGAGAAGACGGAAGACAGAGGTGAGTGGAGAATGGTTGTATATGGATGATGTTGTGACTGCATGAGGAGGAATGGGCGGGGGTGGGGGGTGGGGTAGTATGTGTGAGTAAATTTTGACGCAGCCCGAAGGGATTTCTCCCCGTCCTCGCCTTATATGCAAAGGGGGACGGAGAGGGGGGGTCGCCGATTAAATGAAGCGGCCTTGCTGTGGATGTACTGTGTCTTGCGACACTGCTTCTGACCCAGGGCGGTGGGCAGGGTGCAGGGATGACCCGTCATCCAGGAGGTGCTCAGATGAGAGGAAGGGCGGGAGGGGTGTGGAGTGTATTTAGGGATGAAATGGGTGGGAGTGTTTTTATGCCTTTCCCTTTTTGGCTACCTCCCTTGGAAGGGGGAAAAAGCCTTGGTATATGTATGTATGTATGTACATTTTACATTATTTTTTTTTACATTACACATTTTTACATTTTTTTTAATTTTTACATTTTTACAGTTTTACAGTTTTACAGTTTTACATTTTTACATTTTTACATTTTTACATTGTTACATTTTTACATTTTTACATTTTTACATTTTTACATTTTTACATTTTTACATTTTTACATTTTTACATTTTTACATTTTTACATTTTTACATTTTTACATTTTTACATTTTTACATTTTACATTTTTACATTTGTACGTTTTTTTTTACCAATTTACCTTTTTACCTATTTAAATCTAAATTTGAGTTTAAATTTTCATTTATATGAATTTATACATACACACACACACACACACACACACACACACACACACACACACACACACACACACACACACATATATATATATATATATATATATATATATTTAAATTTAAATTAATTTTAAATCTAAATCTAAATTTAAATCTAAATTTAAATCTGAATTTAAATCTATATTTAAATCTAAATCTAAAATAGAACTTAAATATAAATTTGAATTTAAATTTAAATCTAAATTTAAATTCAAATTTGATTTTAAATGGAGTATTGGCTGCATATTATTGTGGCAAAGTAGCATGCAGTTGATATTTTAGGGTCTATATGGGGCACCCTTACGGACCAGAGGCACACATCATTTTGTCTGTGATAAAGGAAAACTATGTTCATAGAGAAAGGATGACACTTTTATACTACGACTGTCCCTCTGTTATGCTGTTCCCCAACCCCTTGTTACAGTCCTGTACAATTTCTCTAAATATTCATTTCCTTTTTTCGCCTACCTATCACGTGGTGTGGTAAAAGAATACTGCCACCAAGTATTTCCAGTTGGATCGTAAGAGACGAGAAAAAAGGGACGGGGATTGGGACCAGGCATCCTTCTCTCTGTAGCCCCACAGGGGACATTCCTAAAAAATAAGTAAAGGCATAAGAGGGTCTGGGAGTTTTCCGCCCAGCACCCTAAGGTTTGGGTCTTTTAATATGCGTGGATGTGGTACAGATGAGAGTAAAAGGGAAGAGATAGGTAGTATGTTTGTGAGAAGAAAGATGGATGTGTTGGCTTTGAGTAAAACAAAGTTGAAAGGGAAGGGAGAGTGTAAGTTTGGAAGTGTAAGTGGGAGGTTATCAGGAGTGAAGAGGGGGCGAGGGAGGGAAGAGTTTGGTTATACTAGTAAGTGAAGAGATAGGTAAACGTGTAGTGGAGTGGAAGGAGGTTTCCTCAAGGATAATGTGGATGAAGGTGAAACTGGGAAAGGAGATGTGGGTTTTTTGTAAGTGCATATGGGCCTGGTAGTGAGAAGAATGTAGAAGAAAGGGTTGCTTTTTGGATAGAATTAAATAAGTGCATAGAGGGATTAGGGAGAAATGTCAACGTAATAGTACTGGGAGACCTTAATGCTAGGGTAGGAAATGATCCAATTGACGGAGTAGTTGGGAAATGTGGAGTTCCAGGAAAAATCATAGTGGAGAGTTGATGGTGGAAATGTGTCTAGAAAGAGGGTTGATGATAGCAAATACAGTGTTTCGGAAGAAAATCAAGCCTAAGTACACATGGGAGAGGGTGGTGGATGGAAGGGTGGTAGATAGAGCGTTAATGGACTATGTAGTGGTAGATAGGAGTATAATAGGAAGAGTTAAGGATGTACATGTGCTAAGGGGAGAGGGTGGGGGAATATCAGATCATTTTTTGGTGGAAGGTAAGTTGAGAGTGGATGGAGAATGAGGAAAAGGACAAATTGTAGGGAGGTGCTTAGAGTGAACTCTTTAAATGAAAAGGAGAATGAGAAGGAGTACAAGAAGAAGCTGAAGCAGGAGTGGGAGGGAGTGAAGGATAGAGCAGAGCTAGGTGTGGAGGAGGAATGGAGATGGTTCAAGGAAGGAGTCACAAAGTGTGCAAAGATGGTGTGTGGAACAAGAAGGACAGGAGGAAATAGAAGGAAGGGTAGTGAATGGTGGGATGAAGAAACAAAGAAGGTTGTTGAAGAGAAGAAGCGAGCTTTCACAGATTGGTTACAAAATAGGACAAGGGAGTCATATGAGAGGTACAAAAAAAGAAAAAAAGAAGAAGAGAGAAGTTAAGCACAAGGTTAAGGAAGGAAAGAGGAGAGCAGATGTGAAATGAGGTAAGAGTATGACAGAAAATTTTGAAAGTAATAAAAAGATGTTTTGGAAAGAAATTAAGAGAGAAAGAGTCGGCGAATCAAGTAGAGAAGAAAAGGTAAAAGGTGCAGATGGACAGATGATAATGGAAGAGAAGGCAGTAAGGGGAAGATGGGCAGAATATTTTAGGGAGTTGCTAAATGTAAAGGAGGATAGGGAAGGAAAGATAGCTGCAGTGGAAAATGCTAAGAAAATGACCGTGATGAGTGAGGAAAATGGAGGAGAAATAAGAAAGGATGAAGTGAAGGCAGTTGTTAAGATGATGAAAGCAGGTAAGGCACCTGGTCTGGATGGATGCCATGCAGAATGTCTAAAAAAAATGAGGTACAGTGATGGTGGACTGGCTGGTGAGGTTATTTAATGCTTGCTGGAGAGAGGGTAGAGTGCTGGAGGACTGAAGGAGTGCCTGTATATTTCCACTTTAGAAGGGAAAAGGGGACAAGTGTGAATGTAGTAGTTTCAGAGGGATTAGCTTGTTAAGTGTAGTTGGGAAGGCTTATGGGAGGATCTTTATTGAGAGGATTAGGAGAGGAACAGAGGGAGTAATTGGTGAGGAACAGTGTGGATTTAGAACAGGTAGAGGTTGTGTAGATCAGATTTTTGTGGTAAGACAGATATGTTTGAAAGCTATATGAAAAGGGAAGGATGTTTTTGGGGCTTTTATGGATCTGGAAAAGACTTACGACAGGGTAGACAGGAGGGCATTGTGGGAGGTTTTGCGGATATACGGGATAAGAGGAAAGCTTTTGGGAGCTGTCAAGAGTTTTTATGAGAATAGTAGAGCATGTGTCAGGGTTAGAAATGGAGAGAGTGAGTGGTTTGAAGTAAAGGTGGGACTTCGTCAAGGATACGTTATGTCGCCCTGGCTGTTCAGCTTGTACATGGATGGGGTGGTGCGAGAGGTAAATACAAGGATGGTGGGTCAGGGATTGGAGATGGTTAAAGAAAAGTGAGAAAAGTGGGAGGTGAGCCAGCTATTGTTTGCGGACGACACTGCGCTTGTGGCAGGATCGGAGGAGGGATTGAGGAAGTTGGTGAAAGAGTTTGGGAGAGTATGTGATAGAAGAAAGCTGAAAATAAATGTGGGTAAAAGTAAGGTGATGAGATGTGCAAGGGGTGGAAGTGGCAGCAGACTGGAAATGAGCATTAAGGGAGAGCGACTGAAGGAAGTGGATAGTTTTAGATACTTGGGTGCAAATGTGGCAGGAAAAGGGGGAGTTGAGGTGGAGGTAGAATGTAGATTGAGAGAAGCGAGTAAATGCCTTGGTGGTTTAAAAAGTGTAATGAGAAATAGACATTTGGGAATAGATGCTAAGAGGATACTGTATGAAAAAGTGATTGTACTAACAGCACTGTATGGGGCAGAAACATGGAACATAAGAGAGGAAAAGAGGAGTTTGAATGTGTTTGAGATGAGGTGTCTGAGAAGTATGATGGGGGTTACTAGGCTAGATAGAGTGAGAAATGAGGAGGTGAGGAGGAGAACAGGGGTGGAAAGGGAGTTGGGAGATAGGGTTGATGAAAGAGTATTAGGATGGTTTGGACACATGGAAAGAATGAGTGAAGAAAGACTAGTGAAAGAGGTATGGAAGGCAGATGTGGAGGGAGTGAACATGAGGGGACGTCCTAGGATGAGGTGGATGGATGGGGTGAAGGGGGCTTTGGGGAAGAGGGGAATGTCTGTTGAGGAAGGACGGGAGAGGACAGAAGACAGGGGCGAATGGAGAATGGTTGTATATGGCCGAGGTTGTGATGCATGAGGTGAAATGGGTGGGGGGATGGGGGGTGAGGTAGTATGTGTGAGCAAAATTTGACGCAATCCGTGGAAATTTTCCCCCGTCTTCTCCTTTTATGCGTGGGGGGATGGTGAGGGGGGTCGCCGATTTAATGAAGCGGCCTTGCTGTGGATGTGCTGTGTCTTGCGACACTGCTTCTGACCCAGGGCAGTGGACAAGGTGCAGGGATGACCCGTCATCCATGAGGTGCTAAGATAAGAGGGAGGGTGGGAGGTGAGTGGAGTGTATTCAGGGATGGAATGGGCGGGAATGATTTTATGCCTTTTTCTTTTTGGCTACCTCCCTTGTAAGGGGGAAAAAGCCTTGGTATATAAGAACATAAGAAATAAAGGAGACTGCAAAAGACCATAAGGCCTACACTAGGCAGCTCCGTATCCATCACCACCTGTCGTCCCCATCCATAAAGTTGTCTAATCGTTTTTTAAAACAACTGATAGTTTCAGCGCTTACTACGTGGTTACTAAGTTTATTCCATTCATCGACCACCCTATTTGTAAACCAATTCTTGCCTATTTCCTTCTTAAATCTAAATTTGTCCAGTTTATACCCATTACTGCGAGTCCTGCCCTGTTGTTTTATTATGATGACCTTGTTTGCATCACCCTTGTTATAGCCTTTGATCCACTTGAACACTTCTATTAGATCACCCCGCACTCTGCGTCTTTCCAGAGAGTGTAAGTTTAGGTGCCTAAGCCTCTCTTCGTAAGGCAAATTTCCGAGTCCTTGTATCATTTTGGTCATTCTTCTCTGTACTGATTCTAGTGAATTTATGTCCATTTTGTAGGACGGAGACCAAAACTGTACCGCATAGTCAAGGATGGGTCTAACTATCGCTAGATAGAGTTTAATAATTACCTCTGCACTTCTATTTGTTACCGTCCTAGCAATGAAGCCTAATGGTCTGTTTGCTTTATTTCTGGCGCTAATGCACTGCTTCCTGGTTTTAAGGTCCGGACTCACCAGAACTCCCAAGTCCCTCTCGCACTCAGATTTTTCTAAGAACGTGTCATCTAAGTTGTATCTATTTTCGGGGTTGTGTAGCCCTACGTTTAACACGCTACACTTAGAGATATTGAAGTTCATTTGCCATTTCACCGACCATGTTAACAGTTTATTAAGATCATCCTGCAGAATCTGGGCGTCTTCTCCTGACCTAATTAGGCGTCCTATTTTAGTGTCGTCCGCAAACTTACTAACATCACTATTTAACCCATCGTCTAAGTCGTTTATATACATAATGAACAATAAGGGACCCAAAACCGAGCCCTGGGGGACCCCGCTAGTAACATTGCCCCACCTAGATTTTATTCCATTTATGGTGACCCGCTGTTTTCTGTTACTAATCCAAGCTCTAATCCATTCTAACACTTTTCCTCCTATGCCATGGGCTTTGATTTTATTTAGTAGTCTCTGGTGTGGCACTTTGTCGAACGCTTTGCTAAAGTCAAGGTAAATAACATCGTAATTTTCATTGTTGTCTGACGCCTTATATACCTTAGTGTAAAAGGATAGAAGATTAGTCACGCATGACTTACCTTTGGAGAAACCATGCTGTGAATCACGAATTAAATTATGCCCTTCAATGTGTTCTCTGAGTCTATTTACTATTATTGATTCAAGCATTTTTCCTATAACCGATGTCAAACTGATTGGCCTGTAGTTGCATATGGTCGATCTATCTCCCTTCTTAAAAACAGGAACAACGTTTGCCTGCCTCCAAGCAGTTGGAACAGAACCAGTGTCTACCGATTTATTGAATATTTCAGTTAACTGGTCGCAGATTTCAAATTTACACTCTTTAAGCATTCTTGGAAAAATTTCGTCTGGACCCGGAGATTTTGTAGCTTTAAGTCTGTTAATCTGCTTGATAACTTCTTCTTTACTAATACTGATATTAGTTAGGCTATTTTCTTCATCCCCTCTGAAAATCGGATCGCAGTCAGGTACTTTATCTAACCTCTCATTAGTAAACACCGATAGAAAATAATTGTTAAACTCCTCACTCATTTTTTCTTCCGATTCTATCATGACATTTTCATCGTTTTTAATTGGTCCTATTCTTTCTTTATTTTTTGTTCTATAGAGGTGAAAGAAACCCTTTGGGTTTGATTTTGCTTGACTGGCAACCTTGATTTCATAATTACGTTTCGCTGAACGTGTATTCCTTTTAACCAGCTTTGCCATTTCGTTATATCTTGATCTAAGGTGTGATTCCCCGTTTTTTATTTTTACGTAAAGTCCTCTTTTAATTCCGATCTCATGTTTCAATCTGTCCGTCATCCATTTGGGAGTATTACTATTTTTTTCGTATTGACTTTAGGGGGATAAATGTGTTTTGTGCATTAATAATTAGATCTGCCAGATTGCTATACATCTCATCCAAAGTACTGACCTGATTTTTGGGCCGTCGCCCCGAATCGACCTGACCCAAGGCACGCGCATCAATCTCTTTGACCCAGACCTGATCTAAGGTATGCGTATTTCTCTCTTTGACCCAGACCTGACCCAAGGTACGCGTATCCTCCTTGACCCACTTCTGATTATCAGCCCCGCAACGAGAATCAAGAATGTTTGAAACGTCCGGATTGTTTTTCGTATTCAATTTCAAATAGGTTTTTATATTGTCAAAGTTTGCTTTCCTGAAGTCTGGTACTTGAACGTTATTTGTACTTTTTATTTTTTCCCAGATAATATTAAATCTTATTTCTTGATGATCGCTAAAGCCTAGACTATCGCCCACTATTATGCTGCTAATTTGGTGCTCATTTTTTGTTAGAATTAAGTCCAGGGTATTTTGTCCCCTCGTAGGATCGGTAATCATTTGTTTTAGGAAATTATCCTGCACCACATCTAGGAATTGTTTCGCTTCATGATCTCCTATTAAAGTTTCCCAGTCAATGTTTCTATAGTTAAAATCTCCCATGATTACAACGTTTTTGTACTGGGACGCTCTGTGAATTTCATGAATTAGGGAATCAGTCTGCTCAATGCTAAGGTTAGGAGGTCTATACAAGACGCCAATAATAACTTTCTTATTCTTGCCTATAATCTCTACCCAAATAGATTCCGTACAGTCCTCTTCCTTAATCGAATTGTTGATAATACAGTTTAATGTATTTTTAACGAAAAGTGCTACACCTCCCCCATTCCTGCCGACCCTATCCTTATGAAAAAACTTATATCCTTCTATTTCGATTTCCGGAAGGAAATGTTTATCAGCCATGTTGATCCAGGATTCAGTAATGGCTATAATATCGAAATTTTCTACGCATGCTTTACCTCGCAGCAAATCAATTTTGTTAATTATGCTCCTACTATTTGTATAGTAAACTTTAAGTTTATCTTCCCTCCACCTGCTTTGGTGATTTTTTGTACAGTCCTCTAAGTTGTTTCTATTTCCTAAACTATATTCCGATACTTCCCCCCTACTCCCACATAATCTACCCGAAAAAACCCTGTAGGATGCCTACTTCTCGCTCAAGGGATTCAGCAAGGAGCCGAAATCCTTTGGGAGACAAGTGCACTCCGTCCCTTGTGTATAGGTGATTCTTACCATAAAAGCGGTCCCAGTTGTCGACAAATGCCCATCCATTAGCCTTACAATGTTTTGCCAGCCTGCAATTCATTGCAATAGCCCTGGAATGCCACATGCCTCCAACTCTACGCCTCGGAAGGATTCCACATACTACAGGAACACCTCCCCTATTTCTGATCTTGTCTAGCGCATCTCGGTACCGCGCAAATAATTCCTCACTTCCTACCTTACCTATATCATTTCCTCCGGCACTTAAGCAAACTACTGGGTCCTTACCTTCCCCTACTAGACACTCTTCAATCCTATCTCTAACATATGTATGTATGTAGAGCTTATTAGTTTAACGTCAGAGAATTAAATTTGTTTTATATGTTTTTTCGGACTCAAGCCTTGCTGAAACTATAAAATACTTCAACCGCTTGATAAAACTAATGAGGCTTATTTGTGTAACTTCAAAGGATGTCTTGTTATTGAAAGCGTTACAAAATAAAATAAATAAATGGATGCGAGTTTCCAAAAGTGAGTTTGGATACGCTGTCCCTTTTATGAGAAAATGGAGTGAATTGGAGAACTTCTACTTGGTCACGTCCTTTGAAGATTTTGTGTTGGCTAACTTAACCTAACCTAACCTAACCTAACCTAACCTAAACTAGCCTAACCTAACATAACCAGCCCTAACCTAACCTAACCTAACCTAACATGACCTAACCTAACCTAACCTAACTTAACGCCAGGCAATTTCATTCAGTTGAGGGGACAGATTTGGATCAAAACATCGATGTCGAAGTCGTCCAAGGCCAGCCACAATAAAACATGTAAAGTACAGAGTCGGATTGAAAATGAATATTAGTCTGTCCCAACTTTTCTTATGTCGTTTCTCCTCTCAGACCTTTCAGATGTTCATTTTTCTCCTTAAAATTAATATAGAAAGAAAATAGCAAAAAAAATGTTTTTATATTAATTGTTTATTGATTGATTGATTGATTGATTGATTGATTGATTGATTGTGTTAGCTCTGTTGCTACCATCACTTTCAGTTCCCTTCTCTCCTTAATGACTGGTTTTATTCTGTTAACTTTCTTCTATTACATTATAGTTCTTCATTCACTTTCTTTTCATCATTGTAGTATTGTAAGTCACTCATCTGTAGGCCCATGCCTTTTTCGTCCTACCTAGTCAAGTATTTAGTATCAGTATGGAGTGAATTAAACGTAATTTTCTTCTTTTTTTCCGAATAATATTACACTTCTACAACTTCTTTGGATTAAGTACAGCAGAGGAATTCCCCTGGGATCCATTTACACCCACCAAGCCAAGTCTGCTTCGACGTCACTATTTAATTCATCCAATAACTTTGAACGTTACAAATAAGTGCCACCCTCTAAGGGCATGACTTTACCTCCGTGCACCAATAGTTTCTCTCCTTCTCTACCCTTTTCTCCAATCAGAAAGGCTGTTATACTGTCTCAAGCAATACTGCTTGCGCAATAAAGCAACACTGTAGCGGCCATTGTTTTCAAAACATCTAAGTCGTAAAATGAATTTCTCGACACCTACCCCTCTATCTACCTACTTGTCTACCTCAATCTACCAGCCTCTTAAAATTGATTGATTGATTGATGATTGATTGATTGATTGATTGATTGATTGATTGATTGATTGATTGATTGATTGATTGATTGATTGATTGATTGATTGATTGATTGATTGATTGATTGATTGATTTACTTATCTATTTACCTATTGTCAAAAGGAATATCAAGGTCTTCGCCAACAAGACATGGCAATAAATATTAACAAATCACATTTTGAAGATTCACTGGGTTGATGATAGATCAACAGGGATTAATGCAAGGGTGATTGAAGTGCATATGTCCTTGACCTAATACACGAACAATACGTATCCAAAACGAACGAATGTCACAGAGTCAGGTGAAAGCTGCCATAGCGCGTCATTGCTGAGGAGGTGCTTTATAAGTAGGTCAACATAGAAATATTTGATAAGATGATAAGTGAACTACTCGGGATACAAGAACTATAGATTAATGCCTTTTCATCTCTGAGAGAGCCACTATACCAGTCTAGGCCTGTTACCCACATAAATCCTAAACGTCAATCACTGGTCTATGGTCATGTGGAACGATTTCCTGATTTTGATCCCACTCACAGGATTGTCTCCACAAGAGACAACCCTCGATGGAGGAGATGAGGGGGGAGCCCACAGAACTCATGGTTGGGGCAAGTTGATCGAACCTGTCGAGAGTTGTTTGGAGTGGGAAGGAAGGGTCACTGTAAAGAGGGAGGGGAGAGGGAACCTGGGGAGAGGGGAGGAGGGGTAGTGGCAGGAGAGAAGGAAATAGGGTGACGAGGATGACTGAATAGAGGGAGTAGGAGTCGGGAAGAAAGGAGATCTAAGAGAAGATAGTGGGGACGGGGAGGAGGGAAAAGGGTAAGAGGAAAGGAGGGCAGGTTGGGCAAGGTGAGGAGAGGTAAGAGAGAGGGAATAGGTGAAGAATGTAGGAAGATGAATGAAAATATGAAGATGAAAAGAGAGAGTAGGGGAAAGGTGAAGAAGAAGAAGAAAAGGAGATAAAGGATACAGGATAAATGAATCGGGATTGGACAAGTACATGGGACAAGGTGAAGATAATTAAGGAGAAGGGAATACGAAAGTGAGAGGGGGTAGAAAAGAGGGAAACAGATACAGAAGAATATAGGTAGAAATGGATAAGATAGATGGTAAAAGGGAGAGGGGAAGGTACAAAGAGTAAAGAATAGTATAGGAGGAAAAGTGAGTGGAATTTGCAAGAAACAGAACGTGATAGGACCATTGCAAACGTGATGGTATAAGCTGAGAAGGGGTGAGATATTGCAAACGAAGAGGAGAAAACGACCATCTGTGAAAAGATGTGAGAGAAGAGACAGTGGTGGAAAAGGAGAACTAGGAGGAGCAAGAGGAAAGTAGAAAGATGGGAAGATAGAAATGAAGTGGTCAAATAGGAGAAGAAGAGGGAACAGGAGACATAGGGGGTGAAAGAAGAGATAGGGGGAAAAGTAGTAGTAGGAGGAGGAAGAGGAGAAAAAAGGGAGGAGGAGGGGGAATAAGGGACATAAAAGAACGAAGAAGAAGAAGAAGAAGAAGAAGAAGAAGAAGAAGAAGAAGAAGAAGAAGAAGAAGAAGAAGAAGAAGAAGAAGAAGAAGAAGAAGAAGAAGTAGAAGAAAAAGAAGAAAAAGAAGAAGAAAAAGAAGAAGAAGAAGAAGAAGAAGAAGAAGAAGAAGAAGAAGAAGAAGAAGAAGAAGAAGAAATGAACAGAAGACAGAGGGGGTGAAAGAAGAGATAGGGGGAAAAGTAGTAGTAGGAGGAGAAAGAGGAGAAAAAAGGGAGAAGGAGGGGGGATAAGGGACATAAGAGAACGAAGAAGAAGAAGAAGAAGAAGAAGAAGAAGAAGAAGAAGAAGAAGAAGAAGAAGAAGAAGAAGAAGAAGAAGAAGAAGAAGAAGAAGAAGAAGAAGAAGAAGAAGAAGAAGAAGAAGAAGAAGAAGAAGAAAAAGAAGAAGAAGAAGAAGAAGAAGAAGGAGAAGAAGAAGAAGAAGAAGAAGAAGAAGAAGAAGAAGAAGAAGAAGAAGAAGAAAAATTATTAGGATGAAGAGGAAGATGGGGAATAAGATAAGGGGAGAAAAAGCTAAAGTAGTTAAAAAAAGAGAAGGACAAGAAATAGAAGAAGAAAAAAGAGGAAATAATGAAAGTCGAGGAGAAACAGGAGAAAGAGAAAGTGAAGGTGGGGAAGGGAGAATGATAAAAGAGGATAAAGAATAAATGAAAGAGGAGGCAGTAGAAAATGGAAGAAAGAGAACACGGAAGAAGCATAGGGGAAGGAAGAGGAGTAGAAATAGGAAAATAAAATGGAGAAAGGTCAGGATACTGAGTTACATGGAGATTAAGTGAATGAGAAGGAATGGAAGGGAAATGGGAGAAAAGAGGAGGAGGAAAAGGAGGAGGAGGAGTGAGTATAGGAGGAGGAAGAGGAAAATGGCTGTTGGGGTGTTGGTGGACAAACGTTTGAAGAAGGGGGAGAGGAAGGAAAATGGGAAAGAGGAGAAGTAAGCGGAGGAGAGAGAAGGAGAGGTACACGGCTGCTAAAGTCATGGCGGACAAGATAGTGAAACCAGAAGAAAAAGAGTAGGAAAATGGGGAAGAGTAGGAGAAAGAAAAAGAGGAACCTGGATCTTAGGTTTATCGTGGACAAAAGGTTGAAGGAGGAGGACAAGGAGAAGTAGGGATAGGAAAATGGGAAGAGGATAAGGAAGAGGAGGAGGAGGAGGAGGAGAAAACAAAAGGTGCCTGGCTGTTAGGGTCATGGCATACAAAAGGTTGGAACAAGAAGAGGAACTGTTTTGATAAAAAGGAGTAAAAATAAAAATGGACTTCGGAAGGGGCATACGAAAATGTTTGTGTTAAAAAGGCTCTCTCAGCGGAGTGAGGGGCACCTCTGATGAGATAAGAGAGGATATAAAGGGAGAATATCAAGACAAGGGAAAAGGTAAAGCAAAGTGCCAGGAAAAGGGAAGCAACTATGAGAGGCGGGAAAAAATAATATAAAAATATATATAAAAATAATCAATTGATTCTTTCCTCGATTTTCAAAAAGTAGAAAAAATCTGTAACTCCACAGTAACTGGCAACGGTCCTAGGTACCTCCCACAGATCTCTCTGGGAAGAGAGTTTGGACTGTTGTTTGTGTTGTATCAATGTAGAATTGTTTCTATGTTACCTATAGAGAGAGGTGAGGGAATTGACAGATTTCGAGAATGTGCAATTTTGCTGTCCCACTTGCAATATCACCACATAGATCGTCATTGGTTCAATATCAAAAGAATATAAAAAACTGTGATATATGATAAAAATATATATACACAGACATGACAGAATTAAATAGACACCAAGAAAAATAGTTTGATTTATCAAACAAGTAATTAATA
>NC_134785.1:31930882-31943382 GCF_046742065.1 Oratosquilla oratoria
GAAGATTGCAAGAGGGGAGGAAATTGTAACACATTTACTGTTAACCAATACCTTTGCCTGCTCACAATAAGTACTGGTTAAACGAATGTTTTCATATTAATATCGTCAAGCTATTTCATTTCTTGGAGAGAAATATGACATCTTTAAGGTACTATATTGAATTTATCTAGATTACATATAAGGCACTACACTTTTTTCCACGTACATTGGGCAGAAACAAAACTCGTTATTTCAGGTTTATTTTGATTTGATTTTCTCTTTGTTTTCATTAGATGATTCACTCTAAGCACAGCAAACTCCCCGATCAGGTATACTATCACTTTTGTTTTAAATGTAGCCAAGAAATGAAAACACGACTCAGAAGGAAGTAAAAGGTCTTTTTGATTAAGACAATAGCCAAATTAAATCAGGAATTAAAAAAAAAGTGTGAAAACATTATTCGTTTCAGATTTTGAACACCTCGTTTGTTGCGTCTTTGTCAAGGTGCAGAGACGATTTGAGAGCAATTGCTTATTCATAAGGAATGGCTTTGGAGTTGCCTGTTAGCGGAGCTTGTCAGAATCCTCACAAATGGATCCCACGTTTTCAATATACATTTTCTACCCGAAGATTTCCCCCCTGAAAGGTTTTTGTTTTAGCCTTGTATTTTTAAAGCCTTTATTTAGTTTTAATTTTCATCTTCTTTTATATGAATTTTTATTATTAGCTCTTATCTATCTAACAGAGCTGGGGAACCTGTATATTTTGAATTTTTACTCAATTTCTAGTTAACATTTCCTTTATTATAGATGTTTAGCAAGATTTCTATTTATGTAATAGAATTAGCATTTGGTGACTGATGATGATCTTAGAATATAAAAAATCGTCCTTGTCTCCCATTTATCACAAAAAATAATCTTTGAATGAATTTATACATATTCTTATAATGACCATTTCCTCATAAAAAATTGCCTATGATAAAAAATTCCTTATATTAACCTGAACATTATCAGCATTTGAAAATAGGATATGTTAGTCATCTTTACGAAAAATGCGTCACTATATTATTTTTCAAATTATAATCAAGTAAACATGTTCTTATCTCAATGATAGTTATCATAAACCATTTGCCATAATGTGTGCAATTGAGTTCTTTCAATATATTGACAAATATTTGCAGTCATATGGTAATATGTCAAATTTGTCACATGGTTTAGGCTGCCTGATGCTCCTTTTTATATATTTGTGTCTTAAATTCACTAATGAAGTTTACGTAACCAGTACCAAATGGACTATAAAGAGTGATCATTATATTCTATATATACCCGTATAATATTCATATATATATATATATATATATATATATATATATTTATATATATATATATATATATATGCATATATATATATGTATAATATGCAGACATATGTATGTATATATGTGTATATATATATATATATATATATATGTGTGTGTGTGTGTGTGTGTGTGTGTGTGTGTGTGTGTGTGTGTGTGTGTGTGTGTGTGTGTGTGTGTGTGTGTGTGTGTGTGTGTGTGTGTGTGTGTGTGTGTGTGTGTGTGTGTGTGTGTGTGTGTGTGTGTGTGTGTGTGTGCACAAGTATCACAAATCACACGTGACTACACCGATATGCTGAACACCACAGGGAAAAGAAAATTTCTTGGAATCCGGGCGCTTTCGTGATATTTTTACATCTTCAAGGATTACAATAGAATGAATAGGTACAGAGTAAGATGAGATATATATACACACAAAAGAGGTTTGAAACATGGAAAGGGTTACCACTTAAGTTAATTATTTCAGGTCAGGTCATGTCTTGAAGGGTAGGGGTGGGTGACCTCATTCCTTACAGTAATTATCGTATATACTCTTAACAATTAAAGGGTCAAATTTGTGTAGTGTAGTGAGTGGTGGGAATATGATGTGAAGAAGGTAGCAGAAGAGAAGAAGCGATCGTTCATGGATTGCTTGCAAAATAGGATGAGATAGAAATATGAGAATTATAAAGGAAAAGAAGAGAAACAAAACAAAGGATAAAGGAGACAAAAAGGAGAGCAGATGCAAAATTTGGGAGGATTACGACATGAATTTTTGCAAGTAATAAAAAGATCTTTTGGAAGGAAACCAAAAGAGCAAGGGGATGAGAATCAAGTAAAGAATAAAATGTAAAAGGCGTAAATGGACAAATCTTAACTGAAGAGGATGCGGTAAGGGGAAAATGGGAGGAGTATTTTAGAGGACTGTTAAAGGTAAAGGAAGATAGGGAAGGATTGGTGGTAGCAGTGTGAGGCGCTAAGAAAATGACGATGATGGAAGAGGAAAATGGAGGAAAAACAATGAAAAGATTGAGGTGCAAGTAGCTCTGGAAATTATGAGAAGAGGTAAGACACCTGGGTTAGATGGGTGTCATGTAGAGTGTCAGAAGAAAGGAGGTATAATAATAGTAGGCTGGCTATCGAGATTGTTTAATGTGTGTCAAATGGAAGGTACAGTGCTAGAGGACT
Organism: Oratosquilla oratoria; assembly: GCF_046742065.1. Classification (NCBI taxonomy): domain Eukaryota; kingdom Metazoa; phylum Arthropoda; class Malacostraca; order Stomatopoda; family Squillidae; genus Oratosquilla; species Oratosquilla oratoria. The sequence goes on from NC_134785.1 coordinate 31,933,386, forward strand.
GGAAGATTGTCTGTATAGTTCCACTTTACAAGGGAAAAGAGGACAAATGTGACAATTACTTAATTCAGCATGTAAAAGAGCCCACAAGATATGGAAACTTACTCGATCTTTTGATCACTAGCCGCGAAAGCATGGTAACTGATGTAGAAGTCGGTGAATCTGTTGCAAATAGCGATCACAACTTAGTTAGATTCAAACTCCTAAACAATTTTAGAATAGATACTTGTGTTTCTAAAATACCCTATTTCAGTAAAGCTCAGTTCATAGGACTACGTCAGGAGCTTCAGCTTACAGATTGGGAGGCAAAATTAAACGAAAGACCTGTAGATCAGATGTGGGAAATATTTCAAAATACGCTCACTAAGATGATTCAAACTTACATTCCTTTTAAGGACAGACGTCCCCCAAATTAGGCTCGCCCAAAGTGGCTCGACAAAGAAACTGAAAAAAGTATTGCTAAAAAGAGACAGGCTTATAAGAAATATAAGTGCTCGGGTGCATCTAATGACTATGAAAATTATGTATCAATACAGAGAGATTTAAAAAAGACAATAAGGAAAAGAAAACGACAATACGAAATGAACATCGCTGATAAATCCAAAGAGAATCCCAAAGAATTCTATAGTTACATTAGAGACAAAAAGGTTGTTAGGAATCACATTGGTCCACTATTATCTGCTGACGGTCAACTTGAATATTCAAATGAAGGAATGTGTAATATCTTAAACAATTATTTTAGCTCGGTATTCGTAAACGAAACACCTCAAAGTGAATTCCAAACTGAAACCTGTGAAAAGTCTGGGGGTAAACTTACTCACTACGGTAAATATAACAAAAGAAAAAATTAAAAGGTGTATAGACAAACTCAAAGTTAATAAAACACCAGGGCCTGACGGTTGGCATCCAAGAATCTTAGAGGAAATGAAAAATGAGATTGTTGTTCCATTAGAAATTATTTTCAAGAAATCCATCATATCCGGAGATGTCCCAAGAGAATGGAAGCTAGCTAACGTTACTCCAATATTCAAAAAAGGTGACAAAAAGAAACTAAATAACTATAGGCCTATATGTCTGACTTCAATCGTAGGAAAAATAATGGAAACTATCATCAGAGATGCTATCGAACATCATTTAGAAAGTAACCGTTTGATAAATGATAGCCAGCATGGTTTCAGACGGAAACGTTCTTGCGTGACTAACTTACTCGAATTCTACAACACAGTTATCTCGAATTATGACAAAAGAAACAATATAGATTTAATATATCTAGACTTTGCAAAAGCTTTTGATACCGTACCACACGAAAGACTACTTACTAAATTAGCTTTGCATGGAATAAGTGGTAGCCTATTAGGTTGGACTAGTAATTGGTTGAAAGGTCGAAAACAGAGAGTTGTTTTAAATGGAAAAACTTCTGGATGGAAAAGTGTTGCAAGTGGAGTTCCTCAGGGTTCCGTTCTTGGGCCACTTCTATTCATAGTATATATAAATGATATAGACCATGGACTAAAATCTACTGTTTCCAAATTTGCTGATGATACAAAACTGTGCGGAGTGGCAAATGATCACTCAAACCAATTAGATATTCAAGTAGATTTAGATAAATTACAGCAATGGTCTGAAAAGTGGCTAATGAAATTTAACACAAGTAAATGCAAGGTAATGCACATAGGTAAAAATAACAGTAAGTACGATTACAAGTTATTTGGTAATTCGTTAACAAAAGTGGATAGTGAAAAAGATCTCGACGTAATTATCAGTAACGACCTCAAATCATCCAAGCAGTGTATTTCAGCCTCTGAGAAAGCAAATAAGATTCTGGGACTGATTGCGCGATCTTTTGATTTCAAAAGTCCATCACTCATTAACAAGCTATATAAATCGTTAGTTCGTCCACATTTGGAATATGCTGTTTCTGTATGGTCACCGAATCTCATTAAAGACATTGACAGACTGGAAAAAGTACAACGGCGAGCCACAAAACTGATTCCAAATATCAAAAATAAATCATACGAAAATCGACTAAAACACATGAATCTGTTTTCCCTAAAAAAGCGTAGACTCAGAGGTGACTTGATACAGGTCTTTAAGATTTTAAAGGGAATTGACAACATCAAAAGTGACCAAATTTTCACATTGAATGAGAATCAGACAAGAAACAATGGTCTCAAACTATCCGGAAATAGATTCAATTTAGAAGTAGGTAGAAACAACTTTGCCAACCGTGTAGTAAATGAATGGAATAAACTTCCTGCACAGGTAGTGCAATGTAGTTCAGTTCGAGGCTTTAAGAATCAGTTAGATAAATACCTAAGTAAGATTCTGTAATGACTGTAATTTATCTTATATTATTTGTTTTTGTTTTGTTATCATTTGTCTTTCTGATTTTCATTTATTATTAGTTATATGTCAATTTATTATTATTTACTATTTACCTGTTTGTTTATTATCTAACTATACCTATGCATTTATTTATGTATTTTATTTGTTATTTACATTATTATAGTTTTTATTTATTGTTTTATTATCAATATGATTTTTTTTTCGCATCCGACCTAGATATGGATCAAAAGGTCTCCTGTCGGCATGCTCCGCCTTTGTAATCCTTTGTGTAGCAGTTTCAGAGGGATCAGTTTGTTGATTGTAGTTGGAAAGGCTTATGGGATGTTTTTCACTGAGAGGATTAGGAGAGATAGAGAAGGAGTAATTGGTGAGAAACAGTATGGGTTTAGGAATAGGTTGCGTCGATCAGATTTTTATGGTAAGGCAGAAAATTTTAGGAAAAGGTAAGGATGCTTTTTAGGCATTTATGGATTTGGGAAAGGATTATGACAGGGTAGGTAGGAAGGCACTGTGGGGATTTTGCATATATATATACGATTAGGGAAAGCTATTAAGGGCAGCCAAGAGGTTTTACGAGAGTAATAGAGCCTGCGTTAGAATGGTAAATGGAGAGAGATTAGTTTAAGGTGATTTGAAACAAGTCTTTAAGCTTCTAAAGGGAATTGTCACCATCGGGTCGGGTGAACCAGCACCATTCCCCTTCTTACCCAATACCTCTACCCCACCACCGCCCCTAACCCCCAGATAACCATTAGACCCAGGCGTCAAATCATCTAAGGATATATATTTCTCGTTCGACGGCAATCGAGCGTCATTCCTATTCTTTTTCCTGTATAGGAAGTAAATTTCCCTGGTATGTTTTATAATTACAACCGCTTTAAGTTTTGTGCACATACATGTATGTTTGTATTTCTGTATTTCCAAATTTTCCCTGAAGATATTGCTATGTAAACGAAACGTTGAGCAATATATTAAATAGATGCTTTTGGTGAACTCGTCTTTGCTCACCACCCAAGTGAACAGATCCTTATTAGAAACTTAAATTCTACTAATAAGAAGATTATCAGGCATCAGAATGCTGTCGATTTCAATACTACTTGTATAGAAGAGAATTTTTTCAATACATAAATGGTTTTTTACTCCTTACCAGGAAGGTAGCCAAAGCCAAAGGCATATACCCACCCCCATCCATTGTATCGCCACCCATTCCACTCCCATCTACCCCCCTTTCTTTTCTCTCATCTTAGCTCCTCGTGGATGAAAGGCTATCCTTGTATCTTGCCCACTGTCCTGGGTCATAAGCAATGTAGCAAGACACAGCACATCCACAGCAAGGCCGCTTCATTTAATCGGTGACCCTCCCCCCCACCTCTCCGCACCTCCCCCCTTCCATGGAAAAAGAAAAAGAGAATACGGGGAGAAATCCCTTCGGGCTGCATCAAAAATTTATTCCCACATATCCACTCCCTAACACCCCATACCCTACCCACTCTCTTCTTTGCCTCAGGGTATCATCTATATACAGCCATTCTCCAATCGCACCTATCTCTCGACTTCTCCCTTCTCCATTTAACAGACATCAGCTTCCTGCACAACGCCCCTTTCACCCCATCCATCCATTTCGTCCTCGGTGGTCCCCTCATGTTCATTCCATCCACCTCTGCCTTCCGCACCCCTTTTACTAATCTTTCCTCACTCATTCTTTCCATGTGTCACAACCATCCCAATACACTCTCATGAACCCTATCTTCCCGCTATCCTCCTCACCTCCTCGTTTTTGACTTTATCAAACCCTTTAAGACCTACCATACTTATGAGACACTTCGTATCAGACACTCAAACATTTTATCTGCTTCTCATGAATTCAATATCTCTGCACCGTACAGTACTGTTGGCACAATCACCACTTCATATCATCTCATCCTTGCATCCAATCACAAATGCATATTTCTCATTACACTTTTTAAAACCCAAAAGCACTTACTTGATACTTTCAATCTACAATTTATCTCCACCTCTACTACTCTCTTTACAGCCATATGCGACTCCAAACACCTAAAGCTATTCACTTCTCATAGACTTCTTTAAGACTTACTTCCATAATTCTCACCATTCTCTCCGTTTACGCATCTCAGCACCTTACCTTTACCCATATCTATCCTGTCGTATAACATTCCAAAACTCGTCACCAGCTCCAATAATCTCTCCTTTGACCCTGCCACAAGTGCAGGTATATATACATATATATATATATATATATATATATATATATATATATATATATATGTATATATATATATACAAACACACACACACACACACACACACACACACACACACACACACACACACACACACACACACACACACACACACACACACACACACACACACACACACACACACACACACACACACACACACACACACACACACACACACAACACACACACACACACACACACACACACACACACACACACACACACACACACACACACACATGTATATGTATATGTATATATGTATATATATATATATATATGCATGAACATGTATATACATATACATATACATATACATATACATATACATATACATATATATACATATACTTTCTAAACAGAAATGTAGTAGCACATTTGTAAATGACACACAGGAAACCCACAGTTGATAGCCGAAATATAGGATTCTTCTTTATTCGAAGTTTATTTTCTCCGACTGTGGGTTTCCTGTGCGTCATATACATATACCTTTTTTTTCTTCAACCACAGATCACTTTTAATTCCATGCCATCGCAATCGAGACTGAGAGTCGCTCGAAGGAGGCATTCGTTGGAAATTGAAACGTGGACGAGCTGAGAATTCGAACCCAGTTAACCCGTAACAAAGTTACAGTGACGTAGACCAAATTATCTCTCTTGATAGCGTATTGGTTTATGTCACTGTAACTTTGTTACGGGTTAGCTGGGTTCGAATCCTCGGCTCGTCCACGTTTCGATTTCCAACAAATGCCTCCTTCGAGCGACTCTCAGTCTCGATTGCGATGGCATGGAATTAAAAGTTATTTGTGGTTGAAAACTATATTAATTGATCACTGGGAACCATTCAGTGTGTATGTATATACATATACATATACATATACATATACATATACATATACATATACATATACATATACATATACATATATATATATACACATATACATATACATATATAGATATCTAATCTCCATCCAAAACAATGGACTTATAAGCGTGAGTGTTTTCTCTTTAGTATAGACCTGCTCCTATACAGCTCAGCTTGAAAGCATACACCAACCAGAGCCTTGATTCTATTTTCGAAACAAGCACTTTTCACTGAACAAGCAAATTCATCGCCTCTATATAGAGTATATATAATGTAACAACCTCGATTTTCATCATTAATCCTTTTCCTATGTTGAAATGCGTTTTAGTTTTGCGTTCTGATTAGCACCGAAAGATATAAACAAAAGTAAAAACAATATCAATGAAAAAGCATTAAATATTCAACAACAGCTACAACAAAAATGTAGTAATAAAAAATTAAATAAACTATAACAAGAATATTAGCAATAGTATTGATAATGGTGTGAGTGATTGTAATAAAAATAATGATGACAATTATATATCTTACAAAATTATAATAATAATGAAAATAACAACAATATCAGTAATAATGATAATATTAACGATGATAATAATCATAAATTTAAGAAAATTATAAAAATAATAATAAAAACAACAATAACAATATCAACAATAATAATAATAATAATATTGTTATTATTATTATTATTATTATTACTACTATTATTATTATTATTATCATTATTATTATTATTATCATTATTATTATCATTATTATCATTATTATTATTATTATTATTAGTATTATTATTATTATTATTATTATTATTATTATTATTATTATTATTATTATTATTATTATTATTATTATTATTTATTATTATTATTATTATTATTATTATTATTATTATTATTATTATTATTATTATTATTATTATTATTATTATTATTATTATTATTATTATTATTATTATTATTATTATTATTATTATTATTATTATTATTATTATTATTGTTATTATTATTATTATTATTATTATTATTATTATTATTATTATTATTATTATTATTGTTATTATTATTATTGTTATTATTATTATTATCATTATTATTATTATTACTATCCACTTCCACCCATTCACCCCCATCCCTCTTTTTTTGTCTCCTCCTGGATGACAGGTCATCCCTGCATCTCGCCCACTCCCCCCGGGTCAGAAGCAATGCAGCAAGACACAGCACATCCACAGCAACGCTGCTTCATTAAATCGGCGACCCCCCCTCTCCGTCCCCTTATGCAGAAAAGAAGAAGACGGGGAGAAATCCCTTCGGACTGCGTCAATTTATTTCTCACACATACCTTGTACTCCCCCACCCCCATCCCCCACCTACTCCCTTCTATGCATCACAGCATCATCCATACACAACCCTTCTCCAAAGGCAATTTTGGCTACCGCCAGATGATTTTATTCAGCTGAGGGAAATTTCCCATAAAAAAAGTGATCTGCCAGATACTCTCAGCTTACTTTCGTAAAACTTAATTCTATTTTCATAATTCGGTTTAATTCATTGCATCTTCAGCCTTGAATCCAGGCGTCTTGATTGATGCATGGAAGAGTTGCTCGTTCTTCTGGATCTGGAACGAGTAGTTTTTCAAAAAGTGCGAAAGATTCTTCGGAGAGTGACTCCCATCGTCTCTCCTTTCGCATTTCCGCGGTCGCCTCCAACATCACCGCAGAGGACCAGATCTCGAAGTCTGAATCCCCGGTTTGGGCCCTCCGCCAAGGACTAAGACCAGTAAGGAGCTCGAAAAGGATAATGCCGCATGACCAAATATCGGCCTGTTGTCCCTTGTAGCGTCTTGCGAAGACTTCGGGAGCTTTGTAGGCCGTTGTGCCGCACGCGCGGCTGAGGTACTCTCCCTCCACGAACTCACAGGCGAGCCCGAAGTCACCGATCTTGAGAACGTCGCCGCGTGTAAGAAGAAGGTTCTCCGGTTTTAGGTCTCGGTGAGTAACGTGGAGAGAGTGGACGTATTTAAGTCCTTGGATCAGCTGAACAAAGTAGTATCGTGCCTCGTCTTCGGGCACTCCTTTGTCGCTGATTCTTTGTTTAAGAGTACCACCGCTGGCATACTCGAGGTAAATATAGAGGTATTCTTCGTCGATAACTTCACCAAGGAAAGCAATGATGTTCTCATGCTCGAGTTTCCTGTGAATCTCAACTTCTTCCAATTGGCGTTCGAGGCGGGGGATTTTAACAGTTTTTCTAGCGCAAAGGAAACCAGAAGAGTTCTTTTCCATGAGCCAAACTGATCCAAAACCGCCTCTGCCAAGGAACATAACCTCTTTCCATTGGTTTTGAAGATCAAAATCTTCGGATTCTTTAAGTTTCTTATCGACATGTGAACCTTCGTCTTCTGAATCCGAATGTTTCCTTTTGATTGCAGACTGAGCTCTAGAGGCTTCAGTCGCTTCTTCGTTGCTGGCATCACTTTTCGAGTCTCCTTCTACGAGGTCGAAGTTCTTGGCGAAGTCCCGCGAAGTGCTTTGTCCCTGTATTGCTTCTTCGTCTTCCTCTTCCGGATCACCGGTGACTCTGGAGCAGCTGTCAGTTCTCATTTCCACAAAATATTTATACTAATTTCAGACAAATTCTTCGCACAGCAGAATCTTCTGGAGAACCTAGATATGTAGTGTGTCCGAGAAGCTGCGCAATAATGATAATAATCATAATAATATTAATAATAATAATAATGATAATAATAATAGTAATAATGATAATAATAATAATAATAATAATAATGATAATAATAATAATGATAATAATAATAATAATAATAATAATAATAATAATAATAATAATAATAATAATAATAATAATAATAATAATAATGATAATAATAATATATAATAATAATAATAATAATAATGATGAACGATGATGATGATAATATAATGATGATGATAATAATAATAATAATAAATTATAATAATAATATAATAATAATATAATAAATGATAATAATTAATAATAATAAATAATAATAATAATAATAATAATAATAATAATAATAATAATAATAAATAATGATAATAATAATAATAATAATAACAATAATAATAATAATAATTAATAATAATAATAATAATAATGATGATGATGATGATGATGATGATGATGATGATGATGATGATGATGATGATGATGATGATGATGATGATGATGATGATGATGATGATGATGATGATGATGATGATGATGATGATAATAATAATAATAATAATAATAATAATAATGATAATAATAATAATAATAATAATAATGATAATAATAATGATAATAATTTCAATGATAACACAGGGGAACACTTTTTCAGTAACTTTGAGTTGCATTGGATATTTTAACGGATTTTGAAAGAGTTTTAGGCGCTGATTTCAAATCTGAAATTAGTTTTTCTCTACAAGCTCTAGTTTGTATGCAATTTGAGGTTAATGAAATTGTACATATGTGAACTTGCGTAAACCATGTATAAGCATTTTAACGTCCATATATATAGATAGCTTCTAATATTTTGATCATTCTTCTTTTGTTTCAGTTCAAACATGGCTTCCAGAATGAGACATCATTGCAGAAACAAGCCTGATGCCTTCTGCTACATATGTGGATGCTACACACTCAATCGTCAGAGACGTAACATATCCTCGTTCGTCAAGCGTGCCTACAAGGCATATTTTGAAGTTCATCTTGGTGATCAAGACAAGCAATGGGCTCCTCATGTTGTGTGCCACAATTGTGAGGAAATGCTTCGAGACTGGACCAAAGGAAAACGCAAAGGTCTGCCTTTTGGAGTTCCAATGATTTGGCGCGAACCCACCAACCATGTAACTGACTGTTATTTCTGCATGGTAAACACAACGGGTGTTGGGAAGAAAAACCGACATAAGATTACGTATCCGAACATTCCCTCAGCTATTCGGCCTGTTCCGCACTCTGAAGAAGTACCTGTTCCAGTTTTCAAAGGCTTGCCTTCATTGGACGATAAAGACATTGGACATGATACAAGCCAGCAAGACAGTTGTGACAGTGAATTGTCAGAAAAGTGTTCACAATCGGAGGACTGTTCTTCAGACACTGAACCTTTCCCCGTCCCTAAGCCTCTTCCCCAGGCTGAACTGAATGATTTAGTGCGGGATTTAGGTCTTTCAAAGAAAGCAGCAGAGCTTTTGGCATCAAGATTACAAGGCAGAAATCTTGTTGATCACTCTGTTAAAGTATCATATTTCAGAAAGCGTGACCAGCTTTTTGTGACCTTCTTTTCAAAAGACAGACAGTTTGTTTACTGCCATGACATCCCAGGGCTTCTCAAAGAACTGGGTGTACCTTACTATAGTCCTGCTGAATGGAGACTCTTTTTAGACAGTTCAAAACGCAGTCTAAAGTGTGTTCTTTTACATAATGGCAATGTTTATGGAGCAGTACCTGTCGGTCACTCAGTGCATTTGCGGGAAGACTATGATGATATGAGAATGGTCATGGACTTAT
>NC_134785.1:31953382-31955882 GCF_046742065.1 Oratosquilla oratoria
GCCCGCTACTCAGCCCGAGGAACACCTTCCTCTGGACACCTGCTCAGGAGGACGCCTTCCAAAGGACGAAGCAGGCCCTCGCCCAACCTCCTGTCCTCGCCCATTTCGACCCGAAACTACCGACTGCCCTCCAAACGGACGCGTCTCGTCTAAATGGCATAGGGTACGCCCTCCTACAGGAACATGAAGAGGGAGTTTGGCGACTCGTGCAGTGCGGCTCTCGATTCCTGCAGGACGTGGAAACACGGTACAGCACGATCGAGTTGGAACTGCTGGCTACGGTCTGGGCCATGCAGAAGTGCAAATACTTCCTGCTTGGCCTCCAGGACTTCACACACATCACGGATCATCGACCCCTTCTTCCGATCCTCAATACGTACACTCTAGACTGTATTGAGAACCCAAGGCTCCAACGCCTCCGGGAGAAGATTGCAGGATTCGTGTTCACCAGCAGATGGCGTAAGGGCTCAGAGTTATGCATTCCGGATGCCCTCTCAAGAGCCCCCGTGGATAAACCTCTGGCAGATGACGTCGCCCTGGGCGATGAAACAAGCATCTGCATCCGCGACGTGGTGACTCGCAATGTTGCCACGCTCCATGCCCTTTCCGGCCCTCCAACACTCGACACCACGGCAACTCCTCCACACTCAACGGACCCAGTACTCGACGAACTCCGTCAGGCAGCATCTTTGGACCCCACGTACGTGCAACTCGCCTCTCTCGTCGGGAAGGGATTCCCACGATCACGCATGGAACTCGACGAAGCTCAACTTCCCTTCTGGAAGTTCAGAGACAGCCTCTGCGTCGACGGACCCTTGATCCTCCGAGAGGCACGAATACTTGTCCCCCAAGCTCTTCGCAGAAGTGTGTTGGCTCGACTTCACGACAGCCATCGTGGTATTGAAGCCACCAAACGCCGAGCCAGGCAAACGGTCTGGTGGCCAGGCATCGATTCCGATATCGCCAACACAGTACGCTCCTGCGAGCCATGCCAGATATTGCAGCCGAGCCAACAGCGTGAGCCCTACTTCACCGACGATGTGCCCCCCTCCAGACCGTTCGAGTCGGTCTCCGCAGACTTTTTTTTTACCACCGCCGGGAAGCACTTCCTGGTGTACGCGGATCGACTCTCTGGATGGGCAACGGTGGGCCACTGTGGCACGGACTCCTCGACATCCCAAACCATCCGGCTCTTCCGCCACTTCTTCAGCACCTTCGGCGTCCCGGTACGACTCAGGACGGATGGAGGACCCCAGTTTACGGCCTATGACTTCGCTGAATTCCTGCGACGATGGGGCGTCAGCCACGACGTCTCCACCCCCTACCACCCACAGTCCAACGGGCATGCAGAATCGGCGGTCAAGGCCGTGAAACGCCTCATCATCAAGGTCGCGCCCAATGGAGAAATTCGCCACAGCGACGCGTTCCACCGGGGTCTCCTGGAGATACGGAACACGCCCAACCCCGACGGAAGAAGCCCCGCCCAGGTCCTCTTCGGACGCCCCCTTCGGTCCTGCGTCCCAGCCCACTCCAGGTCCTTTGCGCCTGAGTGGCAGGCTGCCACAGCTGAATGCGAGCAGAAGGCAGCCGCCAGAATGGAGGCGACCATCAAGCAGTACGACTCACACGCGAAGCCGCTCCCACAACTCTCCGTTGGAGCCACGGTCAGGATCCAGGATCCTACGTCACGACGATATAGTAAGGTCGGCCACATAATGGGACAAGGACGTACCAGGGACTACCTCATCAAGACAGCGTCCGGAAGTGTCCTGTGGCGCAACCGGAAGTTCCTCCGCCCCATCCCTGAGCCAGGTGTCGCCCGTGATGGCATGAAGGAGTCTCCAACGAGCACTACCGGCAATACTCCTCGCCCCACGAATCAAACTGGCCAGCCCAATGGACCAAGACGCTCAGCGAGACTGGCCGCACGCAACAAATCGACGGCTCAATGATTACATCGATTTTGGGGGAGGGGGTGAGATGTGGCACATGTGTCTATGTCTGGGTATTTGATATTCCCGCGCGCATGGCGCGATTATGATAGACACCCATAGGCATACGACACACATACATTTATAAACACATGTCAGGATAGGAGACACTTTTCCCATGTGTAACGGAGCATAGGGACTATGTATAATAGATGACCTAGCTAGGACAATTTATTACCTTTGTCACGGTGACGCCATGACGTCACGGCATAGTTCCCGTCAACGCAGTTGGACCAGAGACACTATGGTGATAAGATCCTGTTGGACCAGTGGACGTGAACTATTTAACATTAGTGCTGTACAATATTCACTGTCTTATACTGATAGGGCTCCCTTTGTGTATCCAAGCCTATGTATGCAGAAGTACTTATTAGATATAGAAACCTACGTATATATTTTTATACCCTAGCACTCTGGGTACTTTATGCATGCCAATACTCGGCCGTTCATGCATAACAATGATGATGATGATGATGATGATGATGATGATGATGATGATGATGATGATG
>NC_134785.1:31965882-31983382 GCF_046742065.1 Oratosquilla oratoria
CACACACACACACGCACACACACACGCACACACACACACACACACACACACACACACACACACACACACACACACACACACACACACACACACACACACACACACACACACACACACACACACACACACACACAGGGTGTTGTCCATTGGTTTCGAAGAGGACCATTGTTGTCATCCAACTTTTTTTTTGTTTTCTTTTTTTTTTTTAGGGGAGGGGGGTTTTCTTGCACATGATAACATCAATCTGTAGATGCGCAGATGACTATACAGCCTTTCTGTGCAAGGAAAGTTTACTGACAGTGGATCCCCTTCAGGGAGGATATTTGCCCGTGAATTTCTAGACTGCCTCACACAGCTTGGCGCCTTTGTGCACAGCAGAGCGCCAATGACCTCGACCCGGTGTAAATTCCTCCCAGGAGTCAGGGTTAATGTCAAAATCTTTCAGGGATGCTTTCAGAATGTCCTTGAAGCGTTTTTTCTGACCTCCTTGAGACCTCTTCTCATGTTGTAGCTCGCCATAGAAAAATCTTTTGTGCAGCCAGTGGTCTGGCATGCAAAAAGCATGTCCAACCCAGCGTATCTGAGACTGCATCAGAATAATGAAAATGCTGATAAAGGCAGATTGCACGAGCACCTTTATATCAGGAATCCTGTCCTGTCATCTAATGTTCAAAAGCTTTCTGAAATGTTATGTGGAATTAGTTCAGCTTCTTGGCATTGCGTTAGTACACCGTCCACGTTTCTCAGGCGTACAGTAGTGTGATGAGCACTACTGCCCTGTAGATCTTTAGCTTGGTCTCAAGACTAATGCCTCTTCTGTTCCAGACATTGGCGTGTAGTATGCCAAAGGTTGCACTGGCTCTCGCAATCCTGACGTTTACTTCGTAATCGATGATGACATATTTCGTGATAGTGCACTGCCGAGGTAAGTGAATTAGTCCACTACATTGAGGCTCTAATCATTGACTCTGATGTTGGGCTTAACATGGTGTTTCCTTTAGGCTGGCTGATGTATAACTTAAGTTTTCTTCATGCTGATGGTCAGACCAAAGCTACTGCAGGCAGTGGTGAAATTATCGATGTTGAGTCGCATGACAGCTTCCAACCCAGCGCTGAGGACACAATCATCAGCAAACAGAAAGTCTCTGATGATATCTGTCATAACCTTGGTTCTTGCTTGAAGCCTCCTGTGGTTAAACATCTTGCCGTCTATTCGGTCTTTTAAGCTGATTCCAATATCGCCATATCTGAAGGCATCAGTAAGCACTGAAGAGAACATGATGCTGAACAGCGTAGGAGCCAAGACACAGCCTTGCTTGATGCCATTTGAGAGTGGAAATAGAGCAGATGAATGAAGAGATGGGATATAGGATGACTGATAACTTGCACGATGATTTTGTTTAAAGGGAAGAAGAGCGTGACGTCAACCTCATTCTTTCGTCCGAGTCCATCGATTTCCAGTGGCAAGACTAGGTCGAGACGACTGGATGAAAATACGGAGGCAGTGGATGACTAAGATGTCCTGGCGCATCTCATCTTGGTCTCTACACTCCAAGGTGCATTGCTGAAGCCGCCTTCCTCCCCGTTGAACCATTATAGTTTCTTCCGCAGTCTGCCGAATCCAGTCTTCGCATGCGTAGGTAGACAAGCTCTAACTCACCGAGGGTTTCAAACACCCCTGCTTCCCTCACCAGGTTTTGCCGGCCGGTGAAAGACGTTGTCCGGGGTGTGGCCACTGTTGCATACAAAGAGCTGCTTTGAGCCACTGGTGAGAGCTAGGTGCCAGGTGGGAACCAAAGTGAACGAACTACTCGGAAGAGCACCACGTGTTCCCCACGTCAATGATACTACCCCTCCCTGACACCCCCAGACAACCCAGACAACCCTCCCCCACACACACTATTGAGCCACCGAGCTGTCAACAAGTGCTCCCGTAGGCTGCATCGAAAAGACAAAATTTCTCAATAGTGCAAGAAGAGCACGAGGCCTTGGTTGTATCAATTGGGAAGGGGAATGCTTGTGGTTGCTCGAGATGGTCTAGTGCAGTGCTATTAGTGTCGATCGATCAAAAATGGAAGGGAATCAGGATGTAACAAGGAAAAATGGCGGCGAGATTGAGCCGAACGTCGACACGAGCGCAGAGTCCTCTAGCGGCTCAAAACCGAAGCCCATTGAAAATATAGGCCTTGAAACACCAAGGCGATTTCAAAAGTTAAGTGAAGATGAACCTTTTTCTGACTTTGGTAAGTACGAGAGAAAAAACTTGAGCAGAATCATAGACATAGAAAAAGAGATGAGTTTTAGCAAGAGTTAATGGGATAAAGAAATCATGGATCTAAAAAAAGAGATCATAAATCTAAGAAAGGACGACCTCGAAGTAAACAAAGAGGTGTGTGGTTTAAAGAAAAAGAATGCTGAAATAAATAATGAGCTAAGTGAATTAAAAGATAATTAATTCAGGTAAATGTGAAAATAAAAGGATGAAAAACAAAGATACCACCAATAGTACGACTTCCAAAAAAAGACGTAAATGATCAAATATAGGCAATGTTTGAGAAAATTGAGGAAAATATAGGAGAGGAAATTTTGCTAAAGATTAGAAAAGAATGGAAAGTAAACCGAGAGAGCGAAAAGATATCTTTTAAAGAAATAGTACAACAAAAATGCAGGAAAATGCAAAGGACACAATTATTCAAGTAAACAAAGAAAAAGGAAATTTGGTGAGAGAAACAGTGGATAAAAAAGTGTATATGTAATATATAGACTTAAGTAAAAACATGACCTGGTTAGGTACTTAAAAAAGAAAAAGAGGAAAAAGGGATAGCAAGAACAATTCCAAAAGAAGTACAAGACGGAGATAGAAAAATAGAAAAGGAACTAGAAGAACTCTATAGAATGGGACAACACACAAAATAAAGAAATCTACATTTAAAGATAAAATTAAGATCACAATTGGTAGCAGAAGACATATAAGCAAAATCAGGAAAGTTAGCAAAGAGTGAACACTATCAAAATATATAGATAAAAAGAGAAATGAATATTGAGGAAAGAGAGAGAAGACTCTAGGAGGTAAAGCTTAAAAAATACGGAGGTCGAAAAAAGGAGTTCTTGTGGTGAGTGTTAGACATGAGGCTGAGAAAATTGTATATTCAGGTAAGGGAAACGAAAGAAACAGAAAACGAGATGGATAAGGAAAAATAAAAGTTACTTATTCTAACATAGGCGGATTGATATCAGGATTAAGTGAACAAAATTATTACCTGTCCAAAAAAAAAAAAAAAAAAAAAAAAGACATAATGAAAATTGTGGAGACAAAATTAAGGGGTCCACTACCACAGAATAGTATTGGAAATGGATTATATACTCACTGGATTAAAAATAGAGACGAGAAACAGGGTGGAGGAGTTATATTTTTAGCCAAGAAAAAATTAAATTTGACGAAGGTTACAGTTGGTAAAAAGTGTGGAAAGGATCATGCTAAAAGTTGAATATAGTGAAATGAAAAGTAGAAAGTTTGAGGGGATTTATGTGCCCCCCAAAACGGGCTCTTGAAAAGAGAGGGAGTATTCTAAAGTGTTAGGAGATACAAGACATTCATTAAATGTGATGCTGAAAGATGGAGGAAACCTGATACTTATGGGAGATGTTAACTGCAAAGAAATTTGTTGGGAAAAGATGACAGTGAAAGGTGGAGAGGATCTATGGGGGAATGTATTACTTGACATGACTATAGAACATACAATGACACAATGGACAAAAGAGAATACCAGATATAGAAATAATGAAGAACCGTCAAGTTTATATTCAATATTTATATCAGAACCTGAAATTATGGATAAGATTTAAAACAAACGCCATTTGGGAAGAATGATCACATATTAGTAGAATTTGAACTAAGAGAGGAAATATAAACAGAGAGAAATAAAAAATGCAGAAAAAGAAGACTGATGTATAAAAAACAGAGTTTGGAAAACTTAAGATTTTTTTTTTCAAAATGCGAGTTGGGATAAATTCTATAATGAAGAGATACAAGTGGAAGAAAAATAGATAATTTTGATGAAAACTTATAATGAAAGAGTAAATAAATATGTACCAAGACAGAGACAGGAAAAGGTGTATATCAAATGCTGGTTTAACAGTAGGTGGTGAGGCGAAAGATAGAAGAGAGCTTGGAAAATATAAGAAAAAAAAAAAAAGGAACGTAGCAAATATATATCAATCAAAAGAATGAATATGTAAAAGTGCGCAGAGAGGAAAAAAGACACTATGAAAAAGACATAATAGAAAAATGTAAAGACCAACCTAAGCTATTCTATATATATGTGAACGGTAAACTTAAAGACAAACAGGAAATGGTGAAAGTACGTCATGAAAATATAGAATACACAGAGAGGGTATAGTGGTTATGGATTGGTGCTTGGGTGACAGTTGGGTTAGGTGCCTGGCCTGGGATGGTGTTTGGGTGGGTGATTTGGGAACCTGTTGCTTGGCTTGGATTGGCAGGAGGAAGGTTAACGGGGGAAACTGGTGTTTGACCTGGGTTGGTAATGGTAGGGTTAAGCGAGGGGTTAGACATTGCTTGGGCCTGCGGGATAAGGAACTCATCAACAGAATATATAAGTCTACTTTTTTGGGGAGTCACGGTCCCACTTTTAGTGAGACATTTTGAATATAAGATGAGAAAGGCGTAATCCTTAAATTAATGGGGAAAAATATAAGAGGTGAGCGTAGTATTTACCCTCCACGAATCATTTTCTTGGCGGGCGTTGACTAGTGAGGATGGTGGGTGAATGGGGAGGTGTGTGAGTCATCCTTCCCCATAAAGGTGATAGGTGTGGGCAGTAGACACTTCAGAGTACAAAGTTAGGAGTAATGTAAAAGGTAAATTATATTTCAATCTATGGTAATTGAAAATCTAGGTAATATGGAAATGGAACAGGAGTGTCTAAGGGTTATGGAGTTGGCGAGGATAGGAAGGGAGGGGCAGAGGTTGACCGTTGTACTTGACGAGTAGGTGGGTTAGGTCAGTGGAAATGAATTGTAATACTCGTTTTACATATACAGATATGAAGAGTGAAGGGGATTTGAATAGTAAAAAATAAGTAAGTACCAGGTTATCGTGGAAAACCTGCACTGTCTCACGATCGCGATGATTTTCGGTTGTTGTGGTCTTGAATCAAGGTTCTGGTGATGTTGGGATGGTGGCTAATGCAGGGTAGCGTTGGTGCAAGCTTGAAGTCTGGGAGAGGGCGGGTGGTCCATGAACATCGGGAGGTCCACGAGCAGGAAGGTCCTTCAATCTTCACCCTCGATGTAGCGTCACACTCGTTTGCTCTGGAGGGAGCCGGAGATAATGATGAAAATCACGGGCGACCGGCAATATTTTAATACTGTACAAATCCTAAGAGTTTTCTAGCTAGGCACTTCGGTGAACGTGACAGCGCGCTTCCATCAATCTGGTGTATCCTAGTCTGAAGGATAAGCCACAGTAAAACTTTCGAGGTATCTGCTTCTATTAACAAAGAGAGTACAGTTGAGAGTGTGACCGATTGCAAGCGCCCTCTCTATCAGACTGGCGAGTCACAGCCAGTCTCGGGCGTCCTAGGGCAGAACTGCTGACCTGTATAGTGTATTTACAATATCATTTGTATACACTTCACATCATTATCCAAACCATAATTGTAAATTACATTTTGTTTATATAAGGTGTATGGTTGTGTTTGGTTTTGATTTCTGTATTTTTTATTGTTTCATTATAGAGAGTATGGTGTTTATGTTGGTCATATTAGGCATCTGCCAGGATCATGTGTCCATTACGAGATCATTGCATGATAGGAGTGTTTTCTCGTGCCCGAACACGTGATTGGGTGAGTATTGCCTTATATGGTTTTATATATTTTTTGATTGAAGTTCATAGCAGCTTCTACGTTCACGACTATTCTACTGAGTAGTTCTACATCTCTGACGATGGAACGGTGAGCAATTGGTAGCTCACATAAAAGTTGTTCGAAAGGCATGGAAAGTTCTTGTAGACGAAGAACACTTTATTATAACAAGCTTTCGACCTACATATGTCATCTTCAGCTTCTGGTATACACACAAACACACACACACACACACACACACACACACACACACACACACACACACACACACACACACACACACACACACACACACACACACACACACACACACATATATATATATATATATATACATATATATATATATACATATATATATATATATATATATATATATATATATATATATATATATATATACATAAAATCCTACTATTATACAGGATGTGCACACCCAGATTCCTGTCTCCGCTAGCGGAGACCATTGCTTTCTTTGTAACCTAACATTTTGTATTGGACAAATATCTCAAAACTAGAAACCTAACATTGTATATAGGACCAGTATATGAACTATTTACTTATTCAATGCAGTGTAAGTTAATATAAAATTTTATAGTGAAATAAGAAACCATCTTTAAGGCACTGCTATGCTTTGAAATACCAATTTTAGCCGGACTTAACATGTATTATTGTATGAGGTTAGTGGGCACTTTAAAGGAACCCAAGTTGCTGTTATTTTACATTTTACAAAATTGATTATAGTTAAACCTTTGTGATTGCAAACAAAAATTCACACAAATAAATAGACATAGAAGCAAAAGCTTACCAGACTGCAGCGATTAATCAGCGAGCCTGGCTTTCTTTACAGAGATCTGGAGAAGGACTGCATTCTTCTGCTGGTTTTTCTCTAGGTTGTGGATTCCATTCAGAAGAACATTTGCCAGACTACGGAACATCTTGGGACAGTCAATGTCAATCCCAATGAAGCTGGCCAGTGTCGACAAGATCTCCATCAGTCTTTTCTGGCAGCAGGAACGGTGACGGGCTTCCTTGATGAAACAGTCCACATCTGACAAGATCAAAAGTGCACACATGTGGGGTTGTCAGGGAACCTCTGGACACTGTCTCGATAAAGTCCTTAACGTCACTGGTCACAAGAGGTTCCTCGGCGCTGAAGCTCACATCGTCCGCGCACTTCGTCTCAAGCCACCCCGCCACATAGGCCGCACTGCACTCTTCATTCACAGTCAGTGTCACATCTGTGGTGCACCTCTTAATAGAGGCTGCATCCTCTAGGTAAATTGCAGTCCCCAAGCAGGTATGTTTCTTCGACACAGGGTGGACATTGATGGACTGTAGGTTTACGGCAGCATATCTTGTGAGGCGCTGCTTGCATGCGGAGAACACATCCTCAGTGGTCATGAAAGAGTTTGCACCAGTTGATTGACGGTAGACTGAGAATTCCCCCTAAAGCTGGTCACTCTGGATCTCACGCAGCAAGACATAATGGAAGTCAGCGTTTCTGAACATGAAGCGGCAAACGGCAATCAATCCCTGCATAGTCTGCACTAGTGCATTCTTGGTGAAACACTTGATTCGATTTGCTCCATGTCCTGAAGAAGCCTCTTGGAAAATCTTCAGGAAAGTCAGCAGGCTGGTTGACTGGGAATACTGAACAGCTCTAGATGGATCGTTTATGCACTGATCTTGCCCCTTCTCAGATACATTCACTAAATTCCACCAGTTGAGGATGATTTGGATGAACTTAGCAGTGTCATGACATCCTCTAAGCTTCAATGAAGCCACAACCTTTTCATTGAAGACCTTCAAGACATGCTACACATTTTGCAGTTGAAGTCGTGAGGGGTTGACAGCAAATTTAGTGAGGGGAGTAGTCTTCAGAATACTGCCTTTCTCTGACTCGTACAGTTCCTTGGTGTCAGTAAATGATACTGTTGTTTTATTGTCAAGACTGATCTTCTGGCACTTCTCAATGATCCAGTTGTTGCGGATGCACTTCAGAAGATGCACTGTGCCCAAAAGAAGAAACCAGGCACGCTCTTTGTCAAGAGGATGCTTGTCTGTGGCACGGCAATCACCCGGAAAATCAAACAGCTTACAGTACTGCTGGTTTATCTTGTGGTTGTCTGTGATAGACCCGATGACACGCCCACCTGCCCTCTCAACAGCAGCTGCCGCCTCCTTCACACGCTCAAGCTGGTATGCTGCTGTGAGCTTGTGGACGGGTGTCATAGAAATCATAATACTAGGTCCTCTGTGCAGCGACTTCATCATAATTCATAGCATAGAAGTGGTCTTGCAGTCTGGTTTGTTCACTGCCATGCTACTGAGAACCCCACCAGAAAATGCAACAGTTAGCCGAATCTGTACTTCATCTATCAAGAAAAATACATTCTTCTGCTGCAGTGTCTTCACTTTGGCAAATGTTTCCCTCATTACCTGATCCTTGTCAATAGATGAAATGATGTACTGCAGCTTGCGTTTGCTTGGCAGCACCAAAAAGTCTCTGAGCTGTTCATAACTACACTTGGGGTATGATTCAAGAGCAAAACAATAATCATTCATGGAAAACTGTTTCTGTGATAAAAGTTCCAAATGACGTGTCAAAAATACCAGCTTCTTCTCATTCTCGGTGTTCACACAAGCTGACGTGTGGGTTTGAAGAAGAGTAACAACAATCTCAATCATTTTGTCAAACGGGGTGTCATAGTTAATTGCTAAGCGCACAGCTTCGGCGAACTGACCATACGACCTCAAACTATTGTTGGAATGAAGCGTCTTATCCAGTGGTACACTAATACCCTTCTTGAATGCACGGGAGATCAGTGAGCTACACAACGTAGGCGTGTTTTCGACAATCACAGACAGGATGCACATGAACAGACACACTAACCTTTCTTCCGATCTTGAAATAACCAAGCTCTTGTGCTGCTTTTGTAGGTCACGTTCAGGTCTAAAAGCATCAAATGAAGTAATCGTATCTTTCTGAAGAAAATGCCTCAGTTGCTTGTCTTCGGCCTTCGCCGGGCGAAGTACAGGTTTTGAAGATGACAGACATGAAGTAGGCACAATGAAGACACTAGGAGGGATCGCAGGTTGCGTAGAACCACCAGGCAATTTGATAGAAGGAGGGTTAGCACCCCAGTGTTTCTCACAAATGAAAAATCTGTCAGAATCAACAACAAAGTTCTTATGTGATGGTAGCACATCAAGCCACTTCTGCCTTTCATAACGGTCTTTTGGTAGTCGAAACACTTGTCACCTATTATCCTTGTTATAATTACCGTTGCAGTTCACAACACCACACTTATTCGGCATTTTATATATATATATATATATATATATATATATATATATATATATACATATATATATATATATACATATACGTATACATATATATATACATATGTATAAATATATATATATATATATATATATATATATATATATATGATATGGTTTAACGTCACAAACTCCCCTCTTATCGGGATATTAGGACGGTGCCTCTCACAGAGGCCTTTCTAACGTGGAATTTAATGAACCATGCCCTTTGCCCAACTTCGCCGGTGGCAGGGTGGTAACCGCCATCCCCTCGACGCTCGTGTGTGAGTGTGTGTGTATGTTTGTGTGTTTGCTTTTACTTGTACTTATGAGTATATGTTTTAGTAGATGGAGTGATTCAATTACATGTTTTTATGAGATAATCCTGCTGTCATAAGACACATGTTGTATGGTAAAGTCCGTGTGTGTGTGTGTATGTGTGTATGTGTGTGTGTGTGTGTGTGTGTGTGTGTGTGTGTGTGTGTGTGTGTGTGTGTGTGTGTGTGTGTGTGTGTGTGTGTGTGTGTGTGTGTGTGTGTGTGTGTGTGTGTGTTTGTGTTTGTGTGTGCGCGCGAGCGCGAGCGTGCTTCCTCGCGCTTGTCGATCTGGACGCTAACATAGACACAGACATCTATATAGGGTAGGTAAACATGTAGAAAGATTTGTATATGTAAACTGAGACATAGATGCATGTGTAAATGCCTTTTTAGCTGGAGATGTTAATACAAGCGTAGAAAAATATAGTTCATTTATGTTCACAATTGCTTGGTTATCTCTGATTGTACTTTTAGCCTATATATTCTTATTTTCCTTTTTGGTTTTATTTCTTTAAACGTATTGTCATTATACCGCAATATACATATTAAACCAAAAATATATATATTTTTTTTATACTGAGGGGTACTACATTTGACATATTTCAGCATAATAGGTTTAGGTAACCCAAGCCGATATATTTGGACCTGAACACAAAGATTTAGTTTCTCTCCAGAATTGGAACATAAACTCACTCATAAAAGTGCACAACATTTGAAAACTGTCCCTGCAACAAAGACCTCTGGACACTGATATCCTTTTGTGCAGTACAACTTTTCGTCTCTATCCATATGTCTCTCCCTTACTACCCCTTCTATCCCCGTCTCCCACTGACTCTTCTCTCCTCCTCCCTCTCTTTCTGGTATCCCTTCATCTCCTGCTCCTCTTTCCTTCATATCTTCCTACCTCTTCCTCTCTTCCTTCCTCTTTTTCTCTCTATTCCTCCTTTAATCTCTATTTTTTCCTCTTCCAACCTGCTTTCTCTGCCTCTCTTTCTATCCTTGTTTCTCTCTCCACCTTACTTCCTTATCTTCCTCTCATTCATTTCTTCATCTCCACCTCTCCCCCCCCAGCTCCTTCTCCTTCTCACCCTTCATCCTTCCTCTTCAATCACCCCTTTCTTTCTCTCTCTGTCCTTTTATCTTTCACTTCGATGTCCTCCTACAGAACAATTCTGACTCTTCTTTCTCCCTCTCTTTCTGGTATCCCTTCATCTCCTGCTCCTCTTTCCTTCATATCTTCCTCTCTTCCTTCCTCTTTTTCTCTCTATTCCTCCTTTAATCTCTATCCTTCCCTCTTCCAGCCTGCTTTCTCTACCTCCCTTTCTATCCCTCTTCCTCTCTCCACCTTACTTCCTACTCTTTCTTTCATTCATTTCTTCATCTCCACCTCTCCCCCCCCCTCGCTCCCTCTCCTTCTCACCCTCCATTCTTCCTCTTCAATCACCCCTTTCTCTCTCTCTCTATCCCTCTATCTTTCTCTTCGATGTCCTCCCACAGAACAGTTCTGTTTTGAAAACTCTAGCTGCATTATACGACTTAACTCTTCCTTTTCAAGATGTTGTCAATGATTTCATTCAAGCAACGAGAACCTACTTTGCCTCGAAAGGATAAAACACATTTTGAGCCCATCTTGATTAATCTCTCTTTTATTTTTGTATTAAATTTAAGTATTGACTCTAACTGGTGCTACTAGATGATTACATTAATTGAGCTGAGAAAAATCCACCTCGTCAACAAAAGAGTTAAAAATCGTATCCGCGGCGATAAGTAAGTAAAGTCATCGCGGAAAACTGCAGTACTCATATCACCGTCTACTCTACCCGCCGGAGTGAATTCCTCCCTCCGTTTGTCCCGCAGGAAGTAAAACGTGCAGCCGCCGAGGCACCGGACACAAAGTGACGCGCTGGGCAGCAGCGGCACGCACCAGGCAATTTGCCCTTATCAGACGGTGCAACGATTCCTGCATAAGCTATTGAACGTGTGGTCTTGCATAGTGATGCGCCTTCACGAGAACTATTCTGCGACCTTCCTCTGCTACCGCCTTGGTTTGCAGACCTCCTCATTTCCTCTTGCTGTTCATATTTCTCAGCAAATGTGCTCTCTGGAATATCTTTACTCCCCCCCTCCCTCTCTCTCTCTCTCTCTCTCTCTCTCTCTCTCTCTCTCTCTCTCTCTCTCTCGCACACACACACACACACACACACACACACACACACACACACACACACACACACACACACACACACACACACACACACACACACACACACACACACACACACACACACACACACACACACACACACACACACACACACACACACACACACACACACACACACACACACACACACACACACACATATATATATATATATATATATATATATATGTATATATATATATATATATATATATATATAAATACACATAAAAACACACAAACACACCCTTCAGGTTCATACTGTACGATTCATATTACTGTCCCAAGAGCTTTATGAAACCAGTGTCATGTTCTTCATATATTTGTAGTTAAGATATGTACCCCACGCCGACCTCATATAAATATGATAATTTTATATATTCTTATGTTTATCATATGCGTCTTTGTTTCTTTCCCGTTTTCTCGTGCCATTAACTTATTTGAATTACAAAATATGCGGTATCAAAGACAAAGAAGGTTCACTGTACGTGTGAACGTGTGTTTGTTCTTGCAGCTACTTGGTTGCTCGTGTGCATGTGTCCGTTTCTGTATGTTTGTGTGTGTGTGTGTGTGTGTGTGTGTGTGTGTGTGTGTGTGTGTGTGTGTGTGTGTGTGTGTGTGTGTGTGTGTGTGTGTGTGTGTGTGCGTGTATGTGTGTGTGTATGTGTGTGTATTCACTTGGTCTTTGGATCACGTGTTGGACTCGTGATCGACAGCTATTTCCCTCCTGGAAGAGAGCTCAGAGCTCGTAGGTCCGATCTATGGGTAATGCTATGACCTTGCACACACACACACACCCCCAACTCCCCGCCCACGAGAGTTGGAGTAACACCCCTCAGCGCTGCGATACTGATATATTTCAGCCCCGGGCGAGAGTCGAACCCGGACCTCCGTAGTGGCAGGCCAGAGCTCTAACCACAGCGCCATGTGTGTGTGTGTGTGTGTGTGTGTGTGTGTGTGTGTGTGTGTGTGTGTGTGTGTGTGTGTGTGTATGTGTGTGTGTGTGTGTACGATAGTGTTGGCTGAAGGTGCAGTCCCTTGTGTACAAGTTAATACTTGTGAATGCGATAGCATGTAAGATGAATCCAGGCGATGCAAATGTTACAGTGGATAAAAGCATATGTCTAGTTTCTAGGTTTTGTGCATGTTAGATAGGAAGAGTGACCTGAGTTGGTTAAAATGTCGCCATTTGGGAGGTGTGAGAGGAAAGATGATAGAGTACTGACTGTGTGAAATAAATGATAATAGTGTAGATAGATCAGATGTAAGAAAATTAATATTTTGATGATGTGCACACAAAACATCTCAAACTGAACGTCCTCCGTGAAGGATCTGAGTCCTTCAAACATATGTAGAATAAAGAAAGAATTCAAAGAGAGAGAAAGACAGACAGATATACATGGAGAAGTAAGATCAGAGGGGAAATGATTAAAGCAGATGAAAAGTATATATATGTAAGGCAGAGAAAAGCCTTAGATATTAATTGAACGATTGACAATGACTTGCACAATAAACGTATTTCGCCAAATAGCCTTAGAGCATCCAATTCGTTCCATTTCTCTTCCCATCCTTCTAACGAACCCAAAACATGAAAGCGGAGCACCACCTCCTCCTACATGTTTGAGGACATTTCTGAAGGAGGAATTAGGAATTTGAGACCCAGGGCGATGACGGGAATGGGGTCATTAAGAAGTTCGAGTGATATTGGGGCACGTGACGATAAATGGCTTCGACTCTGAAAAGTGCCGTGGGTAACCCATCTAGACAGCGCTCTCGTTTTACTTGAGATAAATGCTGCATTCCGCTTGGTAAAGATTTTTCATTATTGAGATGTCACTGAATTCAATTGTCTATTTTTCAACTTATATACTTACCTATCGACTGCGTTAACCAGACGATGACGACATTTTTCTATGTATTTTTTCTAACTGCCGTCATCGCTTTTATTCAGCTGAGAAATCTTTCTCATCGGTAATAGTAGTCCCTGTGTCTTCTGAGCGTGGTAAGCAAGTTTATTCTTCTAATTGGTTTAACCATATATCTTTTATCTTATCAACGTTGACCTTTCCCACGCTCGGGCAGGATTTGTCGGAAGAGACCTTGCTACCAACTGGGCACTACCTGACTACATAATGCTTTCCCGAGCATAGATGTTACACTAGCAAGTGTTATGCCACGTCCACACGGTCGAGCACTGTCCGCTGGGCACGAGGGCTTTGCTCGACAACGGGCAAAGCATCAAACTGTCCGTTCCCGGCGCCATTTGCGGGCAGTGGATGGAGGACTGACATCGCTGCCAAACGCATGAGGTGAGGTACGAGCAAAGTTAGCAAACCCGCTCAGTACAGACCGAAGTTACCTTACCACCATATCCGCACCTAGTACTAGTGTGTACGGGTCTCGACAAGACGTGCTATTGGTGCTATGCTTTTCCTCATATTTGTCTCTTGCCTTGGTATATGTGGCTCCACTTTCGAAAGGAGAACAGAAAAGCTGCTTATGTTTATTCTCATGTAACTGCAAAACAATTGTTCATTTTCATCCTGCAATTCACGTAGGATTGTCACTGAGTTTCCCATTAAATCACCTCTTTGTAACCACTCCCGGAACCAGACATGTCTCCGGGATTTCTTGTTTTTCTTTTTAATGCAGGCAACAGTTATAATGTTGTAAAGTGCTACCTTCTTTCCAAGTATGGCGGGAACCATGGTTATCGTACCGCACTGAATCACTCCTTCCCAACCTCTGCTTGCGGCCAACTAATCTCCAAGTTCTCCAACCACCATCGTAAGCCGTGTGGACACTTTGCGGGCAGAGTCTGCGGACTTTGTCCGGTAAGGGCAAAGTCTGCCAGGCACAGCTCGACCGTGTGGACGCGGCATTAGAGTCAGTAGAGTTGGACGTTACTATTTAAATAATGTAATAACCTCCTTGATGGAATGAATACGTGTACACTGCAACACCAAGAACTCACAGTCGTTGTACAAATGTATAATAAACAAATCATGTACATTGACTTTAATCAAGCCCCACTGACCGTTCTAATGCCACGTCCACACGGTCGAGCACTGTCCGCTGGGCACGAAGGCTTTGCTTGACAACGGGCAATTTCAGCGGGCAAAGCATCAAACTGTCAGCTCCCGGCGCCATTTGCGGGCAGTGGATGGAGGGCTGATATCGCTGCCAAACGCACGAGGTGAGGTACGAGCAAAGTTAGCATACCCGCTCAGTACAGACCGAAGTTACCTTACCACCATGTCCGCACCTAGTACTAGTGTATACTAGTATCGACAAGACACCGTAACATTGATTGGTTTATACCGAGTTCAGGAATGTTTATGGAATGTGAAGTGTTTTGATTATAAAAGTAGACAAACGTGCTGCAGCATTGAAGTACATAGCACAGACAATAAGCAGGAGTGAGAGTCATATGAAAAATAAATGAGCTTTTCCTCATATTTGTCTCTTGCCTTTGTATATATGGCTCCACTTTCGAAAGCAGAACAGAAAAGCTGTTTATGTTCATTCTCATGTAAATGCAAAACAATTGTTCATTTTCATCCTGCAATTCACGTAGGATTGTCACTGAGCTTCCCATTAAATCACGTCTTTGTAACCACTCCCAGCACAAGACATGTCTCCGTGATTTCTTGTTTTTCTTTTTAATGTAGGCAGCAATTATGATACTGTAAAGTGCTACCTTCTTTCAAAGTATGGCGGGAACCATGGTTATCGTACCGCACTGAACCACTCACGCCCAACCTCTGCTTGCGGCCAACTAACCTCCAATCACCATCGTCAGCCGTGTGGACACCTTCGCGGGCAGAGTCTGCGGACTTTGCCCGGTAAGGGCAAAGTCTGCCAGGCACAGCTCGACCGTGTGGACGCGGCATGACACATGGTCCTACACTAATACAGGGAACCTACCATCTCTTCACATAGTCCAAAGTTAACACCTATCTCGATTAACCCAAATACAACATCTGCCTTCTATATATATTGACTACAGTTATGAGATTATGTTTGGTCAAAAGAGCGCTCCCAAACCCCAATCGTTTATGGGAAGAAATCTATCTTCATTTACTCATCGTGTCAATATATGTATACATATATATATATATATATATATATATATGTATATATATATATGTATATATATATATATATATATATATACATACATATATATATATATATATATATATATACATATATATATATACATATATATATATATATATCATTCAGAGGAAAGAGAATTACATTTCATTGCAAGACCCTTTGCAAAGAATTGTCAAACCTTTACTTAAGACTCTTGAGAGAAAACAATAGCAAATTAATCTGCATTTACATTCATATATCTACGTTTCTAACGCTTTCTATCCTTTGAAGACTGATCTTGAAATAACTACTGTCTGTTATTTGAAATACGTTTAAAGTTCAATTTAAATGCTTGAGAGCACTGATTAACTCAATACAACTTACACAACATAAGAGTTTGCAGTAGACCACACACACATATATATCCAAAAATATATACATGTATTGTCATACACAAACACACTCGTATTAAGAAATACCTTAAACAGACTAAATTACATACGTGTTTATAAACTAACACACACAAAGACGCATGCACACACATAAAGGCACTTAAACAAGTGTATATTCAAGGACTATAAACACACATACACACATACACACATACGCACACACACACACACACACACACACACACACACACACACACACACACACACACACACACACACACACACACACACACACACACACACACACACACAAACACACACACACACACACACGCACAAACACCGGACTCGGTGGCGCGGATGGTAGAGTCCCCGAATGTCACTACAGCGGTCCGGGTTCGAATCCTGCCCAAGGCTGAAATAATTTCAGTATCGCTGCGTTCCCTCAATTTCACTTGTCCACCTCTGCCTTCCACACCTCTTTTAATAATCTTTCATCACCCATTCTTTCGATGTGTCCAAACCATATCAATAATGTTTTATCAGACCTATCTACCATCTTTTCCACTCCCGTTCCCCTCCTTACCCCTTCGTTTCTCATTCTATCCAGCCTCATAACCCCTACCATACTTCTCAGACATTTAATCTCAAAGACATTTAAAAAATTTCTCTGCCTCTCTTAAATTCCAAATCTCTGCCCCGTGTAATACCATCAGCACAATCACCCCTTCATGCAATCTCCTCTTTGCATCCCTTTCTAGTTGCCTATTTCTCATAACACCTTTTAATTCCTCAAGGCATTTATTTCCTTCTCTCTGTTTATAATTTACCTCTACCTCAACTCCTCCCTTTCCTGCCACATGCCAAATATCTAAGTCTATCCCCTTCCTCCAGCCTTTTACAAATCCATAAAGGACCCAAAAACATCCTTATCTTTTCCCAAAGCTTTCTCACATATATGCATTACCGCAAAAATATGATCCACGCAACACCTACCTTTCCTAAACCCACGCTGTTCCTCACCAATTATTCCCTCTGTTCCTCTCCTAATCATGTCAATCAAAACCCTCTCATAAGCCCCCCAACTATGCTAAAAAAGCTGATCCCTTTGAAACTACTACACTCACAATTATAAAAAAAAAATTGTAAAGCGGAACTATACAGTCCTCTGGCACTCTACCCTCCCTTGGACACACATTGAACAACCTCACCA
Source organism: Oratosquilla oratoria (assembly GCF_046742065.1). Taxonomy (NCBI): domain Eukaryota; kingdom Metazoa; phylum Arthropoda; class Malacostraca; order Stomatopoda; family Squillidae; genus Oratosquilla; species Oratosquilla oratoria. The sequence goes on from NC_134785.1 coordinate 31,983,321, forward strand.
GCCAGTCCACTATTACTACACCTCCCCTCTTCAGTCCTTTCCCACTCTAGCATTGAGATCTC
>NC_134785.1:31995882-31998382 GCF_046742065.1 Oratosquilla oratoria
AAGGATGTGAATGTGAATGTGAATGTGAATGTGAATGTGAATGTGAATGTGAATGAGAACGAGATCGAGAACGGGAAAGGGAACGGGAACAGGAACGGGAACGGGAACGGAAACGGGAACGGGAACGGGAACGGGAACGAGAACGAGAACGAGATCGAGATTGACCAAGGGAACGAGAACGAGAATGAGAATGAGAATGAGAAAAGGAATGAGAATGAGAGTGGGAATGAGAATGAGAGTGGGAATGAGAATGAGAATGAGAATTAGAAGTATAATGAGTAATAGAACGAAAATGAGAGTGAGAATGAGATCGAAAACGAGAACGAGAACGAGAACAAGAACAAGAACTAGAACGAGGATGAGAACGAGACGAAAGATGATAATGGGAATGGGAATGGTAATGGTAATGGTAATGAGAATAAGAATGAAGACGAGAACGAGAACAAGAACGAGAACGTGAATGAAAATGAGAACGAGAACGAGAACTACTGTATAATAAGAACTACAACGAGAACGTGAATGAGAATGGGAATTAGAAGTAGAATAAATATTAGAACGACAATAAGAGCGAGAAAGAGATCGAAAACGAGAACGAGAATGAGAACGAGGATGAGGATGAGAATGAGAATGAGAATGAGAATGAGAATGAGAATGAGAATGAGAATGAGAATGAGAATGAGAATGAGAATGAGAATGAGAATGAGAATGAGAATGAGAATGAGAGTGAGAATGAGAGTGAGAATGAGAATGAGAATGAGAATGAGAGTGAGAATGAGAATGAGAATGCGAATGAGAATGAGAATGAGAATGCGAATGAGAATGAGAATGAAAATGAGAATGAGAATGAGAATGAGAATGAGAATGAAAATGAGAATGAGAATGAGAATGAGAATGAGAATGAGAGTGAGAATGTGAATGAGAACGAGAACGAGAACGAGAACAAGAACGAAAATGGGAACGAGAACGAGAACGAGAACGGGAACGGGAACGGGAACGGGAACGAGAACGAGAACGAGAACGAAAACGATAACGACAACGAGAATGTGAATAAGATTGAGAATGAGAATGAGAATGAGAATGAGAATGAGAAAGAGAAAGAGAAAGAGAAAGAGAAAGAGAAAGAGAAAGAGAAAGAGAAAGAGAAAGAGAATGAGAATGAGAATGAGAATGAGAATGAGTATGAGTATGAGAATGAGAATGAGAATGAGAATGAGAATGAGAATGAGAATGAGAATGAGAATGAGAATGAGAATGAGAATGAGAATGAGAATGAGAATGAAAATGAGAATGAGAACGATAATGAAAGTGAGAATGAGAACGGGAACAGGGATGGGAATGAAAGTTTGAATGAAAATGAAAAGCAGGAGAAAAGTAAGGAGAATGATAAAAAAGACAGAACAAAGGAGAGGAAGAAAGAAAAAGATGAATGTGGAGAAAGAAAGCAAGTTAAAGAATACTGAGAACAAGAAGAAGAATTGAAAAAAAGAAGAAGAAAAATTAAGATAGAAGGAAAATGAATAGAAGACGGAGAAGGAGGAAAACTAGAGAAAGAAGAAAAGGAAGAAGGGAAAAGAGAAGGAGAAAAGGAAGGAGGAAAAATTTGAGAAAGAAATTGTAAGGGGGAAGAAGGAGTAGGAAAAGAGGAGTAGCTAAAAGGAGAGGAATAAGAAAAGAGAAAAAAAGAGAAAACGAGAAGAGAAGAAAGAAGAGGACGAGGAAGAGAACGAGGAGGTACATGGAAACAGATGAGAAAAAAAATGAGCCAGGTCATCGCGACGTGCAATATGCGATATAGAATTCGAAATGGTTAGCAAGACAGTATATGTAACAATCCCCAAGCCCTAAAGAGGTCTCTATTGGAGCGTTATGGGCCACACAAGAAAAGACGAAAAATGGGCAAATTCACAGCTATATGCTACATGTTGGGAGTTGAGTTTGAATCATGGTTAAGGAGGAGACGACGTCAATCGTTTATATTCAGAATGTGGAGGGTTCGGATAAGGGTCTATATTACTACATGTTGGCTATGTCTACGTCCTAAAATTATTTGCCTATATGATCCATATATTGCCTTCATTTTCTGAAACTGAAATATTGTTATAGACATTTCTTTTTTTTCTAACATGGACATACTCTGAAACGGAAATGTTGTTATAATATATATTTCTAATTAATAGTGTACATCCTTAAAGTGTATCTTGAACCGGACTTTCTATTCTCCAATCGAGTAATCTCTTGTGTACCGGCCGGTACTTTTTCATGTTATTTCATTTATTTATTTTTCTTTTTTTATTTATTTATTCTTTTTTAATACGACCTCCATCCTCGTGGAACTGTGTGGTGGAAGCAGCAGGATCTGTCTCCCACAGACACATTCACCCGAAAACGAAGTGATTGTTCTACGACTGAACATATCCACGAATTAACACCATTCATTCCACAATGCATCCCTCGACTTAACTCTGCCCGACACAGATTTTGTTTGCAGCACATCACAGAT
>NC_134785.1:32008382-32015882 GCF_046742065.1 Oratosquilla oratoria
CCTAGATAAGCTTTTCTCTCAGGACATCTCGAGCGATGTAATTAGACAAAGGAATTGCACTCCGAAGGAAGTTTTTTTTTTTTTTTTTTTTTTTTTTTACCTAACAAGTTCTAAGAACGCACGATGTTGTTCAGCTGAGGGGCAACCCCGATTTCCTAAGAGGCCATGCCTTTTTTCGATAAAGTTATTTCTCTGTGTGTTGTGATTTATATACTTTTTCCTTGTGGTCGGCAGTTGATTTAATTCAGATGGGGAGAATCGTCGGGCGCGAAGAATGGATTACATTCTTTGCCTCAGTGGTGTCCTCTATATACTTAATTCAAAACCAGGATTACTTTCTACTAAGGTAAAGTTTGCCTCGTTGATAAGATTAAAAACACATTTATTTACCTTTTCAATGCGGCAATACTGTTTATACATATCGTCATACTTATCTTCAGATTATTTTTCTTCTCCCTATAGTGCATCTCCGTACTGAAATGTTCAAGAGAACTAAGATTATTACATTTAGACATATTACAATGGGTAATGATAGACAATGTTATTCAGATATAATAAGATCATTATCGTATAGGTTAAAAGAGGACTTCAAGCTCTCAAATCCCACCTCTTTTTTCTTCTAATTAATTCCTGCCCAATTTACTTTCTACTCCCTTCAGTACAGTTGAGGCTTTTCAGTTGAATAAAATTGATTAATGAAGAAAGCACGTCAGCATGCAGATAGATCGATCGATTCTTTTTACTGCCATTTCTTTACCTATTTACGATCTATTTCCATATACATTTTTACTTTTTTGAATGTCACCTTCTTCCTTGAGAGACCTTTCTTATGCCACCAATGCTTTCTTTACCCCATCCATCACATTATCTTTCTTTCAAGTCTACTCTTTATCCCCTTTATCTAATGCTGAAGCTAGTTAATCTACTTCTCTCGTCCCCACTGAAGATCGGGTTGCAGCCAAATACCATGTCTATCCTATCTTTCGTAAATACCGAGAGAAAAATATTAATTAAACGCCTCGCTCCTTTTTTCCTCAGAATCTATTAAGACACCCTCGTTGGAATTAATTGAGCCTATCCTCTCCTTACTTTTTGTTTCTGTAGAGATGAAAGAAGCCCTTTGGATTAGATTTCAATTGTCTGGCAATTTTAATGTTATAGTTACGTTTAGCTTAGTATAGTATAGCCATTTCAGTATACTAGGTCCTTAGGTAGGTTTTTCTCCTTTTACACTCTAACATGAAATCCTTTTTTTATTCCGATCTCATTTTTCTACCTATCCATCATACATGTGGATGTATTAGTATTGGCAGTAAAATTTGAGTAGTATGAATTTACGTTGAACTGACACAATTCTAACGTTTAGGCTATTATACAATTAATCTAGACTGTTGACCCCTCTATTGATCTCAGGGCTGATCTCGTACAGTATGTGATCCAAATTGAAAGTCCCCTTCTTTCTCCCATGATTATGACCTAGGCCTAGACCACTGACCTCGTTAATGACCTCCGGCCTGATCACGTTACTGACCTCACTGTCATGACCCAGAGCAGGTTTATCACCACTTGGACAGGTTCCAAAATATCTTCTCTATTCTTCATAATTGGCCCTTCTGAAGTCAGGTACTAATATCTTATTCTTACTATTCAATTATTACCGTTTAATGATAAATCATATTTCTTAATTACCACTAGAACCTAGTCTATCACCCATTTGTATGTTTCTTGTTATTTATTTATTTATTTATTTATTTATTTATTTATTTATTTATTTATTTATTTATTTATTTATTTATTTATTTATTTATTTATTTATTTATTTATTTATCTATTTATTTATTTATTTATCTATTTATTTTGTTTATTTGTTTATTTATTTACTTATCTAGTTATTTATTCATTTATCTATTTATTCATTTATTTGATTACTTATTTATCTATCTATTTATTCATTCATTTATCTATTTATTTATTTATTTATTTATTTATTTATTTATTTATTTATTAATTAATTAATTAATTAATTAATTAATTAATTAATTAATTAATTAATTAATTAATTAATTAATTAATTAATTAATTAATTAATTAATTAATTAATTAATTAATTAATTAATTAATTAATTAATTAATTAATTAATTAATTAATTAATTAATTAATTAATTAATTAATTAATTAATTAATTAATTAATTAATTAATTAATTAATTAATTAATTAATTAATTAATTAATTAATTAATTTATTTATTTATCTATTTATTTATTTATTTATTTATTTATTTATTTATTTATTTATTTATTTATTTATTTATTTATTTATTTATTTATTTATTTATTTATTTACTTATTTATTCATTTATACGTTTACTTATTAATGTATTAATTTGTCTACTTATCCATTTATTTATCTGTTAATTGATTTATTGACCTATTTTTTTTTTCTTCTTCTTTTTTTCTGTTTTCCTGTGAGTCAGTTTCGTTTTTTAGATGGTGTCTTGTCTTCGGGAGTGAAGAGATTATGGTCCACTTTGGTAAGACCCTTCTTGCGTGAATGACATTTTTTCTTCTTTCCTTCTCTCCTTCTATATATTTTTTTCTTTTGTTCTTTCCCTCTTCTTTTCTTTTTCTTTCTTTCTTTCTTTCTTTCTTTCTTTCTTTTTCTAATTGGCTAGTTATATTGTTTCTTTCTTTCTTTCTTTCTTTCTTTCTTTCTTTCTTTCTTTTTCTTTCTTTCTTTCTTTCTTTTTATATGTTTGTCTGCTTGTTAGTGTGTTTCTTTCTTTCTTTCTTTCTCTCTCTTTTCTTTCTTCCTCTTTTATTTCCTTTTATTTCTTCCTTTCTCTATAAACATTAGAACATAAGAACATAAGATTCGAGGAGATACTAAAAGACCTTAGGGCCTACACATGACATTTCCACGTCTCTTACCACCTGTCACCACTATACATAAAGTTATCTAATTTTCTTTTAAGACAATGTACTGTTTCAGCGCTCACTATATGATTACTAAGTCTATTCCATTTGTTAACCACTCTGTTGGTAAATAAGTTCTCGTTTTTTTTATATGTAAATTTGCCCAATTTAAATTCATTACTACGAGTCCTGCCCTGCTGTCTTGATATGATGATATTTCCTGCATTAATCTTATTAAAGCCCTTGATTTATTTGAATACCTCTATTAGATGACCCCCCATATATATAAATAAATATATATATATGTATATATATATATATATATATATATATATATGTATATATACATATATAATATATATATATATATATATATATACATATGTATATACATATATATATATATACTGTATATATATATACATATATGTATAAATATTTATATATATATATATGTATATATATATATATATAAATATATATATATATGTATATATTTATATATATATATATATATACATATATATATATATTGACAATATGTGTGTGTGTGAGTTTAGTTTTCTGAAAATTTGTCTTGCTTTGGATGGAGCCTGAAACCACAATTCAAACTGCGCACCACTGAGCACTTTATCAAAGCGATACCCGTGATGTCAAAAAGGACAAACAGTTCATATTGCAACTCCTGAATCCAGCCATTCTTGCAGTTTACTGCCATAAAACACATCATTGTTCAAATAAAAGCACAACACGTAAATCGAGACAACATTACGAGCTACATGAAAGCAAGACTTGTTGACAAGAGACCTTTCGTCAAGCTGTCTGATGACGTCACAAGCTTCCTGTAAGTAAACCGTTTGTTGGTGTACGTTTAGTATCATAGTGTTAGGCATAATTCATAACAAGGTTAGATTCTAAGGAAATGAATTCAAATAACATCACCGGACACATGAATCCTTTAGATATGATATAGACTATTTACTATTGTATTTCCAACCTACATGATATGGAAAGTGAAAGAGCATGTAAAATAGGTAAAAATGTTTGGAAGGTTATGTGTCAAGACAGAGATTCGAGAAAATATCAACAAAAGAATTTTGATAATATCGAAAAGGAGAAAAGACTAAAGGGATCTAATTAGAAATATTATTTTGTTGGAAATTCATGGTCAAATATAGTAATAGATGAAACAGCGGAAAAAAACTCGTACAGAAGGAAAAAGATAATAACGGGTTTACCAATACAGCGGTCAACGAAAGGAATAGTAACATTGTAGTGAGCCTTGAAACTATCGACTTTTTTTTTTTTAAAGAAAGTCAGATAACTTTATGGATGGGGATGCTAGGTGGTAATGGACATGACACTGCCTAGTGAAGGCTTTATGATCTCATCCAGTCTTCTTCATTTTTATGTTCTTTTGTTCCTAATAGTTGTGTTTGTGAAAAATATAGAGAAAAAAAAGGAAGCCAAGGAGTTTATTGTAAGCCAGATATAGATGATATGCTTTCAAGTCCAGGTATGAAGATTGTGAGTGAGAATAGAGACAGGATACTACTATGGAATGTATTGGAAAACTTTGGAAATAAAGTGAAGTTGGTGAAAATATAATCATAGCCTTGCTGAAGGACTTGAGACCTGGAATAGAGTATGGCGGTTTCCGAAAGAGTATGTGATGCAAAGTTTGAGACGAGGGCGAATACCAGAATTGAAGTGTGTGAAAAAAATGAGATGAGGAGATTGAAAATTGATACTACAAATGATATGTATTGGTAATATATTTCGTCTAATGAAAAGCTACATTTCAGTAAGATCACCTAGAATTGTACATAGAAAAATTCACAAAATAAAAACAGGTGTATAGATACATTAAACAAGTGATAAGAAAAGTAGATTAATAGAAAGAAAAAGGCAGGAGGAACGAAAAATAAATAGAAAAGGAAAGAAAGATACATTATAAGTATATACGCATTAATCAAGGAAGTTAGAACTATAGTAGTGTATATATGAGATTCAGGTCGTTCATTACATTTGATTGCTTATAAACTCTTCAATCTTGCACTTTATGATCCTTCATTATTTTGAGGGTCAATGAAGGAGGTCGAGACCTTTCCCTCCTTAGGGTTTAAGAATTAATATAATAATCCTGGATTGTTGCGGAGCCACTCATCTTCACTTTCGAGGTAGAGCAATATAGTTAATAGATAAAAAAATAAATAGAGAAATAGCTAAACAAATACATATATATATACAAATAGATGAATATATGTATAAACGAAATAGATAAATAAATATAATAAGTAAATATGTTAATAAATAAATATTTGTATAAATAAGTAAATAAATAAATATTTATATAAATAAGTAAATAAATAAATAAATAAATAAATAGATAAATATACAAATAAAAACTAAATGAATAAATAAATAAATAAACAAATTAGCAAATAAATAAATAAACAAATAAATAAATAAATAAATAAATAAATAAATAAATAAATAAATAAATAAATAAATAAATAAATAAATAAATAAATAAATAAATAAATAAATAAATAAATAAATAAATAAATAAATAGATAAATAGATAAATCGGTCAATCGGTCAATCGATCGATCAATCAATCAATCAATCAATCAATCAATCAATCAATCAATCAATCAATCAATCAATCAACCAATCAATCAATCAATCAATCAATTAATCAATCAATCAATCTGTTGGAGAATGGTGGAGACTTTGTCCCACGTAGAGCGATGGACGTAGGTGGAGCGTAATAGGTGGGTCGAGGAAACTGATGGCGTCCTTCGTTGTGGGATTTTGTCCGAGAGCGGTGGAAGTTGGGCGCAGAGGCAGGGATGGTCCTGGGGGTTGTGTTGTCTCCGGCTGCTGGTTCGCTGTTGCTGGGCGAGTTGATAGATTCTGTCCGATGGCGGTGGTGCTGGGGTTTGAATCTAAGTTGCGAGTAGTCGTGGAGTAGCGCGGTGATGTTCGTTGTTCGCCTTGGATACGTCCTGGAACGTAGCTAGTGTTCGGCGTGATGACGGAGGGGATTTTGTCCGGTTGCACTAGGTTGAGTTCACAGCGAATTGGATGGGATTTTGTCTCGTTGAAGGCGCCGTTGAAATTACTCTTCTCCGCTACTCTGGAATGATGCTTGAATTGTTCTTCGTATCCCAGTGTGGTTCACCAGAAGAATGTTCTTTGGATCCCGCTGCTGTTCACCAGATATATTTGATGGTGTTGTTCACAATATATGGGTAGCGTTCGAGTGGAGCGGCTTCTCTGGAGGCGTGGAAAACAAGCGGTAGTTCTTGTCCTTATTCGAGTGAATATCTCCCGCTCTCCGAAGAAGAATGGTTCATTATATACATCAATCCGGCAAGGTTGCCGACAAGGAAAAATATTTACATGGTCGCTGTTTCCAGCGAGACTAGACATCGAAATTATTTAATTTACATACAGGGGCAACAATAGATTATGATACATCACTTTGTACTATATATATATATATATATATATATATATATATATATATATATATATATAGCCGGTGAGAATAGTAACCTTGTGGAAATTTATTGACGAATTGGCATTATCTTTGTTAGCAGGATATATAGCCGGTGAGAATAGTAACCTTGTGGAAATTTATTGACGAATTGGCAATATCTTTGTTAGCAGGAACCAAGGGTTTGGTGACAGCTGTGCGCTTCCGAGATCATGTCCCCGATAATTTTGAGTCTCAGGACAATTGACTTGACCACGACGCTTGGCCCTTGGTGTACGCTAGGTCTTGACTACCATCTTACACCCGTGGTGGTGCAATGCATATACATGCGTATGCGCGTACACGTCTTGTGGGTGAGAGCCGGTAGAAATAGGTACATGTAGGTAGAAAGGAGACTACGTCGTTCTAGAAGCTCTCCAACAAATCAATCAATCAATCGATCAAGCAAGCAAGCAATTACTCATTCAATCAGTCAGCCAGAGAGTTAGTCAGCCAATCAATCAATCAATCAATCAATCAATCAATCAATCAATCAATCAATCAATCAATCAATTAATCAATCAATCAATCAATCAATCAATCAATCAATCATAAATCAAAGGATCGATAAATAAATCAATAAAACCGTCAATTAGTCAATCAATCAATAAACAAATACATAGGTAAATAATTAAACAATAAATAAGTAGAAACATTTAAATAAACAAGTGAATAAATATATAAATAAATCAATAAACAAATAAACAAATAAATAGATTAATAAATAAATAAATCGATCAATAAATAAATGAATAAATAGATAAATAAATAAATGAATAAATGAATAAATGAATAAATGAATAAATGAGTAAATGAATAAATGAATAAATGAATAAATGAATAAATGAATAAATGAATAAATGAATAAATGAATAAATGAATAAATGAATAAATAAATTAATATATAAATAAATGAATAAATGAATAAATGAATAAATGAATAAATGAATAAATGAATAAATGAATAAATGAATAAATGAATAAATGAATAAATGAATAAATGAATAAATTAATAAATAAATAGATAAATATATAAATAAAT
>NC_134785.1:32025882-32028382 GCF_046742065.1 Oratosquilla oratoria
TCTGAGGAGCAGTAGGGGTGGTGACTAATGTTCCCTCTAAGTTTTGCTGTGAGTGTGTGCAGAAATTAGCTTGTGTGCAAACTTTGCCTTCAATGAAAAGTATGTGGACATCCACTCGAGTCACCATCTGATCATTTAAGCAAATACGGAATGGGAGTGCTAGAGTTAGAAGAGGGAAAAAAAATATTGGTTTGACTGTTGGGAAGTTACCATATTCTTAGGTAATTTATAAGTTGATGTCTGGGTGGAACTTCTTTATTGAATGGGTCTTAATATAATTTGAAAACCCTGTGTGCGCACATTTTTTATGTGCGGTAGTTGTAAAACATATGTGCACAGTTTAGAAGGAGCGTTGGTGGTGATGAGACACATGAAGAAAGTTATCAAAAATGAGGAATTATAGAATTTTTTTTATAAAATCTTATAAGTACTCCTATGGTAGGTAGGAGAATCTATCGAACAACGACACTTTAGTGCCAGGAATCAGAGACCATAGAACGCCAAGGTGACATAAATGAAATGTGGAGTCCAGGTAAGGTCACTCTGCAGTGTTATACCCAACACACAGACGTATTCTTTCACTGGGATGTTCGTGTTGTTGATATGAGTAGTGTTCGTGATCATTCTGTTGGTTTTGCTGCATTTCGGCGCATTGGCCTTGATGCGCCACTGTTGCTCCCATGGGTGTATCCTGTCAAATATTTCCTGCATAACGTGCAAAGCTCTCTCCAGTGCTTTGTGCCTGCCAATGTGATTGGTGTCATCCACATACGAAAGAGTAAGAGCTCAGTTGCGTGGGTAAGCCGGCTCTGGGAGATCATTAGTATGTTGATTGTAAGAAGGGGGGTAAAGACAGAGTGATTTGATGTTTGTGATAACAGGTGTTCAGGTTTCTCGTAATGGTTCTGCTGGCATTGATAAACATAATACTTTCATCAAATACGCCAAGAAGAGCTTAGTAGTATTTAATTGAGTAGCTTGGGATAAAGCTGCTATTATCTATTTGTAATTTTAGAATGAAAATTTTGAATCCTCTCTAATTAGATAATTAGATCATTCTAATACTTTTAAAAGACAATAGATACTTTTCAACCTTGACCTGACGCCATCCTTGATACACGTGTAAGCTCACCACAAACAATTAACTTGAGCCTTTCCACGTCACCATTATGTATACCCCCGACAAAGTACACAAACCCTATAACCACTATGCACATCTCCGCTGAAAAGGGCAACAGACAGCGATCATAATATATGGATCACCATTTAACAGTGCTTTTTTCCGAATATGGGATCTACAATCTATGATTACCTATAATCAAATCCAGCAGTCTCATGGCCTTGCACCCGGGACCTTATGATTAGTAGTCCAGTTTGTTACCATTTTGCCACGCAAAGGATGTTATAATAAGAAGTTTAGATTTGCGTGACAAAATTGTAGCATACTGGACTCCTAAACATAAGATCCTGGGTTCGACACTCCACGACTGCTGGATTTATTTGAAAGACATCACTACCACTTATGATATATTCTATAATTACCTATATTTCTCTAGATTATAAATGATAAATGCTCCTTCAAGCTCCATTGAGTGGTAAAGCCGCAGTCCCATAGCAGCTAGCAATGGTCCTCAGATTGTCCCATAGATCTTTGGAGAGAAATTTTGTGTTGTTTCAGTGTGGGACTGTTTTTATGTCATCGATTGAAAGTGGTATGTGATGGGGAGCAGCAGCCATTTGTCATCTCTTTATATGTGGAAAGGCGCAAGGGATCGAATCTCAGCCTCTTAGGGTTGAATCTCTTGATCGAGGTGAATGGCGCTGACGGGTTTTGAAAATTGACTGCTACAATATCTTGTAGAGTCGTCACATTCAGATACCTGTCATTGGTCCCATAGCAGAGTAGAATCTGTAAAGTACGAAACGTATTAAAAAGAGTTGCTTAATACATTTTCATCCTTTGCTGCAATGACATCCCCTCAACTGTAAAATGTATTGCCGATCGGAAAGGGTTAATTGAAATGGCCTAAACCCCATATTTTTGTTAAACTATTGTAAATCTACTAAATCAGAAACTTCGATTACGGCACCTTTGTCTTTTATTACAATTCTGTCTAACTATTCGGTGTTTACGATTATAGTTGGCTCTTGTCTTTATTTGCAATGCCCCCAGGTGATTCTGTTTGGCTGAAGGAGATTCTTGTAGTCATTAAAGAGTTAACAACGAAACCAGAATGGCGTGTCGGCCATGCAACATAAGGATAGTAGCCCCCTTAACCCCGCTATTCGAAAATATGTAAATAATTCATTCTGTTTGAATAGCATTTGTTGTCGGATATCGGTAAATTAACTATGGAATTTATTGGTGTAATTGATTTGCTGCAGGGTACAATTGATTTATAGCCCCAAGTATGCATTTTCACCGATGCAACACAAAATTTACAGTGACCTAGTATTGGGGCATTCTTCACGTATGAGTTCAGAAAGACTACATCATATC
>NC_134785.1:32033382-32035882 GCF_046742065.1 Oratosquilla oratoria
TTCCTCTACCATCCTAACCACGACAATACACATGATGAATTGAAAGAATGAAAGAAAGAAAGAAAAGAAAAAAAAAGGAAAATACGGCTTTCATTGAACAACTCACTTTTATTTTTTACGCTTGTTTTGTTCAATGTTTAATTTTTCAACGTAAAATTTATGCCCCTGCAATTCTGGGGAAAGCTTTTGATGGCATTTTTCTAGTCCGACAATATCTATTTCCCATTCTTTTTTTTCTGTATGCTTTTTTTTATATATATAATAATCGCATATTCAAAATAGATAAACAATATTTTTCCGAGTATTGCATGTTTCCTTTGTTTCTTAAAATCCACATTTCATCATTTTCTTCTGCTTTATTTACATATAATTACCACATATAATTATAATTACCTTTGAATTATACAAATATTCTTTTCAAAACTTTTTAGCAGCATATTTCAGAGTGTAAAAAAAGAAGAAGAAGAAGAAAAGAAATCGACTACTGAATGACCACAGAATCCCTCTCTAAGGGTGAAATAATAACGAAAATAATATTAACAATAATAATTCAAAATTCACATCTGGACGTTGTTGATGGGTGCGACGCTCAAAGTTTATGCAAACTCTGACCTTGTAAAACCACGGAATTTCCTCAATTTGAGGAGAAGGCTTCAGCAAAATGCAATGAACGGCTTACAAAACCAGGAAGTAGCTCACTGCTGCCCCCGTCAGCAACAACAGCAAGAGCATTACCTCTTACAGCTTGCGCTGGGAAATTAACGAGTTTAATGGACACGTGCTAGTGCAAGCTGTGGTCAGCGCAAGTTGCTTACAATTAGAAGGTCAGCTTGGCCTGCCAAAACTATGACTGTGATTGGGTGAGTCACCGGACTTAATTACTTATACTTATCGTATTTTCGAAAAGAAACCGGGACCTGGCTCTTATTACAATTTATGAAAATAATTTAAGGTTTAGGAAATCATGGGATTGAGTTTCAATACAGGATAAACAAATCAGAAACTGATTCCCTTTCGATTTCACAAGATTTCTAAAGATGTGTGCGTGTGTATGTGTGTACGTGCCTGTGTATAACTATTTATATTTCATTATTAATCTATATACAACGGCAGTGGGAGATGACGGAGTATTATGTAACCATAGATACACCACGATCCAAAATAATTTCATAACATTTCAACATAAAAGAATGAATTGCTTGATGATATCTATCAACCCATGCAAAATATCTGTCTTCAAAGTTGAACCCGTCCAGTAGTTGGGAGAAACAGCAATTACAAATTCTTATTAACATCTAAATAGTGTACCTATTACATTATTCTTACAGCGTTTAAATATCCTCTGTTGTATATTGTTTGGACATTCTTGAACCTCTTTAATACGCATATCACGTGTGGACTTTCTCTCTTACAAAGTGAGGAGGGCGATTTTTTCTTTTTATGCATAGCATATTCTGACAATGCCTCTTTATTCAGAGTTGGTATGAGCTCTACCACGAAAGTTGAAGGGTCGGTGGTTATTCAGTTGAATTATTTTATACATTCATTTGCTTTTCCATCTTTCATTTAATTTTATATCTAATTATGTACTTATTTATCATTTATTTACCTATTTATTCAATTATATACTTATCTATATATCTATATATATCATTATTTATCTATTCATTTACTGGTTTGTTTATGTCTTTGTTTTCTTTATTATCTATTTTTCATTTATCTATTTATTTATTTATCTACATATTTATCTTTTTATTCATTTACCTGTTATATTTATTTATTCACGTTTTATTATTTATTTATTTATTTATTTATTTATTTATTTATTTATTTATTTATTTATTTATTTATTTATTTATTTATTTATTTATTTATTTATTTATTTATCTATTTATCTATAAATTCAATTATTTCTTTGTTTATTTGTTTATTTATTTATTCATTTATTTGTCTATTTATCGATTTATTTACTTATTTATTTATTTATTTACTTATTTATATGTTTACATATTTCTTCTCCTTATTTACTTACGTATCTATACCTTTATTTATTTATTTATTTAATTAATTGTTTATTTATTTATTTATTCATTTATTTATTTATTTATTTATTTATTTATTTATTTATTTATTTATTTATTTATTTATTTATCTATTTATTTATTTATTTATTACTTATTTATTTATTCATCTATCTATTTATTTATTTACTTATTTATTTATTTATTTATTTATTCATTTATTTAGCTATTTATTTATTTACTTATTTACCATATATTTATCTACCTACTTAATTGATTCTTTACGTACATATTTATCCATTTATCAAATTGTTTGTATATATATACCTGCGAAACTAGTCAGGAATAAACTCAAGTCTAAGACTCCTGTGTTTCCTATTCCGCTTACGTCATATATATATACATATATATATATATATATATATATATATATATATATATATATATATATATATATACAAATATTATAAATATATATA
>NC_134785.1:32040882-32043382 GCF_046742065.1 Oratosquilla oratoria
AAGAATGTTTCTATTGTAACAAAATTTGTACAAACTACAAATACACATAAATACCAACTACATACATACATACATATACCAAGGCTTTTTCCCCATTACAAGGGAGGTTGCCAAAAAGGGAAAGGCATAAAATCATTCCCACCCATTCCATCCCTGAATACATTCCACACCCCTCCCACCCTTCCTCTCATCTGAGCACCTCCTGGATGTCGGGTCATCGCTGCACCCTGCCCACCGCCCTGGGTCAGAAGCAGTGTCGCAAGACACAGTACATCCACAGCAAGGCCGCTTCATTTAATCGGCGACCCCCCCTCTCCGTCCCCCTTTGCATATAAGGCGAGGACGGGGAGAAATCCCTTCGGGCTGCGTCAAAATTTACTCACACATACTACCCCACCCCCCATCCCCCCGCCCATTCCTCCTCATGCAGTCACAACATCATCCATATACAACCATTCTCCACTCACCTCTGTCTTCCGTCCCCTCCCTTCCTTCCTCAACAGACATTCCCCTCTTCCCCAAAGCCCCCTTCACCCCATCCATCCACCTCATCCTAGGACGTCCCCTCATGTTCACTCCCTCCACATCTGCCTTCCATACCTCTTTTACTAGTCTTTCTTCACTCATTCTTTCCATGTGTCCAAACCATCCTAATATTCTTTCATCAACCCTATCTCCCAAATCCTTTGTCACCCCTGTTCTCCTCCTCACCTCCTCATTTCTCACTCTATCTAGCCTAGTAACCCCCACCATACTTCTCAGACACCTCATCTCAAACACATTCAAACTCCTTCTCTCTTCTTCTCTTATGTTCCACGTTTCTGCCCCATACAGTGCTGTTGGCACAATCACTCCTTCATACAGTCTCCTCTTCGCATCCATTCCCAAATGTCTATTCCTCATTACACTCTTTAAACCACCAAGGCATTTACTCGCTTCTCTCAATCTACATTCTACCTCCACCTTCACTCCACCTTTTCCTGCTACACTTGCACCCAAGTATCTAAAACTATCCACTTCCTCCAGTCGCTCTCCCTTAATGTTCACTTCCAGTGTAGTAGGGAAGGCGTATGGGAGGATCTTAATTGAGAGGATTAGGAGAGGAACAGAAGGAGTAATTGGTGAGGAACAGTGTGGTTTTAGGATGGGTAGAGGTTGTGTAGATCAGATCTTTGTGGTAAGACAGATATGTGAGAAAGCTATAGGAAAGGGGAAGGATGTTTTTTTGGGCTTTTATGGATCTGGAAAAGGCTTATGATAGGGTAGACAGAAAGGCACTGTGGGAGGTTATGCAGATTTATGGGATAGGAGGAAAGCTTTTGGGAGCTGTCAAGAGTATTTATGAGAGTAGTAGAGCATGTGTTAGGATTAGAAATGGAGAGAGTGAGTGGTTTGAAGTAAAGGTGGGACTTCGTCAAGGATGCGTTATGTCGCCCTGGCTTTTCAACTTATACATGGATGGGGTGGTGCGAGAGGTGAATGCTAGGGTAGTGAGTCAGGGATTGGAGGATGGTTAAAGAAAATGGAGAAAAGTGGGAGGTGAGCCAGCTGTTGTTTGCGGACGACACTGCGCTTGTGGCAGGGTCAGAGGAGGGATTGAGGAAGCTGGTGGCAGAGTTTGGGAGAGTATGTGATAGAAGAAAGCTAAAGATAAATGTGGGTAAAAGTAAGGTGATGAGATGTACAAGGGGTGAAAGTGGCAGTAGACTGGAAGTGAACATAAATGCCAACCAATAACAGCAAATATACATAAATACCAATCAATATGTTGAGTCGTAGGTCCCACATCATATATTTGACATCAAGTACATAATTACATCACAAAATTCGTATAGAAATGACATCACATACTAAAGCAATATCGACTCACCGACTCGTGCGTCTCACATGGTCCCTGCGTCCGTTGACTTATTTGACATGACAATGGTGATGTGATGACTTTGCGACAGTATACGTAACTTGTCCCTCCCTCTAACAGTGTATAACCCACATATTGGGCGACTCTTTGACCAATGCCAGTTAGAGAGAAGACGACCTTGTCATTGCTGCCCACACACACCATCTACCCTTTTCCCCCCACACACTCGTCCAAGTCGATGCCGGGGATGGGGGGAAATGGTACAACTGATCGTACCGTGACCTTATTGACGGACGTACAATGCACAAATTATTTTTTCCACTCCTGATTTTTATATAATAAAGGCAGTAATACAATTCTACGTCTATGGACGTAACATTGGTGTTATAGTGATTATTTATGGTACCATGTTGTAGGTGCTAAGTTAATTGTCTTGTAAATTTTGTCCTCGTCATTCCGATGTATGTTTGAGACCCACAGTTCTCAACGGTACAGTTGTGTTGGTAAATGACGTTGTTTTCTTGTAAAGACGGTGTCGGTTTGGGAGGGCGGTTTCTCAGTAAAAGTTGTGACGTCTTTCGGGTTTTGTAGTATATGGTGAGTGATATTTTGTCCTCTGGGTCAGTGGGCTTGACATGTTTT
>NC_134785.1:32055882-32061464 GCF_046742065.1 Oratosquilla oratoria
ACCTGATAAATGATAAGTGTAATTTTTTTTTTTTACTTTTACAGCACTCTTTATAACAAACCTCCAATAATGTTACATCTCCTGGAGTTCTTTCCAGCGTTATTTACCACATTTGTTTAGGACCTGATATGGAAACCAACGACAGGTACCTGTTTGTGGTGGTTCTACAGGCAAGGGCAAGGAAGCTGCCCATTTTTTCAAAACCTGTTAAACTTTCACCTCCAATCAATAGATGCAACCCTTGAGTGGATAACTCTTAGTGGATAACTCTTGGTCTCCGGGTTGGGCCCAACATTTTTCTCAGTCAGCATCATCTAATATTTCTATACACGTTTTCATACATTGGGGGAGCTGAGAATTTGGTGAATACTCTTCCTCCACCTGTATCTTTTATCAAAATGACAAACCAGAAACAGCCCCACACTGATACATCAAAAAGCAACAGTCGTCGTAATTTTCTTCCAAGAGACTTGCTAGTGGAACCATAGGAAGCGTTACCAGCCACCGTGCGGCCTTTGTGTTTTCCCCCCACTTAGTGAAAACTTGGGGTAACAATTAATTAAAAATCTAACTCCTTACCTACTTGGGAAAGCTACAGGAGAGTTTCTCTGATCGTGGTATAGAATTGTATGGTGTTATACGATAAAAAAATCAATGAAAATGAATTGAATATGAATTAATGCCTTTAAAAAACATGATTAAGAAATTACAGCTCTTAACACAAAATTCACATTGGGGCTTATCTAATCAGAAAAATATAATCAAGGCAATTTTAATCAGGTCTTGGTTCATTTGTGAATAAAATTTGTGAATAATTTGTGAATAAATTTGTTGTATAAATTTGTCAAGGCAATTCTAATCAGGTCTGGGTTACATTTGTGAATAAAAATATAACTTAATTTAGAAATCTGGAGTTAAAGGAAAAAAAAATTGACACTGAAATCTAACTAGAAACTGAAAAAACAAATATATTAATGAAATCATTCTATTGGAACTTATATCAATTAAGTGATATGGAATTGATGGCTGCATGCAGATGAATAAATCACTGTTTAATTCTGTATACGCAAATAAAATTTTTTGTACTGTACTAATTCATTTGTAAAACACCTCAGGTCAGTGAAATATGCATTATGCTGCTACAAAAATAGATAACGTTTTTAAAAATGAAGTAAGCTATAAAATCCATATTCATGTATCATTTAAACAGAGAAAAACAATTTCCTGCATAATTCACCAAAATTTCATTGAATTATGAACGACTTTGTCACGGATTAACAAACCCAACATCAAACTAGAGTTGAAGATTTTTTAATCAAATATAATTGGAATTGATTAATTGATATTTCCATATGATTTGGAAATTTAAACCAATAAAAAATTAATTAATCCAAATCCTGGGTCTAACAGCGCGAAAATCATAAAAGCAATATAGGGATTCTCTGTTACTCTTACCTATATCTGGTTGATAAAGTTGTTGTTTGTTGATAGAATTTAGGAGGATTATCAAATAAAAGATTTTATCACCCGTTTGAGTTTAGGAGAGCACATAATAAGTTCTCTAAATACTGATTAAGAGTGTTTGACGCTCACCAGAAGGGCACATTCTAAGACAATTAGATATTACAATGTCAAGCTATTCCCTATTTGTGTTTATATGGAAAATATTATTGATACTCAAACACAAAAAAACATAAAAAGAAATTTCATAATATGTATGTATGTATGGCATGCTTGTATTGCATGCATGGCATTGCATGGATGTATGTGTATGTATGTATGTATGTATGTATGTATGTATGTATCTATGTATGTAGGTATGTTATGTATGTATGTATGTATGTATGTATGTATGTGATGTGTGTATGTGTGTATGTGTTGTATGCTATGTATGTATGTTATGTATGTGATGTATGTTCTTATGATATCTGTATGTATGTAAGTATGTTATATGTATGGTAGTGTAATGTATGTATGTATGTCATGTCATGTATGTATGTATGTATGTATGTATGTATATGTTTTGTATATATGTATGTACGCATGTATGTATATGTATATATGTATGTAACGTATGCATGTTATGTATTCATGTATCGAGATCAAACTAGTCCATCACCCACTATAACGTTTCTTATTATATCGTCTTTGTTTATACAGTAAGATCCAAAGTATTTGTACGGCTAATATGTATATTTTACTTTATAATCACATTTGTCCAATTTTTTTTTATTCAGAACCCAGTCAATATATATTATACATAAATACTTTTACTACTCTACAAATCTAAGATTCAAAATGAGAGCATTTGTAGATTCTTTAACAGTCACGCTTTGGTTATATAAACAGTGCCCTTATTTACGTTCTTTTAGTATTGTTACTGAATTACATGCTTTTTCTTGCTTCTTTTAAACTTATATTGCCTCCTACTTCCACCTTCTTTCTTCTCTCTTTTCTTTCTTCTTCCAGAGCCCTTATAGGCCAATTATCGCCAAAAATATTGCAGAAAATCGCGCCTTGTCTCCAGAATTCGAGGAAAAGAACCCATGTCTAAGGCCAGGAGATGGTGGTGCCGATATTCGCTGCGTTTGGCGAGTTCTATCTTTATTTTATTTATTTATTCTTCTTGAGGGACTTTGCTTTACGGAGCAAGAAAAGTATAGATGATATCAAAACTTATTTTGTGTGGGAACAACAATTGTCGAGGGCTATTATCCATTCGCTGTTGAATGACGTCCTTTGCATGTTCTTACTTTGCTTAACGCCAATATAAACTGGAAGAAAAAGTACCCATTTTCACCATTCCTCTTAGGGCTTATCCTTTTTTAATACCACCATTAGTAAGGTTGGAATTTTCAAAGGGCTTATCTATTCTATTAACAATTTTCAAATAGAACAAATGTTTTTTCATGTCAGTCCTGTATTTAAAGCTTCAAATCTTATTCATTGCGTCTTTAAGAAGTGGGAATGTTTCGAACAACTTATTTGATCTATGGGCGGTTTCAAGTTGCATATTTTTTCCAACACCAAATTTTTCAGATGTAATTATTTTTACTTCTTACACAACTATATTCCATCTATTAATGGAAGTTACTTTTACCCAAGTATTCAGGATTTTCTTTTTTCTATTCATATACTACTACTGAAATTTAAATCATATCATAGTATAAGATGGAGTTCGTAATAATGATACTTTTTACCTTGACTCTCCTTGACCAATAAAATTATGCAGACCCACAAGTAGTTGGCAAACTCGTCCTAGAAACTTCTTTCATTCAAATCACTTCGGAAAGAAACATTCCGATAGTCGTGTCTGGCGTTATATTACTGTGGAAAAACTGTTTTTATTATCTTTAGGTGTAGCGGGGAAGAGACAAGCAGTCGCCGTGTGGTGTCAATTGTCCCTTGCTCATGTGGATAAGAGGGAGCTGGACCCTAACCGTGCAAGTTGTTCGACCAAGCAAGATGCTATACACGGCCGTCGGCCGCTCTACGTGACCACGCAACATTAACACCTTTCTGGTTGGAGAGTATAATAGAGACACATCTCGTGCACCGTCCCTCGCGTCGCTGTCTCTTAAGTCACGCCCACTCCAGTGCTGGAGATCCCCTACACCATAAGGCTGGTAATAGTTCCTATGAGTGCTCTTCGTGAGAAGATTCTCTTCTAACACCCATGTTCGCAGAAAAGAAAGAACCAGGAAGCGGACATTGGTCTCAGTATTTAAAGATTTATATATATATATATATATATATATATATATATATATATATATATATAGTATATATATATATGTGGTGTGTGTGTGTGTGTGTGTGTGTGTGTGTGTGGTGTTTGCACCACGCACACAAACTACACGCACACAAACTACACACACGCAAACTACACACACACACACACACACACACACACACACACACACGCACACACACGGCACACGCACAACCACACGCACACACACACACACACACACACTCACACACACCCACACACACACATCCACACACACACACACACACACACACACACACACATTATATTATATATATATTTATGTATATTTATATAAATATTATATATATAGTCTATATATATATATATATGTATATGATATATATTGTATATATGATAATCGTTGTACATGGTCCACTGGCCATTTTTCATGTATATGTACTTTTGTATGTGACTATATGTGGTGCGTTTGTGTACTTTTGTGAGAGAGTGTGGTGTGTATGTGTGGTGTTGTGCGTGTATTTGTGTGCCTTGTGTGTGTGTGTGTGTGTATGTGTGTGTGTGTGTGTGTGTGGTGTGTGTGTGTGTGGTGTGTGTGCGTGTGGTGTGTGTGTAGTGTGTGTATGTGTGTGTGTAGTGTATGTGTATGTGTGAGTGTGTATGTGTGTGTGTGTGTGTGTATGTGTGTGTGTGTGTGTGTGTGTGTGTGTGTGTGTGTGTGTGTGTGTGTGTGTGTGTGTGTGTGTGTGTGTGTGTGTGTGTGTGTGTGCTGTGTGTGTGTGTGGGTGTGTGTGTGTGTGTTTGTGTGATGTTGTGTATGTGTGCATGGATTGTATGTATGAGTGTGTGTTGGAGCGCGCACTCTTGTATGTTTTCTGCTGCGTACACTTACATTTTTAGATGATCGATCAACACCAAGAAAAACCTTCAAGGAAATGGTCAAATGTGTATCTGACGCTAATGGTGGAGTTAGTCCCATAAATGCCGGTAATCGTACTGTTATTCTATTTCAAAATTTCATACTGATTAAAAATAAAATTTGTACTCCTGAGAACGGGGAATATGGGTTGAAGGGCCATCTCCATATTTTTTTTTCTACCACTGTCCCACTCCATTATCATCTAGAGTAAAAACAAAATCACTATCTGTTGACTTAAGTCGACTTCGTTATTTTTACGCCCACTGTATTGAAGAGAACTATGGACGCCATGTATGGCTAGTCTGCAAGTGGACAGGGATAGGAAGCCTATTCCTGTGGACTGAGCGTCCCAAATTGCCATTTCCGTTCCAATTAATTGATTGTTCTATCTTTCTTTTTTAAGGTCCGAAGATATCTAACGAAACCAAGGTTAGGTTTGTGAGGTATGCAATATAATTTATTTTCTGTTTTATACACAGGATTCTGTTAGGAAAAGAATAGGTATAACATGTAAAGCCACGCTGTTTCAGAGGCTAGTTTAGTAACCGTTTGTTTGAGTAACTGCCAAAATTTACTTATCCGGCAAGTAAGTTTTTAAATTAACACTAGTATAGTTTTGACGGCAAAAATTGACCAATTTTCTATTGTTATTGGGCTAGTGAGGGGGGTAGTTTGGAAATCGTTTATTACTAACAAGCTGCTTAACTAGGACTAGTAGCCCTCTCAACCTACATACAAACACACCTTCCAATCACACCGACACCCAAGTCCCTCTCCGTCGTTTCCGGCCAGGGACTCATAGAAGAGGGACACTTGGCCCTCCACGGGACATCTGCCCGCACAGTCGTTAACAAAATCCCACACATGGATGTGACCTCTCCCTGTGTCTTACGTCGTGACCTCCCCCCGTGTCTTACGTTGTGACCTCTC
>NC_134785.1:32064464-32066964 GCF_046742065.1 Oratosquilla oratoria
GTGTGTACGTTTATCTATTTGTTCATCGATCTAGATGTTGATCTAATTCCAACTTAGAGAAATTTAGTCGACAGTTACTGATGTAACTAAGGAATGTGGGCATTGAGTATTTTACTTCCAAAGCTAAAAACATTCTAAGAAAGAAAAAGGGAGAAGAATAGAAAGAAACTATATCAGTCAAGACGTGAGAGTCACTAAGTAAACCGTATTTAACATAATTATGCTAAATTTAGTCTATTTTCATAAAACAGTACTATACTGTTGAAATATATATATCTATTTCAGAAACCGACCGTAGAGGAACAAAATATTTAGCACTATTTCTACTAGTCTAACATAATTTCAGCATCTGTCTAGCATATTCCGGGTTGAGAAACCTTGTCAACCTAGTCATCACCCCTTTCAATACTGTATTTTGTGTTTTGACCAAGTTTTGGTAGAAGGCACATATGCCCAGGAACTCACATCGGTCTTTTATTGACAAGAACAGCGGTTGGCTCTTGCAGCAAGACTTCACTAATTCAGGGGGATACACGGTAAAGCCAATCTTCGAGCACGGTGTGTCGAACATGGTGCAGGGGATTAACCTCAACACGATTTCTATTATTCTTGCAATAGGTTGTACATTTGACAATGATTGTGCTAATTCTGGGTGATCGATATGTTAAGAACTGAAGAATAATTGGGGCTTTCAACACTGGAAAGGAAAAAAGAGATGCGAAATGATTGTATGTTGATCAGATATCACGCTACTTCTGGGCAGCTGAGAAATCAAAAGTTTAAAAACATAGCGACTTTCCGCATTGGAAGAGTGAAGAGAGAAAGGGGACATAAAATGATTCATAAATTAAAGAAAAGTCTAGAAAAACTGTTAGATACTATTTCCTAGTATTGGGGGAAAAACGAAAAAAAATATTGAAAAGGCAAACTTGCTTCAAAGATGTTGGGAAGTATAGTTTTTGACATAGATATGTGAATATATGAAACAAGTTTGAATAAAAATATAATACAAGACAACAATATAAACAAGTTTATGGCAAATTGATGAGTGGAAGCAATGAAATGATACCCCATAAGCACAGCTCCAATCCCTTATACTACAACAAAGTATATATAAATAGGTAAATATAAGTGACGCCAGTATTTTTACTTCTTTCGCTACACGGAAATGAATAAAATAGACAAGGAGAATCCAAAATATGAGAGGAATGGCTATCTGTTGCCGAAAGATTTGGCAAAAAAAACAACCCCATAATGTTTTGTTTTGGATAAGGATGCATAACGCTATCGAACTGAGATTCAGGGTAATTTCATTAATGACAATTTAACCTGAATTGAGTTTACCAATGCTATTGATGAAGTGGTATGATATAGTACTACTGTTACAGTCATAACAAATTAGCAACACACTATATTACTGATTGCATATTAATGAGGCAATACAGTTGGAGTAATCTTATAGTAATGATAGTATGATATGATCTAATAATACCAGCTGGGTCAGGTCGATTGAATTGTTTGCTGAAGAATTTCTCATCGTGGATTCAGAGTCCTCAGGGACAAATAGTAAATGGAATAGCATATTTGGGGGAAATGCGCTCCTCGACGAGTTACTGATTTGTGTTGAATTAAAACTACTTTGGTAACATCCATGACTAGTTGTTGCAAGTTCTTCTAGGTATTTGTTATTTATACTAAGTATGACTACCAGAAGATGTCGAGGAACTCATTTCCTCAATAATGCAATTGTAATTTTTTTGGTGTGTGTTTATTACGTTATAGTTATGGTATCTAGTAAAAAAAAATTAATAGATAAATAAATAAATAAATAAATAAATAAATAAATAAATAAATAAATAAATAGATAAATAAATAGATAAATAAATAAATAAATAAATAAATAGATAAATAAATAAATAAATAAATAAATAAATAAATAAATAAATAAATAAATAAATAAATAAATAAATAAATAAATAAATAAATAAATAGATAAATAAATAGATAAACTAATAAATAAATAAATAAATAAATAAATAAATAAATAAACAAATAGATAAATAAATAAATAAGTAAATAATAAATGCTAATTTTCTAGGGAATGAAAAAATAAGAAAAAAAAGGATTACTTTCCCTTTGTATTCAGGACTGTACTTTGCCTGTGTGTTTCCGCTAATTTACAACTTAAAACGCACTTAAACACCTATAAATGAAAGTGTCAAATTTTTTTTTTTTTTACAGCACTCTTTATAACAAACCTCCAAATTACATCCCTGGAGTCTTTCCAGCGTTATTTACACATTGTTTAGACCTGATATGGAACCAACGACAGGTACCTGTTTGTGGTGGTTCTACAGGAAGGGCAATGAAGCTGCCCATTTTTCAAAACCTGTAAACTTTCACCTCCATCAATAGATGCAACCCTTAGTGGATAACTCTTAGTGGATAACTCTTGGTCTCCGGGTTGGGCCCAACATTTTTCTCAGTCAGCATCATCTAT
>NC_134785.1:32074464-32076964 GCF_046742065.1 Oratosquilla oratoria
ACAGGCGCCACTTCTCCTAAATCATTTTCATCTAAAAGAAAGTCATTAACATCTCTGGACAGATTTATCATAAAAACTTTAAGCCTCTCAAAAGGAAAATCCCGACAAAGAAGTTGCAAGAATTATATTTGCTACAAATTCACCATTTCGTCTTGTTCAGCATCCTCAGTTTCTCAAGATGGTTCAGAACCTGAGGCCAGGTTATATTCCTCCATCCAGAAAAGATATTGCTGATAAGTACTTGAATCTTGTGTATGAAAAGGAATATAAAAAGTGTGCAGATGACCTGAATAATGAAACTGTATGTCTTTTAATTGATGGGTGGTCTAACATCCATAATGAGCCCATAATATGTGTCACTCTAACAACATCCACTGGTCAGATTTATTTAGTTAACACAATAGACACATCAAAGAAACCTCACACTGCTGAATATCTTCTACAACTTGTACAAAATTCGATCAAGAAGGCTGAACAAGATTTTGGTTGTCACATTGGAAGTGTTGTGACAGACAATGCAGCAAATATCACCAAGATGAGAAAACTCTTGGAGGAATCGAGAAAACTTGAGCATACCATCCTCTCATACGGCTTATACCGTTCCTTGTATACTTGTGGCAAGTCTTTATAACACTGCTCCTTATAATGATATGCTAAAAATGTCCTTTAGCAATCAGATCGCATATCAGATAGCAATCCCATAATATTTAAAATCTATATAAAAAAAAATCTATTTAAATCAAATAAATCTAATTTAAATAGAAAAAATCATTTTTTTAAGATAAAAAAAAAAAAAAAAAATCGCCAACCCTGGTGTCCGCTAACCTCAAACAATAATACCTGTTAAGTCCGGCTAAAATTGACATTTCAAAGTATAACAGTGCCTTAAAAATAGTTTCTTATTTCAGTATAAAAGTTCATAGTAAATTTTACTGCATTGAATAAGTCAATAGTTGATATATTTGTCCTATATACAATGTTAGGTTTCTAGTTTTGATATAGTTGCCCAATATAAAATGTTAGGTTACAAAGAAAGCAATGGCCTCCGCTAGCGGACTCAGGGACCTGGGTGCGCACGTCCTGTGTAATAGTAGTCCTTGATATATATATATATATATATATATATATATATATATATATATATATATATATATATATATATATATATATACATATATATATGTTTATATATATATATTTATATGTATGTATATACATATATATTTATATAAATATATATATATATACATATATATATACATATATATATGTGTATATATATATGTATATATATATATAACAAAGTTATGTCGTAGCACATTTGTAAAATTATACTGATGACCCACTTTCGGAGAAGAATAAGCGAAGGTATAGAGATCTGTATATTTCGATCACTTACTGTGATCCTCTTCTTCTGCTGAAGAGGATCACAGTAAGTGATCGAAGTGGGTCATCAGTATTATATATATATAGATATATATATATATACGTATATATATTATGTATATATACATATATATATATGTATATATATATATATATATATACATATATACATATATATATATATACATATATACTGTACATATGTACATATATATATATATATATATGTATATATGTACATATATATATATATATATATATATATATATATGTATATGTATATGTATATATATGAAGAAAGTAGGAGTGGTCAAATTGTGTGTGTGTGTGTGTGTGTGTGTGTGTGTGTGTGTGTGTGTGTGTGTGTGTGTGTGTGTGTGTGTGTGTGTGTGTGTGTGTGTGTGTGTGTGTGTGTGTGTGTGTGTGTGTGTGTGTGTGTGTGTGTGTGTGTGTGTGTGTGTGTGTGTGTGTGTGTGTGTGTGTGTGTGTGTGTGTGTGTGTGTGTGTGTGTGTGTGTGTGTGTGTTTGTATGCGCGTATGTGTGTGTGTTTGTGTGTGTGTGTGTGTGAGTGTGTTTGCATGTGTGAGTGTGTTTATATGTACTACTGCCATTCCTTAATAAAATCATTATAATCATAACGTTTTCAATGCCCTTACAGTCTGTATCTAACACAAACTTCAAGGTAAACTGAATATCCATTACCAGACATTTTAATTACACGTCATTGTGCGGTCGGAATGAAGTTTAAAATTCCACACCTATACTTTAACAAATATTATTACTATCGGTAATAGATATCTAGCAGTTAAAAATCACCTAGAATCATTATGATAACAGAGCATTCTAAAGGGTTCCTACATATATGTAATGACGTGTGGCTAAGGAGCCCAGTTGGGTTCAGCTCTTATGCATTATTTCACAGAAAACGGGGCGGGAACACGTTGCCTTGACGACAATGGCCCTGCGTCAATATCATCGAAGTTAAAATTGAATCTTAGATCGTATTTGGGGCCCTGAAGATTGTTTAGTGACTTCAGGCTTCAGTAATGAGGTGTCGGGACGGGAAACTCCTCTTGAGACGAACACTATCACATATAATGAAGAACTATCCAA
>NC_134785.1:32106964-32114464 GCF_046742065.1 Oratosquilla oratoria
TACTTAGTCATTTATTTGCTTATTGTTTTTATTTATTTATCTGTTTATGTATTCATTAATTTATGGATCTATATATCTATTCATCTCTTTATACATTTTTTTATTTAATTATTTGTTTGCTTGTTTAATAGTTTATGTTGTGGTCACTCGAATAGCTTGATTTAGAGATTTATTTTCAGCCCAAAAAGATTCGTTAGATGTAAAAAACGAAGAGATTCGCAAGTTTGTTACTTGAACTTAACTTTAATCTTTCCAAGAAAGGTTTTCCCTCAGCTGAATGAAATCGTTTGATTGCGTCCAGGATTGAGATGTAACACTCATGAAGAAGTCAATTGAAATAGAATTCTGAGACGAAAATTTTAACCTTTTGAGAATTGATGACGTTCCTCTGAACTGAATGAAATTATCTGGTGTTTGGCAGACTGTGTATACAAGACTTCGCCCATGCCAACGGGTTTAAATCGATATAGTAACTGGTTTACCACGTAATCTGTCAGCTCCCACGTTAGACCTTGACTAAAGTGAATGGCAAGGCTGACAGGCCAGCCTATATACGTCAACACCGTTAATCCTGTTGATTTAGGAGAAACCACGTTCCAGCTTCGACCAAGTCCAGCAATAGCCCGCGCTGGAAGACATTACAACATGCAATCATTCCTTTTATTAATGATTACACTTAAAGCCTTTAGTGAAATTAATGCTCGATTTGCTAATAATGATGAAGCTTTTGTATAGCTTGCAATCCGCGCATTCAAAGGGTTGAAAGGGAATAAATGTTTGTTAGAATTTTATCTACGACGGATGGTTCTATAGTTGTCAGAAGTGTTTTTATAGATTTGATGAAATTATAACATTGGTCTATAACTCTATATCCTCAATGAACAATAAACGTTTCTGTTTTATGATTTGATAAATACGTAAAAGCCGCAACTCTGAATGCATTTCCAGGTACTATATATCATCTGTTTTGTTTTGAATAGAAAAAGATTTTTTTAATTTTACAATTTATATATAGTGATTTATGAGCTCAACGGTAATTGTATTGTTATGTAATACTCATCTAGATTACTTATTCATTTAGTCATGGTTATCTATCTACATTATCAGTAGGCTTTACTTTTGTCAAGTCCAAACTATTTCGTCATCATCCTCGAAGATCATCTTTTATTTGTCAACGATATGCCGGAACTTAATACTGGTATGTTGATCTACCCATTCCTTATAGTCTAAGCTAATAGGATCTACGCTTTAATGATTTACGTTTTATATTCTATTGTATTTGATTTTTCATTTAATTCTGTTTCTGATCATAGGTATGTCTCGTCTTCTCCATTTTTTAAGAAAAGACAAAAGAGAAAAAAATAATAAGAATATATATATATATATATATATATATATTATATACATATATGTATGTATATATAAATATATATATATATATATATATACATATACATACATATATATACATACATATATATACATACATATATATATATACATACATACATATATATATACATACATATATATATACATACATATATATATATATAGATACATACATATATATATACATACATATATATATATATGTATATATATGTATGTATATATATATATATATATATATATATATATATATATATATATTCATAGATTAGTAAATAGAGAAAAAGATGGACAAATGATGGGATTAAACACGAGTAAATGTAAGAAAACACGACCTCTCAAATTGACCCAAACTTCCGACGCAACTTGATGCCCACAAAATAATTTACGGTAATGACGCGATATTGTCCTTAAGGTTAGAGACGATGGTGAATTTTCGGCAACAAAGTAAAATAGGCGATAGGGGATACACGCCGGGACGTGCTCATGATAGATATATGGATACAATGTGCGATTTTTGAGAATGTGAACTTAGGAACTTTGTTAGCAGAATAAAAATGAATGATGAAGAGTAGTCATAGACCAAGAGAGGAGGCAGAAGATGGGAGAAAGATGAGGAAGAATTCTGTGAGAAATTTAGAGAAGAAACGCGAATCTTGGAAAGAAAAGTAAAAGGTGATAGCTGGTGAAGGAATGCAAAAATAGATAGAAAGAAGTAAATTTAGACCGGAACACGGAACAGAAGATAACAGAGAATATTTTTACATATATACGAGGCAATCAGTTTGTCATATAAGATAGCATAAGTAACGTTAAAAGTGAATGATCCCCAATGAAAAGAAACACCAAGATATAAATGATTTCAAAGCACTCAGGATAGTTCAACCAAGTCACGTAGTAATGGAACTGAAGCATATTTATTGTGGGCATACATGGGGAAAGAAGAGAACGTTCACGACAGCAGTAGATATCAAAGACCTGGAAAAGGAGGTGAAAAATAGATATCATGGGTCATGCAGGTATTAGATGGAGTAAAGCGCAATGGAACCGACAAACAAAAGCATAAAACCTTAAATAATTAAATATTATTCAAATGATTATATACATACAGACGTACCTACCTACCTACCTACCTACCTACCCACATACATACATACATACATACATACATACATACATACATACATACATACATACATACATACATACATACATACATACATACATACATACATACATACATACATACATACATACATACATACATACATACATACATACATACATACATACATACATACATACATACATACATACATACATACATACATACATACATACATACATGCATACACACAAACATGTAATGTATGTTGATATATACGAGGGTAAATAAAACTGTTCGTGGATTTTTTTTTTTTTTTTTGTTCAACTGATATGAGGCAAGCATAAAGCACTTCTCAAGTCAATATTTCCACCCAATTACATATACATATACATATACATATACATATACATATACATATACATATACATATACATATACATATACATATACATATACATATACATATACAAAAACATATACATATACATATACATATACATATACATATACATATACATATACATATACATATACATATACATAAAGTCGCTCAAACTAAAGAAAATGATAGGCTATGGAGTCCGTAGGTATAAGTTTTACAGTAATGTTCGTATTTTAGGAACCTTTAAACAAAATCTAGATATATCTACACAAATATAATGATTTTGTGTTGCATATTTGATATGATATTTTTTATAAAGACAAAAATATTTACGTTTTTATCATATTAATATTTTTTATTAAGGAATAAACTTGGGTCATTGAATAACATTCATTAATTTGTTGTAATTAATTAATGAAATAAATTCCTCAGACTTTTGCCTCCTTTATTTTCATTTTCCTTCCTTTTTACTTTTTATTATTATCTACCTATCTATTCATGCATTTACTTTTGCCATTCCTAAAGGAATGCACTTAACGCAGGAAATTTCTACTATCTGGATGGAATTCTGGTTTGTTCTGCACTCACACCCCACCGGCCAAGTATTCCCAATGATACTATGTCATTTACCTCCTCTACACAGTCTTGAGCGACAAAACACCAATACCTCTGCCGTCTCTCCACAACTAAAATAAATAAATAAATAGATAAAGGAATAAATATATAAATGAATAAAATATAAAATGAAGTAAATTTAATACATAAACTAGTAGAGTAAAATAAATAAACAAATAAGTGAATGAATAAATACATAAATATATAAATAAACAAATAAATATAAATAAGATAAGATGAAATCAAATACAATACATAGATGAATAAAAAAGGAAATAAAAATAAATGAATATATAAACAAATCAAACTATAAATACCCTCGACTAACTAAACGCACATAGAAAATTTAAGATAACGCATGACATCAGAGTTCAAAGGGATGGAAATGCCGCCATAAACGTTATGCCACAACAAACAGCAAGAACCGTGAAAGTATAACGTTTTCAAAGATGTTTTTATGGACATTGCAAGACGACATCATTCGTCTCAAGAAACTCAAGTGTTTTTACTCGGAACCAGATATGAAATATTTAATGCACTTGTTTTTGTTAACCCCAGACACAGTTATCCACCTGAAACCCCAAATGCAATATTTACCTACTTCAAATGTAATTTTCTCTGCTGTCTATCCTCAAGTCAATCTCAAGGCAAATTCGTAACATTTAAGCAATTTGCTCTAGCTAATAGTAGATAACTGTGTTCATCTTTGAGGACCCTGGGGGTGAATAGAACACTTAGCAATCTTGATAATTAACTGCGTCTCAAATATGATATTTTCAAGGTGAGTATTTTGTTGGAAGTAGGCAGGGCTTCTATCCTTGGGGACAATGTCGTTGTACCGAAGTATATGAGTCGTAGAGGCTATAAACGGAAGATTAAAGGAGGGCAGCAGAGTAAAGGGATAATATTTTGTGTGTGTGTGTGTGTGTGTGTGTGTGTGTGTGTGTGTGTGTGTGTGTGTGTGTGTGTGTGTGTGTGTGTGTGTGTGTGTGTGTGTGTGTGTGTGTGTGTGTGTGTGTGTGTGTGTGTGTGTGTGTGTGTGTGTGTGTGTGTGTGTGTGTGTGTGTGTGTGTGTGTGTGTGTGTGTGTGTGTGTGTGTGTGTGTGTGTGTGACTGTAGAGCGCCTTTGATCATGAAAGAATGCTGAGTGACTTAGTGGTAGAGTTGTCCCAAAACGGTCCTAAAGTATTGATTGCAAAGAACAATACCTATTCAAATTAGGAATCTCTCATATGTAAATGGGAAGGAAGTCTTTCGTTTGAAGTTTAGTCTGAAGCCCATCCATACCTCACCACATTTGAAGCATTTAAGAATATGTTATGGCTAATAATGATTGACTTGAAAATCTCAACGAAAAAAACAAATCTAAAAGTCAATCTCTTCCTGAGAAGAGGTTGGGGGTGTTTTCTCAAATGTTCAAAATTATTTGGTGGCAGTAGTAACAAACAAATAAAATATGATCTATGTTTTTCCATCCCCTAGACATACACCATCAGGTATCTTTCAACTGGAACAAGGCTGACCGTTAATTGATTATGAGGAAGCAGATTAACCAAGCAGCCAACCAAGCACACCTGTTGCGAACGTGATGTACTTGTATTCCCTTTCATTCTCTTTTGGAAGATAACATTTTCAGATTTTCTCTCTCTCTCTTCCATTATCCACGTGTTACTGTTTTTTTTTTTTTAGCTCATTTCATATCGTAGTCTGAATTATGAATTTTTTACTGAATTTAGAGAATTTCATGTCAGATATCTATAACCTTGTATTATACCTTATGCTGTGTTTATCACCTAATATTTTGTTTCAGGTAATATGTGGTTAAGATATAAAATTGTTTCAATAAGTTCCTTTAAGCTCGAGGCACGTGATATGGATTATGTTCATGGCAACGCCAGTCAATAATTT
Organism: Oratosquilla oratoria; assembly: GCF_046742065.1. Classification (NCBI taxonomy): domain Eukaryota; kingdom Metazoa; phylum Arthropoda; class Malacostraca; order Stomatopoda; family Squillidae; genus Oratosquilla; species Oratosquilla oratoria. Next base: position 32,112,370 of record NC_134785.1, read on the forward strand.
TTAACTACAGTGCTGTCAACAAATTGAAAATACTGAAATCGGAAAATAGGTGTCAAACGTAAAAATGCAATATTCTTCAAAATTCAAAACACATAATTCTTCAGGATTCAAATTATCGTCAATTTCTTTGTTCTACTAGTTGTCACTAATTGTATTCCAACACAGACCTAAATTAGCTTACCATCATTCCACCTCGCCATTCCACTTCCACGTTGTGGGATGTGAGAAACCCTGGTAGAGTAAAACCCGATCAATTGGGGTAAGCCGCTTTATATATATATATTATATATATATATATATATATATATATATATATATATATATATATATATATATATATTTTTTTTTTTTTACGTGATAAAGCCCGCACCATGTTCCGGGAATTGAACTCACGACCACTTGCTCATAAGTTCGACACGGTCTCCAACAGTCTACAACGCGGACCGTGCTACATTAGGACTAACTTAAATTCATTACAGTCATTCATTATCCGTTTAACCTTGGTGATTCATATAGACAGCATCGTGAAACTTTAGTCATTAAATACTTAATCTTAAGTATGGTATACGACAGATTTTCCCTGGGAAATCCACAGACGTGGATCAAATTAGAGACCTAAAACAACAGACTGATACATAGATTGATCATCAACATATTTTTTTTTTGTTCAGACATTTATCATCAATATCATTTCATTGCTATTAATCAGGGACAATTTCCTTTCACTATCAGTACATTGATCAAGTCAATCGGCCTTTCAGTCTGTTGCAGAACAAGAGCTCCCATCTCTTCCATAAGTCGCATGATCCAGCATAGACTAACTGGTGCACTGTTAAATTTCACCACGCTATCGGAAATCTCTCGATTAAGCAAAAGTATTAATATGTTAATTGAATATGTTCACTGAATATATCCTTTTTATATCTACAGTAGGACAAACCTTAGAGTTGCACAACTTCTCCTTTTGCACGATTAGATTCACAAGGAAATCCTCTTTAGCAATGCCATACAGTAATTTCTAATTAAATGTATAATTCAGACAGCTATTAGCATTTCTAGGATTTAGAATAATGGCTAATGTTAGATGACTAATTAGCTAAGAAGAGTTGAATATCTCTGTATGAAATATTGACAGCACGTTTTACTCAATCAATGTATTAGAGAACTTAATGAGATTCCTGCACACTAAGTCACCCCGCATTCTTTTGTGACTGGAGACGATTCTCCATTAATAAAGAAGAAATGCTGATCACTCTTAACCTGCATTGTCCCTCCGTTCTAGTGCCCCCATAAAATTCTTCCTTTACCATCCCTACGACTTAATTTATTTGGTGCGAAAATGTCCTTAAGAAGAGAAACAATGGCCCTCTCGATCAAAATACTAATACTAATAACTTGAATGTCTGCCAAGAAATACTAAGATCTTGAGTCCTACTGAAGTATAAAAAGAACAACTGCTTCTGATGCAGCCATGCGAAACAAGACTATTACGTCATTGTCCGCTTTGCATTCTCCCGTGATACTTTTTCGCTTAACTGTACTTCCGTATCCCTTGTAAACATTTTCTTTACAATGAAACATAAAAATCCCTGACACTCAGGATAAATGGTCGGGTAGTCCCTTCCTCTTGAGATGAATGTGGCCGTTACATATTTCATAATAACAGAACAAATGGATTCTTTTCCCACAACACTGATTTCAATCCTGTTTACATTCGCAGCTTTACGGACACGGATCAATTTGTCTCTTCTTAAAGAGGATCTGACCCCATTCCCTATCAGAGAGTTCCTGACAAGCATAATAAAACTCAGTACAAAAACGATTTCAAAATAAGTTGAAAGTGATGAAGTTACGGCCGTCATATAAAATTGCATCAAATTTTTTTGACAGTTTGAATAATTGGATAAAGAACGAGTGTTATATTTCATGTATTTTTCAAAGATTAAGCTTTCCTTTGCTGAGGTATACGATAAAATTTCAGTATAGAAGTTGTGTAGGCTAAATCCCGTTATCAAATCATTCTGTTGACAAATCAAACATAATCAATACGCAAAAGTCTTACTCTCTCTCTCTCTCTCTCTCTCTCTCTCTCTCT
>NC_134785.1:32124464-32126964 GCF_046742065.1 Oratosquilla oratoria
GTAATTAAGATGGAGTGCTTTTCTCTTATTAAAACATCTTGTTTCCTGTTCGATTTTGTATTTGAAGAAATGTATAAGTTATAGGTTATTGAACTGTAATCTTTTCCGTAGAAGGAAGAGATCAGAACAGAGGAAGAAAAACATGAATCATATAGAGGAAACTATTCGGAAAAAAAAACATAAGCTGATAAGTGGTAGTGAGACAAAGGATGGTTTCTTTGAGGGACATAAGTGAAAATTGTATGGAATGTAATCATAGAATGATAGAATAGAGCCAACAAATATAACGGAGAACTTTACTTTTCATATAATTCAGTTTAAACAGTAAAAATGTCTATAAATATTAAAAGTATACCAGGAGTTACAAAAGAAAAAGAAATTTGAAATGTGGTAACGTGCATGGGGAAGTTGGCTTGTCGATAAGTTTTCTGAAATAGGCAAGGAAAGAAATTGATAGTCATTTCAGCAAGAATTAATATATACATATATATATATATGTATATATATATATATATGTATATATATATATATATGTATATATATATATATATATATGATGGCAATTCCATGGATAAGGAGTTGTAGAGATATGTGATGATGAATGCCAAAAAATATAACAATATTATGTAACAGTGCATAAAGCTGTTGACACTGACACCGAAAACTTATTTTTTTCGCCTCATACAGAGGCTTCTTCAGGGTGAGAACTACAAGTCCGATGGCTATAAGGTCTACTTTCGATGAAGAGTAAGTGAAGAATGATGCATATTGGCTGACTGTCACACTTTATGAAGCAGGGAAATTTGAGAAATAGGAGAGTTCACCAAAGGACCCTAAGGTCCCAGGAAGTCTCTAGGTGAGGTCGCAAAGAAAGCGGTCCTTTGAGACCTCGCCTAGAGACTTCCTAGGACGTTGTCTTACCCCGATGACCTCACCTATTCTTCAAACTGAAGAAGTTGTATCTCAAAATAGCCAAAGCTATTAGAGCTGTTGATTTTAATCAGAAATGTTTACGTGAAAACCTGAATTGTTTACGTCAAAACCTGCATTGTTTATCTTCTTGTTGAGAACTTCTATTTCTCTTGCTAGTTTACGGCGTTGGACTGTTAGTTTGCTGAGTAGCTGCCCGTATGTGGTTGCAACGTTTCGGTCTTCTCTGGAGACCATCTTCAGGCTAATTGTTTGGGTGTATGTGTGCGACGTTTATACATTATTTTGTTTCTGTTTGCTTGGATGGTGTCGTGTAAAGCGGTCTTCCTGACTGGCTGCTTCGTAGCCATCAGGAATCACTAGGAGAGGTCACATGCGCTTTTGGGATGGGAGAATCTGGAGGTCTGTGCTGTGTATGTTCATGGTTGGTTTTAATTCTGCTATGTAAATTGCTTCAATAAATGCTAATCTGCTGGAGTCTTTTTCTCTGTCTATTATTACTGTTCCTTCTTCTAAGTTTTGGCGGGTGAGGGAAGTATTATGTTTGGTGTTGTAGTGATTCTTTAGGGATCCATGTTGTAGGTGGCAAGTTAATCGTCTTGTAAGTTTTGTCCTCGTCATTCCGATGTATGTTTGAGACTCACAGTTCTCAACGGTACAATTGTGTTGGTAAATGACGTGGTTTTCTTGTAAAAGTTGTGACGTCTTTCGGGTCTTGTAGTATGTGGTGAGTGATATTTTGTCCTCTGGGTCAGTGGGCTTGACATGTTTTGTATTTGTCTTTCATGACTTTTTCATCTGTCTTGTATTCTGATGACATATTATTTCTGTAATATATATTGATGTTTTCTTGTCTTTGTGGGGTGGGTTTATTGGAATACCAGTTGCTTCGTTGATTAACTTGTTGCTGTATACATTGTTAATAAGGACTTGCGGAAGTCTTTTCAGTTCAGTGTGTATATCTTTCCATGTAGAGCAGTGTGATATTGCGTATCGTATGTATGCGTTGATAGTGGAAGGTATCGTTGAAGGCATTCATTTTTACCGTCAAGACAGAGGTTTTTGTTGCTGGGTTTTACGTATACTGATGAGGTGTACTTGTTGTTATGACTGGTCACTAAGACATCGAGGAAGGGTAAGTGGCCATTGTTCGATTCTTCGAACGTAAAATTAAGGCCGGAAGCTTCTATGAGTCGTTCTCTGAGTCATTGGAGTTCTTGAATATCTTTGATTCTAACAAAAATGTCATCTATATAGCGGTAATTAATGGAGGGTGAGCTTCTCTATGATTTCCATGAAAAAAAAATGCAAAAAGGACTCCTAAGGGGCTGCCCATGGCGACTCTATCGATTTGTTTGCACATGTTTCCGCGTGGACATGTGAGGGGATCTTCTTTGGTACATATTTCTAAGAGTGCGTAAGGAAGCTTCTGGAATGTTTCAGTGTCGGTATGTTGTCGCATTGATAGACTCTATCTAGGATGAATTGTATTGTTCTGTCGACATCGATGTTTGAGAATAGACTTTCTACGTCCAACGATACTATAATGTGATTTTCTGCGTGAGGGGCA
>NC_134785.1:32134464-32139464 GCF_046742065.1 Oratosquilla oratoria
TACGAAACATGCCGGCTGGTTTCTGACTTATTCAAGGCACGTGTGTAGATAAAGAAAATGGACCAAATAGTTCCCCAATATTATCAAATTATTCTGTTATAAACGAAGAAAACGTAGACTCCGACAGAACCTATGGCTAGGCTCGTCAACAGTCAATGCATAGATACACACACACACACACACACACACACACACACACATATATATGTATATATATATATACATATATATATATATATATATATATGTATATATACATATGTATATGCATATATACATGTAATATATATATATATATATATATAAGTATATGTATATATACATATATATATATATATATCAAAGAATTTCCCCCCATGACAAGGGAGGTAGCCAAAAAACAAAGGCATACAAATCACTCCCACCCATTCCATCCCCAACATACTCCACTCCCATCCACCCCCTTCACTTCCTCTCATCTTGAAACCTCCTGGATGACGGGTCAACCCTGCATCTCGCCCACTGTTCTGGGTAAGAAGCAGTGTCGTAAGACACAGCATATCCACAGCAAGTCCGCTTCATTAAATTGGTGACCCCCCCCCCCCTCTCCGTCTTCTCATGCAGAAAAGGAGAAGACGGCGAGAAATCCCTTCGGGTTGCGTCAAATTATTTCTCACACATATTCCCTCACCCCCCCCCATCCTCCACCCACTCCCTCTCATGCATCACAGCATCATCCATACACAACCATTCTCCATTCACACCTGTCTTCTGTCCTTCCTCAACAGACATTTCCCTCTTTCCCAATGCCCTATCACCCTATCCATCCATCTCATCTTAGGTCGTCCCCTCATGTTCACTCTTTCCACCTCTGACTTCCACACCTCTTCTACTAATCTTTCTTCACACATTCTTTCCATGTGTCCAAGCCTTCCCAATACTCTTTCATCAACCCTGTCTTCCAAGTCCCTTTCCTCCCCCGTTCTCCTCCTCACCTCCTAATTTCTCCCTCTATCCAGCCTAGTAACCCCTATCATACTTCTCAGGCACCTCATCTCAAACACATTCAAAATCTTACTCTCTTCCTCTCTTGTTCCATGTTTCTGCCCCATACAGTGCTGTTGGCCCAATCACTCCTTTATACAATCACCTCTTAGCATCCATTCCCAAATGTCTATTTCTCATTACATTTTAACCACCCAAGGCACTTACTTGCTTCTCTCAATCTACGTCCTACCTCCACCTCAACTCCTCCCTTTCCCACCACATTTGCACCTAAGTATCTCAAACTATCCATTTCCTCCAGTCTCTCTCTCCCTTAATACTCACTTCCAGTCTGATTCCACTTTCTCCCTTTGTACATCTCATCATCTTAATTTTACCAACATTTATCTTCAACTCTCTTCTTTCGCACACCTCCTCAAACTATGTCAATAGCTTCCTCAACCCCTCCTCTGATCCTGGTACAAGGGTAGTGTCGTCAGCAAACAACAACTGGCTTATCTCTCTCTCTCTCTCTCTCTCTCTCTCTCTCTCTCTCTCTCTCTCTCTCTCTCTCTCTCTCACACACACACACACACACACACACACACACACACACACACACACACACACACACAACACACACACACACACACACATATATATATATATATATATATATATATATATATATATATGTATATATACTGTATATGTATGTATATATATATATGTATATGTATGTATATGTATATATGTATATGTATATATATATGTATATATGAATAAATATATATTTATATATATATATATTATATATATATATAAAATGTATATATATATATATGAATATATATATATATATACATGTTTATATATATATAATATATATATATACATGCATTTAATAAAATATATATATATATATATATACATATATTTATATATATATGCATGTATACATATATATATATATATATATATATATATACATATATATGTTATATATATATATATATATATATATATATATATATATATATATATATATATTAATGCAGAAACCACCGGGAAATTGAAAAAAAACAGATACCGAACGTTTTCGTCAATTAAGACATTTTTCCCGGTGGATTCTGCAAAAATAGTTCATCACGTGTGTTTTGTGATTTTTTTTGCATAGATATATATTGTATATATATCTATATACATATATATATATATATATTATATATGTGCATATATATATATATATACACACATATATATATATTTGTATGTATGTATATATGTGTATAATTATATACATATATATATATATACATATACATATATATATATATATATATATATATATATATATATATATATATCAATGAATCAATCAAATCAGACATCCTGAGTCCACTGCTGAACAAAGGTCTCCTTCAGAGCATCCCATGTCATACGACCACGACAACATATGCCACGTCACTCCTGCAAACATCTTAATCTCGTCTCTCCACCTTCTGTTTGGTGTCCTTCTTCCACGCTTCCTATCTCACGCCGTCCACTCAGTAGCACACTTGGTCCATCGCTCATTATTCGTTCGCACTAACTTACCTGACCAATTCCACTTCCTCTCTTTTACCGCCGCCACAATATCTTTCTGCTCTCTCGCCGAACTTGTTCTCTTTCGGTCTCTGAGCGTTATTCCCATCATTGATCTCTTCATTCTCCTCTGTGCAATCCTTAGCTTTGTTTCTACCGTCTTCGTCAGTTTCTAAGTCTCACACCCGTAGATTATTGCTGGTTTCATTATAAACTTTACGTTTCAAACATTAAGGTAGAGAGCCTCTCAATATTTTATTATACTTACCAAACAGTTTCCAGCCAATTGTAATGCGTCTTTTTATTTTATTATCATGATCTTTGGTTACTTTCACCATGTGGCCTAAATTGTTATACTCTTCAACTTCTTCATGATTCTCACCATTGATTATAATCTCTTTACTTTGAAATTTCGTGTTGAACATTACTTTGGTTTTACTCTTATTAATTTTTAAACCTAATGTGAGACTTTTCTTGTTCAGATCACTCAGCATGTCTTGCAAGTCTTCTTCTCTTTCTGAAATAAGAATTATGTCATCCGCAAATTTTAGGTAGTTCAAATATTTGTCATTAATATTCAAACTTTTCTTTTCCCAACTCATTTTTCTGAAAATATCTTCCAAGCAGGCTGTTAAATAATATGGGAGAAATGATATCGTCTTGCCGTACTCCTTTCTTGATCTTTATCTTTTCTGTATCTTTATGTAGTTGAATTCTAGCGGTACCTTTCGCATGAATATTTTCTGTTCGTTTGTACCCTGCTTGCGTAGCGAGTTTAGCATTGGTATTAGTTTTACCGAGTTTAAAGGCCTTCTCCTAATCTACAAAAGCTCAACAGAGAGATATATCGTATTCTGTCGTTTTCTCGATGAGTTGGTTCATCGCCTACAAATAGTCAAGAGTCGAATATCCGCTCCTGATCTCTGCCTTTTGTCGGTGAGCTTGTTTAGTTCTACTCTTTCTATTTCGTCTCTCCTGCTTTTAATCTGCATGGTCCTTCTTCTTTTAATTAGGTCATTTGTAGCTTTGGAGTATTTGTTTTCTCTAATACTTTTTGTATTTCCTACTTTCTCTGCCGATTCCCTAATGATATTCACTAAATTCAAATTCATATCTTCGACGGTGTCCTCGTTAGTTCTTAGAGCTTCGAATCTATTTTTAATTTCTAACTGAAATTCCTTCTTATTATCCTTAACTTTTGTAAACCTTATTTTCTTTTTTAAAACCAGTTTGTTTCTCTCGGCTCTGAAATTGAATTTAGTTGTGCAACCTACCATTCTATGGTCACTACCTATATTGACTTTATTCACCGTAACATTGCTAACGCTCTAACTCTCATCTCCTAATATGAAGTCTACTTCATTCTTTGTTGTTCCATTTAGACTTCTCCAGGTCCATTTACGACCTACAAGCTTTTGAAAGGTGTTCATTATCCTCATGTTGTAGTTCTCTGTAAAATTGACTAACATCTCGCCTCTGTCATTTCTTTCACCTACTCCAAACTTCCCAATGCACGACTCATCTCCCATCTTCTTCCCCACTTTAGTATTAAAGTCGCCTATTACCAACGTGTACTTACTTTTTTCTTGATCCATTACCTGATTTAAATCATCATAGAAGGACTCAGTTTCATCGTTTGAACTCTGAAGTTAGTGCATAAACCTGAACTATTTTCAGAGTGTACCTTTTACACAACTTAATCACAATCCAAGCTACCCTGTCTGATAAACTACTGAACTTGACTACGTTACCAGCAACCTTTTAATCTATTAAGAATCGTACTGCGCTAGATCTTTCTCTGTCCTTACCTCTATAGTAGAACAGATGGTGACCATCTTGTAATTGTATCAGCTTTTCTTTCGCTCTTCGGACTTCACTCACTCGTACGATGTCCCACTTGATATTATCTAGTTCTTCCATTAAACTCTCCAGCCTGCGGTCTTCTAAGAGAGTTCTTACTTTGCATGTATATATCTTCACTTTCTTCATGCTGTTTAATGTCCAAGACTTGAACCTGCTTGGACAGTGCTTATATTCGGTGGTACACTGCCCGTAAGCACACGAGGCAATGCGGTTGGACTTTTAGGAGACGATGATCCAACAGGAACGTCCGGTTTTGTTTTGGTTGTGCTATTCATGGTTGCTATGAAGGGGTTTTTGTAGTAATTTTACCTCCCTGCCAATGGATTTCTGGTGAGATATTTCTCTGATGTCACCTTATTCATTATATTCGGTGAAGCCCTATATACATCTATAGAGTGCCCAATGGTTCACGCCGTCATTATGACGGTATCCCATATGTCTGTGAGGAATTTCCTTGTTTGTCATCAGGGACGTACCAATTAGCAGTGGGTCCTGCGATTGTGTGAGCTACTCTTTGTCTGATATTTCTTACAAAACCTGTTCAATGGGTGACCCTGCAGAGATTCCCTCTCTATCGACATAGCTTTTGT
>NC_134785.1:32144464-32146964 GCF_046742065.1 Oratosquilla oratoria
CCACATTCATCTAAAATATATTTGTTGTCTTCTTTTTATCATAGCTCTTTGTAAGTGAACTGTCATACCTATGCTTCACACTAATACACTACTTCTACCTCACTTGAGCTTGACTGATGTCCTTCAGGCGAGCAATATCTTTTCTGAATGCTGAAGAAAAGTTTACAGCTAGATTATGAAAAATCTACAAAAAATAAATGAATAAATAAATGAATGAAGATGTTTCTGTTTATTCAACGGAATGTGTTCAAATAATAACCTGCTGTTGATATATAAGAATATGTATAGTATATGTATTTATGTATGTATACATAATCAAGGACGGCCGTCGCGAAGTTTAGACGGAGGCCCCTGGGAATACGAGTCCACCTTCACTCTAACGAATGAATTGTTGTGCAATATGTACATATGTATGTATAAACACAAACACACACACACACACACACACACACACACACACACACACACACACACACACACACACACACACACACACGCATATATATGTGTGTGTGTGTGTGTGTGTGTGTGTGTGTGTGTGTGTGTGTGTGTGTGTGTGCGTGTGTGTGTGTGTGTGTGTGTGTGAGTGTGTGTGTGTGTGTGTTTATGTGTGTGTGTGTGTGTGTGTGTGTGTGTGTGTGTGTGTGTGTGTGTGTGTGTGTGTGTGTGTGTGTGTGTGTGTGTGTGTGTGTGTGTGTGTGTGTGTGTGTGTGTGTGTGTGTGTGTGTGTGTGTGTGTGTGTGTGTGTGTGTGTGTGTGTGTGTGTGTGTGTGTGTGTGTGTGTGTGTGTTTGTGTGTGTGTGTGTGTGTGTGTGTGTGTGTGTGTGTGTGTGTGTGTGTGTGTGTGTGTGTGTGTGTGTGTGTGTGTGTGTGTGTGTGTGTGTGTGTACATATGTACATATGAACGTATGTCATGGAATAAATCACTCATAACAGTGAAGTCAATTAAAAAAAATCAACCCGGTTGTCGCGGGAATTGATCCTGAGACCAACGCAATGCCCTCCCTAATATCGAGTATTCCATTGAGCGTACCAAAAGACCCAGAATTTGATACCAACTTACACCCAGTAATAAAACTGCCGTCAAATATCTTTCTTTTCTTCTAGTTTTCGACGCCTCCGTGAAGAACAGTAGCGAATGACTAAAGCATTTGTTTGTTATACCGTTGTAATTATGATGGAGCACATCACTCTTACAGTGATGTCTTTCAAATCATCAACCTGGATATCGCGGGGCTCGATCCAAGGACTGTGTAATGATAGACCTACTCTCTACCGTCTACTCCACTGAAGTTACCAAAAGAACCAAAACCTGATATCAGCTTTAACTCAGGAATAAAGTTGAATGTCAACTGCAACCAAATATCCTTCTTTTAACATAGATCCCGACGCCAACCATGAAAGAAAGTATTGAATTGCCGATGCTTATATTCGATTCACCGTTGTAACTATTATGGAACCAAAAATTCTTTATAGTAAAGTCTTTCAAATAATCAAACCAACTGAGGCATGGCTTGATCCGGGGATAAACGTAATGCTTGCCCTCCACTATACACTGAGTGTTCCAAAAAGCCAGATCATTATATTAATATATACCGACGAATAAAGGGGACTACAGACAGCCATCAAATATCCTTCTTTTCACTTAGCCCCTGACGTCAACCGTGAAAAAACATTAGAGAATGACCTAGGCTTTTTTTTTTTTTTTTCAATTCGCCGTTGTAACTTTTATGGAGCAAATTACTTGTATCAATAAAGTCTTTCTAATGATCAACCCAGATGTCATGGGACTCGATCCAGTGACCAAAACAATACTAACCTCTACTCCACTAATTACACCAGTGAGCGTACCAAAAGGGCCGGAACTTGATATCAACTTATACCCAGGAATGAAAGTGACTGTCAACTTCCGTCAAATATCCATCTTTTCACTTAACTTGAGACGCCATCAGCGATGAATAGTAGAAAATTACCGAGGCTTTTATTCACCTTACCGCTGTAACTATTATGGAACAAATCACTCTTTACAGTGAGGTCTTTCAAATATTCAACCCGGCTGCGGGACTCGATCGGGGACCAACGTTTTGCTAGCTGCCGTCAATTCTTCTTCTTTTTGTCTACATCTTGACGTCACACACGAAGAGCGGTAGATAATGAACGAGTCTTTTATTCGCTTCGCCGTTGTAATTATCATAAAACAAATCACTCGTGTCATTGAAGTATTTCAAATAATCATCCAGGATGTCGCAGGATGCTAGCCACTGAGGGTACAAAAGAGCCAAAACCTGATATTACGAGTAACGTATACCCAAAGATGAAGGTGACCGCCAGCAATCGTCAAACATCCTTTTCATCTACCTCGCGACGCCATCCGTGATGAACAGTAGAGAATGACCGACGCTTTAATTCACTGTGCCGTTTTAACTGTTATGATACAAATCACTTTAAACCAGTGGTTCTTAACCTGTGGGGAATTCCCCACTGGTGGGAAATGGCGGAG
>NC_134785.1:32206964-32211964 GCF_046742065.1 Oratosquilla oratoria
ATACTGCAGTATCCCTTAATTGATGTCAATTCCTATTAAAGCAAACAGATCCTGTAACTAAAGAGCTTAAAGCAAAGAAGGTTTGAGCTCAAGATTTCTACAGACACAGAGTAATGATAAGAACTCAGATTTTCAATCAAATCCATAGGTTCAACCAACTTTTGAATCAATTTCTCACTGACATATTTGCCAAAATTGAAAGTGAAAGGATGTTATTCACCAAGCTTAATTAGAAAAAATCAGAGCTGAAGATTACATATACCTTAAGGATGCAGTTTTAAATTATAGTAATGTTGAAAAAATTGGACAAAGAGTCATTCTTCTTTCTTCTTTTACTGGTAGTCCAAGGTACAAGCATGAAAGAGTGCAAGATGCAGGATGTTATGTCAGGCAGTTTGGAAAACCTGACCTGTTCATAACATTCAAGTGTAATCCAACTTGGAGAGGAATCCTAGATGACATTTTGCCTCGCAAAAGTCCTGATGACAGATATGATATTGTTGGAAGACCCTTTCATTTGAAAGTCAAGAAAATGAAAGATTTTATCAAAAAAGGACAGGTCTTTGGTGCTGTGATATGCAATATGCATACAATTGAATGACAAAAAATTTATCTTTCCCATCAGCATATTCTTTTATGGTTTAGTGAAAAAATTAATCCTAATCAGTTGGATTCCCTAATCAGTGCTGATCTTCTAAACCCAGAAGATCCAGTTCTATTTGAAATGATAAAAAGAAACATGATTTATAGTCCCTGTGGAGCAGAAGATCCAAACATTCCCTGCATAGGTGATGACAAGTTACCCAAGGATTTTCCAAAGGACTTTGTTTTTGAGACTAAAATGGACACTGATGGTAACCCAAAATACAGAAGAAGGACAGGATGTGGTGGCTTCAGCTTTAACTTGGACAAGAATGGACAAACCATTACTATTGACAACGAACGGGGTGTTCCATTCTCCCCTACTGTGTAGGGCTTTCAATGTCTACATCAATGTGGAGTACTGCAGTGTCAAGGCCATCAAGGGACCGGATCAAGCTATTTTCAACATTGACAAACAATATTAATTTATGAATTGCCGAAATAAAAGACATCTGTCAACTAATGATGAGGATTTTTGGAGGACTTTTGGATTTCCAATCCATCAGTTCAACATTTAGCAGTTCACTTGGGAGACGGACAGAGGTTTTACTTCACAAATCAAGAAGAGGCAAAAGAACAAACTCAAAATCTTAATAATATAACTGTGGATGAGGCTCGTAGATAAAGGTAGACAAGTGAGGTAGATAGATTGGTAGGTGGCGAGACTTTCGTTTTTATGAGTTGGATGTTTGGCAAACAGTTGTTCGTATGAAAAGATATTGCACAAGCTCACTCCTAGCCTAGGATTTTACAAGCAGCCGTCGAGGACCCGATTTCATTACTGTATAAAGTTCATTTTATGCTAATGTAACAGTACGTAATTTAAGTCAGTAGTGCACTGATTTCGAGGTTGCTTGAATAAGCTGTATTGCTTATGGGGTTTGTAACAGCCTTTATGATTGGAGAAAGGGTGGAGGAAGAGAAAATTAAATTGGTTCATGGGTATAAAGTCACGCCCTTACGGAAGTACTTAAATGTAAAAGTAAAGGTCATTGGACTAAAGAAATGATGACGTCAATGCAAATTGACCTAGTGAACAAATTGAGGATTCCAGATCGGAGTCCCTTGGTGTAACTCACATAACCAAGTGTAACAATATTCGGGAAGAAACGACAAAAAAAAAAAAATAATAAGTTCCATTTAATTTCCCTCTCTTGGACAGAGTAAGACTATTGAGTAATCCTACAAATGAAAACGGAAAGCGACTAATCATACGTAACAAGACAGTGGTGAAAAGAAAGTAGAAAATGAAAGCCAAAGTACTAAATTATACGCAAAAGAAACTCGTCCCATAGAGACGACAACAGAGTGGTGAAAATGGACTAGAGAAGTGGACAAGTAGATGGAGTAACAGTGGTAACAATAACACTATTGGATTTCTTTAATCTCTTCATGGAAGACAATTTTACCAAGATCATTCTCTACCCAGAAGTGTGTCGATATTACATCTTCTAAGGAGAAAAGTTCAAGAGGAGAAAGCAAGGAAACCCTCTTTCAAGATGATGAGACATTAGGGGCAGTGCCATCATTGAAAGATTTTATACAGTCCATCCAAAAAGTGCAGAATGCTTCTACCTCAGACTGTTACTTCACCAAATCAGGGGTTTAACTTTTATTAAAGGTCTAAGAACTGTGGATGGAGTTCTTTGTCATTCCAACGGGGAGACATATATTTTACTTGGACTCAGAAAATTACATTCATTGGAACAAGGCACTTGAGGAAGCTGCAGCAACAAGCCAAAGTAGATGAGAAATTTGTTTGCTATTATGATTGTAACATGAGAGATCAGTTATTCAAAAGCACTTTGGAATAAGTACATGGAATACTTGAGTGAGGATATTCTTTATGAGATGAGAGTATCACACCTTTGAATTGACATTCAAAAGAGTAATAATATTACCAACCAGGCCCTGTGTGATATTGGAGACAAGGTGATGAACTTAGCCCAAAGAGATTTACCTACATTTCCAATGCCAAGACTTAGACAGATGAACAAAGAAGCCCTGAGGGAAACTGGATACAACACCGAAGATCTTCAACAATTCCTTCTTGACAATAAATCACGTTTGACTGATGATAAAAGAGAAGACTATCAAAGAATTTTGAATAATGTTACAAGTGAAAGTGGAGGAATTTTATTCCTGGATACCCCAGAGAGTATCGTCCAAATCTTTGTTACTAGGCACCTCTTTTCTTCCATAAGAGTGCAAAGAAAGATTCCTTTGATAGTATCGTCTTCAGGTTATATGGCATCATTATTGCCAGGGGGTAGAACTGCCCATTCCACATTTAATCTTCTTCTGGATTTGAACTACAGTGAGAATCGACTTTGTAATGTCAAGAGAGGAATTAAGTTAGCAATCTTTTTGGAAAAAACAAATTCATTGTTTGTGGTAAAGTAACATTATCCCATAAGAGAGCATCTGTGGCAATTGACAGGATTTTATAGAATATCAGCTTATGGGAGGAATTACAGTCATTTTGTCAGATTTCAGGCAAATCTATTCAGTTATATCTTGAGGAACTTAAACAGATGAGATCAATGCCTGTTTAAATAAATTATACATTTCGAGCAGCATTAAAAAATGATCCTTCAGTAATGAGTACCAATTATGTTACTAAGAAATCTGGATCCATCAAGATTATGTAATGGAACAAGGCTGATAGGTAGGATGATATTATGTAACCTCATGGAAGCTGAGATCATCGCTAGTCAAGCAACCGGGGAGACAGTATTCATTCTAATGATTCTGTTAATTACTCCAGACATCCCCTTTGAGTTTAAAAGGCTTCAGTTTCCTGTGAAATTTAATTTTGCAGTGCCTATCTACAAAGCTCAAGGCAGTTATTTAAATTATTTGGACTGTAATTTCTAAAAACCCTTCCTTTCTCATGGTCAGCACTATGTTGGAAATCCAAAGAATTTTTACACCCTTACTCACAAAAGAAAGACAAAATATTTTGTGTATCCTGTTGTATTCCAGTAACAATTATTTTAAATAAGATTAAATCAAATGTGTTCCATATTTTATTCTTTTTTAGGTTATCAATTAAGGCCAAAAACCCATTTCCTCTACATAGTAGCTAGCCAAAAATCTACCCAGAGGTCGATTTCATGGTTAGTGTATATATATAAATATATATATATACATAATATATATATATATACACACGCACACATATATATATATATATATATATATATACATATCTATATCTATATCTATATATATATGTATATATATATATATATATATATATATATATATATATATATATAATTCACTAGTTACCCTGATTTTGCAGGACACGACAGAAGCAACGTCTGTGAACACAACTACATCTCAATGGGAGTTTCAACAATAAATATACTGCATCAAATATTACTACAAGGCAGGCTCGCTCAAGAAAGTGCAAGACATTTTCGTGCATCAGCTCGAATGTGAAAAAGACCCTTCCAAAAGCAGAATTCAGGACTGGGTGGATCATTTCGATAACTTATGGGACAGTGAAGAATCTCAATACAGCCAGTGACATCCTTCCAAACCATTCAGGTCGACTTGCAGGAGAGTGCTAGTAATGAATGTAAAGGCCTACACATACAAAATACAGATGAAGCAGACCATTACAGACTCAGTCAAGATACTGGAGAAGATCCAGGAGACCACAACTTTCCGTAACCTCCATTGGACCTCAGATAACGATCACTTCAATCTTGAAGGAAAGATATACTCGAAGAAAAATGTCTTCTGGAGAATGTCCAGATCCAATGAGGTAGCCACCTAGCTCTTACACTCACCTAAGTACACTGTATAGACTGTAATCTCAGCCAGAATACTAAACGTTTTCGTCTATTACGGCATCCTCAGAATACAAGAAAGAGAAATAGAACATAATACTTATACAGAAATAACAAAACTGGGGAAGGATATAGCCACATACAAACATACATAAATATATATATATATATATATATATATATATATATATATATATATATATATATACACACACACACACACACACACACACACACACACACACACACACACACACATAAATCTATATATATATATATATATATATATATATATATATATATATATATATATATATATATATATATATATATATTGCAGAACACACAGGGAAAAAGAAGTCGGAATACTAAACGTTTTCGTCTATTGCGACATCCTCAGAATACAAGAAAGAGAAATAGAACATAATACTTATACAGAAATAAGAAAACTGGGGAAGATTATAGCCACATAAAAGCTTCGTACAATATATATACATACACATTCATATACAAATAAAACTAATAATAGTAATACAACAATAAATGTCTAGTGGGGTT
>NC_134785.1:32214464-32216964 GCF_046742065.1 Oratosquilla oratoria
AAAATTTGAGATAAAAAGAAAGAAAATTAGAGGTTGCTGTCAAGCTTTGCCATGTAAGAATATATCAGTTTTTGCTCAAAATCCGCTGACAGGATTATTCCTACCAGGTGTAGGGTGAGAAAGCTCAAAGGGGTTATTTTGTTGATATATGTTCCGAAGATGCTCAGATACATAATTCGGGATAATACACATTCTATACTAATAGCGGGCTCATTAAATAGTAAATCATAGGCACGCTGCTTTCCGCACCACCCTTGAGGTACAGCATATGGCACGTTAAATTTTTCTATAAGTGGAGGTTTCCCCAGTAGATTTATCATAAATACTTACATGAGTCTAATTGTTTCTTGTGGAGGAAGAGTATTGTTTTCCTGTTTTTGTTTGCGAGTGACCACCTGTAACTTTTCACAACTTGTAAAAGGTATTGCTTCTACTCTTCATCATTTGTTGATAGTTCGCTATATTCTTTTATCAAGTGTACACCTCTTTCTGCAGTGTCGTTTACTGTTTTGAGCCCACATACGATGTTTCTTGCATTCACATAACTCTCATCATCATTTCATTCTTCAGCATCTTTTTCAAGAAATGTGCAAGGCAGCCCTAGAATTTCAAAGAATATTTTTATATTGGCAGTAACGAAATCCTGCAGTTGTATTTGTTCAGCTGATTCAGGATTAATTAATATTCGTTTCCTTGGTTTTGAGTCTACTGGTTTCTGTAGAACGCGTTTCATTTCATTTTTTGTCTCATCTGAAATAGCCGAATAAAACATGTGAGTGCCACAAAATTTTCAGAGGTACCACAATGTCTAAAAAATTGCAGCACTTGTAATTTTGTTGTTGCCTTATCATCATGTATTGTAATCAGAGGAATGAGGACATCAAATACTGTTCGAAAAATTTTTCTGATTTTGTTATTGGAAAATTAAAGCATCCTCAGACCTTGGTAGCGGTGATTTTTAGGGATATAGTTTTGCAAACAGTTTACTGAAACTGTTATAGATATATTAAAATGTTTTGTTTTCATAATTTTATCAAGATACTATCTTTTTTTTTTGAAGATCAATAGGCAATTGATGTTACAGTCATTTGTATATGTTGGAGTGGTTGCGTATTTCTTTGGAATTTATAGCATATTTAGGGTTATCATCAAGTTGATGATTACATCCATTAAAGCGAATTTCATTCCAATCTTGTTTTACCCAGTTTATGCAGAAATGATTTGAATTATTGAATTAGCTCCTTGCTGCATTGCTCCTGATCCAGGGGAGTGGGTGAGATGAAAGGATGACCCGTCATCCAGGAGGAACCAAAAACAAGAGGGAGAGAGGGGGTTGTGAACGGAAGTAGAGAATGTGGGGATGAAATGGGTGGATGTGAATTTATGGCTTTTGACTTTGGCTACCTACCTTGTAAGGGAGTAAAACGCATAGTATATCCATATGTATGTATGTATGTATGTATGTATGTATGTATGTATGTATGTATGTATGTATGTATGTATGTATGTATGTATGTATGTATGTATGTATGTATGTATGTATGTATGTATGTATGTATGTATGTATGTATGTATGTATGTATGTATGTATGTATGTATGTATGTATGTATGTATGTACATACGTATGTATGTATGTATGTACTGTATGTATGTATGTATGTATGTACGTGCGTATGTATGTATGTATGTATGTATGTATGTATGTATGTATGTATGTATGTATGTATGTATGTATGTATGTATGTATGTATGTATGTATGTATGTATGTATGTATGTATGTATGTATGTATGTATGTATGTATGTATGTACCAACCAAGACTTTTTGTATTACGAAACAATGTAGCTGTAATAGCTATTATAAAGTTTCAGTCTGTTGTAAGAGATTAGCGTCTCAAACTTTCTCTGCCAAACATGCGACTTTTACATACAGTGTTAAAACACCCAGATGCATACTTTATCCTGCCGGACCCTAGGCAGGTAAGAGACATAAGCCCATCAACGACACCTATTGTGGATAACTAGCAACCTTCCTAATCCTCCAAAAATGTCAAACGTTGAGCACATGCATGTCCACGCACACATACGCATACACACATTCGCACACGCGTATGCATACACACACACACACACACACACACACACGCACACACACACACACACACACACACACACACACACACACACACACACACACACACACACACACACACACACACACACACACACACACACACACACACACACACACACACACACACACACACACACACACACACACCTCAACCGCTAAGTCAATGTTCCGAGTCCGAGTTCCGGCCAAGTGATTCTATTCAGTAAAGAAAAAAATCGTCATTCGATAAGTTAATTAACTTGACTCGATTATCCAATTTACTTGTAAAAATGATCTTTTAATTCTACCTGCCACTGAGAAGCTATTTTTTTCAATTGAGTTAAAAGTTCGGCAGTCAGAGAAGTAAAGATGTGCCTAACGGTTCTC
>NC_134785.1:32221964-32226964 GCF_046742065.1 Oratosquilla oratoria
CCAGAAACCTCTTGCGCTGACATCCACTCTTGCTTCATCTGATGTGTTGGACGTGCGGTATCTGAAGTTCTCCCCTCCTAGTGGGAGTAATGTTGGTTCGATAGTCACATCCTTGCACACCTCCTGAGGCATTTGGGCAGAGAGATCTCTTACCTCATCGTGTCGCATGCAAATGAATCCACCTTGCTTGCGTATCATTGCATGGTCTGGAGTAAATTATACACCACAGGAGCATCTGTTAGGCAGCCCTCCTAATGGCCATCCATACCTCAGGGCAATGGCATCCGTGAATTCTCTTTTGTTTAGGGTGAATCCCTTTGCCCTGATTGGTAGTGCTGTCAGCCAATTGGACGCCCCAACTTCCTGCGCCATTGTTATCTTTCTTTTTATATAATTCGATAGCCGAGCTAGAAGTGCTTGAAGTTCCTCCTTCTGCCTCTCCTCCCTTCCCTTTGAAATGTTTCTTCTAATTTCCCTAACCTCCTCCATGATAGTCTCCTTCCGTTGATCTTGTGACACGATGTTGTTTGTCAATGAAGACGTGAGTTTCATGGAGTTTCGGTGTTCTGTGTCGGCAAGGTTTAGCGGGTTGGAGATACCTAGCCCTCCCAATCTAGGTGGAAGTTCCATAAGTTTTCTTTCCTCTTCGTTTATTGTCCGTCCGTTGGTGATGGCCGGTATTAGCTCGTTTCTGATGGTTTTTTCAGGGGTCTTAGTAGGTCGGTGATGTTCGGTACCGTCCTTAATATGTAGTTCCACTTATGTTTCACACCATATATGAATGCGGCATATGCCGCCTGCGGTTCGGTCTTTGCAAAGTTGGCTAGAATCCTAACTTCCGCCACCCATTCGTTAACTTTCTTTTCAACATATTGCTTTTTAAAGGATTCTGAGCCGATCACTGCACCGAGATGTCTTTCCCCCTCCTTTGTTACCTTCACTTCACTGTTCTCAAAGAGGATTCTGGCATTGTTAAAGTACTCTGGCTTCACTATGAGGACAGATTTCTTTGCATTCGGAATGTAACCTAAGCCCGGGCCGTGTGCCAACACCAGATCCCACCACTTTTTTAGGTCAGCTACTTTTCCTGCGCCCGTGAGATCATCTGCATATGCTACCTGTTTGACCCCGGTGTCCTCATATTGTATCTTCTGCTGCAGGTGCATAAGACCGAGCGCATACATTACCATGGCCACCGGGTCTCCCTGAGTGGTGCCTTCCGCTGATTTGATGATCTCCACTTTCGTTTCTTTCTTCTCCGCCCTGCTGGTGACAAATAGGTTTGCAGGTTCTCTGTATGTGTTCTCCACATACTTGGCCAATACTGGGCATTTAATTTTGATGTTGTGTATGGTAGCCTCTCTATTTAAGTTGTTGAATGCGTTTGATGCATCGACTAATAGGACTGATTCGCAGTCTGGTTCCTCGAATATTTTTCTCATGGCGTGGACTGCAGCCTCGGAACCCGCCTGTTGCCTGCGCACACCTGCAGGTTGCCAGCCGCTTCTCGCACCTCATCCTTCGTGACTTCCATAATTGCTTTTCCTATTATTCTTCTTAGCACCTCGCCTATACCAATCGGGCGACAGCCAGGTTTCTTATCTAGCGGGATAAGTCTACATGCTGTGTATGCCTCCAGGTGCTGACAGTCTTCAGGTGCCAGTTTCTTCGCCAAACCAGCGATGGCCTCCTGCAGTCCCACCGCTGCCGTTCCAAATAGGTTGGTGCTAAGGAGACATTTCCATCCATCCTATTACTACTACTACTACTCTTTTCCCTCCTTCCCATCCTTTTCCTCCCCTTCATCCTCCTCCTGCTCTTCCTCCTCCTCCTCCTTTCCTCTCTTTCCACCTATTCCTCTTGTCTATCTCCTCCTCCTCTCCACCAGTTCCTCCTCTCTCTTCTCTTCTTCCTCCACCCCTCCCTCTTCCCCCTCTCCACCTATCACCCTGTTCATCTCCTCCTTGTCCTCTTCCTCCTTGTCCTCTTCCTCCTCCTCATACTCCGTTTCCTCTCTCCACTTACTATCTATCTTCATCTCCTCTTTATCCTCTTTCTCCTCCTTCTATATCCTTTCCCCTTTCCACATACCCCCTACCTTTCTCCTCCTCTACCTCGTCCTCTTAATCCTCCTCCACCTCTTTCCTTTCCCCCTTTCCATCTGTTCCTCTGGTACATCTCCTCCTCCTCCTCCTCTTCGTCCTCCTTCTCCTCCTCCT
The DNA here is from genome assembly GCF_046742065.1 of Oratosquilla oratoria. NCBI lineage: Eukaryota > Metazoa > Arthropoda > Malacostraca > Stomatopoda > Squillidae > Oratosquilla > Oratosquilla oratoria. The sequence goes on from NC_134785.1 coordinate 32,224,184, forward strand.
CCTTTTCTTCTTTCTCCCTCTCCTTCCCCTTTCCCCTCTCCATCTACCTAACTGTCTAATTTTTCTCCTCCACCTCCTCCTCCTCCTCCTTCGCCTCTTTCTCCTATTCTCCCCATTTCTACTCTCCACCTACTCACTTTGCCTGTTTTTCTCCTCCTGTCCGGCACCTCCTTCTCCTCCTCCTCCTTCTCCTTTTCCTCCTCCTCTTTCACCTTCACCTCCATCCCCTCCTCGTCTTTCACATTTACAAAACCTCCCCCTCCTCCTCCTCCTCCTCCTCCTCCTCCTCCTCCTCCTCCTCCTCCTCCTCCTCCTCCTCCTCCTCCTCCTCCTCCTCCTCCTCCTACTTCTCCTCCTCCTCCTCCTCCTCCTCTTCCTCCTCTACTACTTTTCTCCTGTCCATCTACTCCCTTGCCCATCTCTTCTCTGCCTTTTCCTTTTCCTTAACCTCCATCTACTTCCTCCCACCCGGATACTTTTCATGTTTCCTCTACTCCCTTGTTCATCTCCTCTCCACCTCCTTTTCCTCCTCCTTCTCCCTCTTCTCCTCTCCCTCTACCTCCTCCTCCCGATCTACCCCCTACTCCCTCCACCTCTTCCTCCTCCTCCTCCTCCTCCTCCTCCCCATCTACCCCCTACTCCCTCCACCTCCTCCTCCTCCTCCTCCTCCTCCTCCTCCTCCCCATCTACCCCCTAATCCCTCCACCTTTTCCTCCTCCTCTTCCTCCTCCTCCTCCTCCTCTTCTTACTCCTCATCCTCTTTCTTCCGCATCGGAATCAAGCGTCCCTCAAGGGAGGGAGACGCCTAATGGCCACACAAGGAGAAGACGCTGGCCAATTCCATCACCAAATTTCTCTCACATTTTCTTTCTTTATTCAGATGGCGGAAAGGAGGAACTCGGCATCGTCGTGGTCCAACTGGCAAAAGGCTGGCATAGAGAACAGGAAAATAAAGATCTGGAAAAAGATAATGTGGGAATAAAGATAGGGGGGGCGAGGCATTATGTGGAGTGGGAATGGGGAGAAAAGAGGGGAAACAGGAGGAGGAGGAGGAGGAGGAGGAGGAGGAGGAGGAGGAGGAGGAGGAGGAGGAGGAGGAGGAGGAGGAGGAGGAGGAGGAGGAGGAGGAGGAGGAGGAGGAGGAGGAGGAGGAGGAGGAGGAAGGTTTTGAGGGAAGAGAGAAGGAGGTGCAGTTAGGAAAAATAAGAAGAAATAAGGAAATAAAAGATTAAGTAGAGAGAAAAATGGGAGAAAAGAGGGAAGATAGGAGGAGGAAGGGGAGGTGCTGGGATAAAGGGAAGAAGATGAAAGTACAGTGAGGAAATCAAAGAGAAAAAAAGGAATACAAGAGGAGAAAGGAAGCTACATAACTGATGATATATCATCTCACTGTGACTTTTCTATCTGAATAAAATGGGGCTGCTCTGCGTAGAATCAAATTTGTGAAGGACAGCAGTCCATTGAAGTTTCTACTTGCTATATTTCTATACTACCTACCCCTCATTAACGCGCTAGTGGCGTAATGGGAAACATGCTTAGTTCTAGGTTCGAATCCAATACTTCTCTTCGATTCCCAGGAGTGACTTACCTGGCCCAACATTCCAAGCGTATAATAAGGCAAAGGGGAGAAGGAAAGATAGGTAACAGACGGAGGCAGAGAAAAATGAGAAAAAAGAGTAGAAAGAGAACGGGAAAGAAGAGAAGGCTGAGGAAGAACATTATTGTGAGGTATAGAGGAGGAAAATAAAAAGCTGAAAAAGAAAGGAAACAGATGAAGATGAAGAGGAGTAGTGTTTGTAGTGAAAGTAACAGTAGGACGAATAATAAGCGGAGGAGGAAAAAGGAGAGGAAAAAGAAAAGAAAGAAGAGGATAAGAATAGGCGAGGGGAAAAAAAGGAGAACGATAATGAAAAAGAGAAAGACGAAGAGGAGGAGAAATAAGACAAGGAGTAGAAATAAGAAAAAGAGTAGTCAGAGAAATAGGAAGAGGAATAAGAAAAAGAGCAACCAGAGAAATAGGAAGAGGAATTACGAGAATAGAACAGAAAAAGGAAGAGGGAAAGGAATGGGAGTTGAAGATGGAAATGGAAAGGACGAGAAAGTAACATGAGAGAGGTAAAGGGCAATGTACTCGTAATGTCCCTTTCAGGTGATATAAAAATATATATATAGAGTTGAAAAGCTTTTAAGTAAAAACGCAACTTACTTATGTCTTGAGGGTTCAGTGGATAACCTAGAGCATTCAAAGTTTAGCATCACAGATTCCTAGAACCCATTTCAAGAATACTGACAGTTTCAGCTCGCTGGAATACTTTAGGGAATTTAAGAATAAAAAAAATATCTCAAAAGGAAGCAACTGAGGGCATTTCAGTTGGGTTTTGAATAGAAATAAATGCATCGTATAGTTTCTGTTGTAGCAAATGGTAAATTAATTTACTGAGTTTGGCTTCCATGTCCGCTTATATGGGGTTTCAGTTGGTATAGATCTAGAACAAATTCACATGATTACCCGTGTTCAAGATGAACAATATTATCTAGTGTGCGCAAAATATTTTCTATAATATATCGCTATTTTGTAGATACAGAAAGGATACAAATATTAGCATTTTGTGATTTTTATGTCTTATTTTTTCCTTTCTCCATAAAACACTTGTTTTTTTAAGATGGACCAAAACATCAGTGCTTGGATCCATTGACTTTGAATCCTTTTTTCAACATTTATTTGATTCGAAATTACTTCATCAAACACGAGGACAGAAGTTGGTCTACGAATGCAGGAAG
>NC_134785.1:32241964-32249464 GCF_046742065.1 Oratosquilla oratoria
GGAAAGGTCACAATACAAACATTATTAGAAAAGGTAATACAGGGAGTTAACTAGGAGTCATTCCTAGTGGAAATTAACAAGAATGGTCACAGCACATAATCAAATCGGAAATTTGCATCCCAGTTATAACTTTAGAACGCTACAAGAATAAACAATAAATATGTTTAGTGAGAAATTTCAACCTATTTACAAATATTGCCAGTGATAAAACTATCGAATTTATACGAGCTACTACTAATGTTGAGACTAATACCTACAGAATATGAAGGGATTAAACCTTGAAAACGTGAACTACATGAAACCTCTTTGTATGTTCATGTTTTTTTCGTTAGTGATAACCAGCAAATATATGTATATCTATATATACTTCTGTGATGACTTACCTAGGGTCTAGGCTATATGGTGATACAAAAATGAAATAAAATAAAATAGTTGAGTGGCCCTGGGCTGTTCGCACAAAAGGCTCACAGAATGTCAGGAAGAACAATAAAAATGTTTATTATAATTACTAACTATTTACAATTACAAAAATACAAACAACATACATGGGACATAGAAACACTTGAATAAACCCAAAAATGCACAGAGCTAAAAAGACACGAAAATCTTAAATATCATCAAAGTATCACATATGTACTTCACATAAACATAAAGGGATATGTAAACTATTACCCAGTTACCTTAGTTTACGTAGGATTGTTAAGACGCAGTTCACAGGAACAGGTGTGAGGACTGAAGTCATAATTATAGATAATAGAAAACGCACCAATGTAAATTGTCTGGAACGTGTCTTGGTTCCCTCTAGGGAGAAAAAAAAAATAGTTTCGGGGACAGATGTTCGATAACTTCTGGTAGTAGGGAAACATTTTGGAGAAGGACTAGTACCCACTAGTTTGGGACTGGCAGAAGGAGAGGACATAAGGACATACCTAGCTTTCTTCTTCTAGTAGTAGGTGAAGGTGTCCAAAATAACATGGTTGGGGAAGGCTTGAAACTGCTCATAGGTATTGCCATTCACAGGTTTCGGTAATTGGTGATTTGCTTAGTAGCAATCGAAAATTACCGAAGGACTATTTACTTGAGTTATAATGATTGACTAGAGACATCTGCGTTGCATTCAGATGACCTATAGGCTTTTGTGCTTGTCTCTGATTTTCTCTCTCTTCTTCTTGGTCTTTGACCGTGTTTTATCTTTTCTCTGCTTTCTCTCAGCTTGTCTCTCGGCCGGTCCGTGAGTAGTCTGTGAGTATGTAGAACGTAAGTTTCATGCCAAAACGTGAGGTAGTTTGAGTTCTGGCCAATGAGCGAGCGCATGAGGACGTCAGTGGAGTAACGATTTGAGGTAAGGCTGTAGCAAGAACGAAGAAAATCACATGCACAAAATAGATATTCTTAACAAAACTGTTTTACATTTTATATACAAGAGATGACATAAGAAAATTACATGCACAAAATAGATATTCTTAACAAAACTGTTTTACATTTTATATACAAGAGATGACATAAGAAAATTACATGCACAAAATAGATATTCTTAACAAAACTGACATTAAATCATCTCAAAATGACAACATACACTTTATTCATGAAAGGGCGTGACATCTGTATGCATATATACATTTAATATATATATATATATATATATATATACATATACATATATATATATATACAAATATATATATATGTATACGCACACACACACACACACACACACACACATATATATATATATATATATATATATATATATATATATATATATGTATATAATGTACGAGGCTGGTAGATAAACGTAGACAAGTAATGTAGATAGAGGGGTAGTTGGCGAGAATTAAATTTTTACGAACTGGATGTTTGGTAAACAAACGCCGTAGGCGAAGTAGTTGCATAATCTCGCTCCTCGTCTAAAATTTGCAAACAACCGCTAGGGATCCAATTTCATTGCTGTATTATGCTGATATAATAGTATGTAAACTAAGCCAGTGATGTATTGATTTCGAGTAAGTAGTATTGCTTAAGACGTTTGTAACAGTCTTTCTAATTGGGGAAAGGGTTGAGGATGAGGAAATTCAATTGGTTCATGGAAGTATAGTCACACCCCTAGGGGAGGTACTTAAATGTAAAAGTAAAGAGCATTGGACAAAAGAAACTGACCTAGTGATCAAATTGAGGATTCCAGTTTGAAGTCCCTTGGTGTAACTTGAGAAGCCAAGTGTAACATTTCGGGAAGAAACGACAGAAATATTTTGGTTCAGTTTAACTCCTCCTTGTTATAGAGGGTAATGGAACTTGACTAAGATAATCGGAAGGAAAGGGTCTTCCTACAGATTAGTATTGTGAATGACTAACCTACATAAAGACAGTGAGGAAAAGAATGTAGAGGTGAAAAACGAAATGCAAAACTATAAAAGGGAACAGTAAACAGTGTTAACAACAGAGGTAACAATATATATATATATATATATATATATATATATATATATGTATATATATACATATATATATATATATATATATATATATATATATATATATATATATATATATCTATCAAGGACTACTATTACACAGCACGTGCGCACCCAGATCCCTGTGTCCGCTAGCGGAGGCCATTGCTTTCTTTGTAACCTAACATTTCATATTGAACAAATATATCAAAACTAGAAACCTAACATTGTATATAGGACAAATATATCAACTATTGACTTATTCAATGCAGTATAAGTCAATATAAACTTTTGTAGTGAAATAAGAAACTATTTTTAAGGCACTGTTATGCTTTGAAATGCCAATTTTAGGCGGACTTAACAGGTATTATTGTATGAGGTTAGTGGACACCAGGGTTGGCGACTTTTTTTTTTTTTTTTTTTTTTTTTTTAATATGAAAAATCGATATTCTATTCAAATCAGATTTATTTGATTTAAATAGATTTTTTTTTAAGATTTTAGATATTGTTGGATTGCTATCTGATATGCTATCTTATTCCTAAAGGACATTTTTAGCATATAAATATAAGAAGCAGTGTTATATAGACTTGCCACAAGTATACAAGGAACGGTATAAGCCTACATGTAATATATATATATATATATATATATATATATATATATATATATATATATATATATATATCACTGTGCAGCCCACAACAAGTTTCAACAAGATTCTTGTTGAAACTTGTTCTAGGTAAGCAGCTTCTCACTGAGTCAGTTGCTGCTTTGGAATCAACCAGGAAGGATGTCTTCTGGACCTGGCAGAGTGGTTCCTTCAGGCAGAAAAAATTATCCTGTCTGGATTTATTTTGAAAAACTACCAACAACTTCTGGTAAAGGGTACCGAGCTAAATGCAAAGACTGCAGCCAGGAACTACAGGGCATTGTGTCAAGATTAAAATCTCACAGAGATAAATGCCAAGGTCAGCCACAGCATACAGAAGAAGAAATTGATGACCCAGGTAAATAATTTTATTTATATTGTGTGCATTTCTCCCTTTTCATACGCAACTATATAAATTTGGTGAACAATGGAGAGCATGTGCAATAAAAATGTGAAGGCCTAAAGAGATGTTACTTCAACTTCATTACTTCTTGATTTGGGTAATGACTATATCACTACAATGTACTGTATCCACTCAACTTTGTGGCCTAGATAATTGTTATTCATTTCATTCAACATTGTGTAATATATTTCATAGGTTCCATTGGAATTCAGCCCACATGGGATTCAGCCCAAAGGGATTTAGCCTAACCTAATCCAACTAACCCATTATTTTCAGTGAATTTAAAAGTGGACTGAATCCTGTGTGGGCTGAATTCCAAACCCACCTATTTCATATCTTGTTAATTATTTCCAAATAATTTAGTGGCTTGTGTGAATATGATCACTATCTAAAAAAATAACTACTGTACTCAAAAGTAGCCTAAATCACACTGTATTCATTCATTTATTTATTCATTTATAAATTATGCAAAATGCTAAAATTTTCTGCTACTTTCTTTTTTAAAGTCTGTTGTTTTGTTTATTATTTTTCTTATTCTTTGTCCAATATTGTAATAATTTTTATGTTGCTTTGTTCTATAATTTTGTTTAGTTTTGTGACTGCTGTGGATTTTGGGATTACTAATATATTGTTATTATTATTTTTTCTTTTTGTTTGTTGCTTGTTGCCTTTTCCATTGATTCTTGTACCTTTGTTTTTTGACTGTATAATTCATCTCTTAGGATATTTTAATTTTGAAATATTGAAACTATGTTTTATTTTGTCTTATATATATTCTGTGCTACATATTCCTAGTTTAATTCTTTCACTGTGACCTGATAGATAGTGGACATAATCTTCTTTATTAGTTTGTTTTCTATGTATTTTATATTTTGGGCAGGAATCTGTTCTAATAATTGTTGTCTAAAAATGAAAACATCGTTCTTGTTCTTCTTCTAACGTGAATTTTATCTTTTCGTGTCCATTATTTAATAATCGGACTTTGTTTTGGATGTTTGTGATTTTGGGTGTTATGATTAATATGTCGTCTACATATCTTAGCCTTGTGGTGTATCTACCTATTATTCTTTTATATTGTCTATTTCTTATGTCTCCAAGAAAAGGTTTGTAGCTATTGCACTAAACGGTGACCAGATATGGAGACCGTAGTATTGTTTATATTCTTCTTGGTTGAGTGCAAAGGGGTCGAAGTTAATGTATAATTGTATTACTTGTAAATAATCTGGTTTTGGAGTGGGTAGTTTATTGTCATCTATCATTTCTGTTACTCTTTTCATAGCGTCTAGTGCTCCATTTCTTGAGATATGTGTAAAGAGCAATATTATGTCTACACTGTATTGTTTTTTGTCTTGAAATGATATATATTGTAATCTGTTTTTCATATCTCTTGAATTCTTTAGATGGGTTCCACTTGTTGATCCTAACATTTGCGAAAGTGTTTTAACTAACTGTTTGGTTAATCTGTGTGGTGCGCTACCGATTCCTGATGTTATGGGTCCCAGTGCAATGCCTTGTCACCATTTAGTGCAATAGATACAAACCTTTTCTTGGAGACATTAGAAATCGACAGTATACTCATACAAAGAATAATAGGCAAACACACTCATGGCTACAATATGTAGACGACATATTAATCATAACACCCAAAACCACAAACATCCGAAACAATGTCCAATTATTAGATAATGTGCACGAAATGATCAAATTTACATTAGAAGAAGAACAAGAACGGTGCCTATTATTTTTAGACACAACAGTTATTAGAACAGGACACAGAAACAAACTAATAAAGAAGATTATGTCCACTATCTATCAGATCACAGTAAAAGAATCAAATCAGATATAATCATTGGATTCTTCCTACGAGCATGCAAAATATATAGAAGACGAAATAAAACACACAGTTTTAATATTTCAAAAATTAAAATATCCTAAGAGATCAATTATACAGTCAAAAACGAAAACACAAGGAACAATGAAAAGGGCAACAAGTAACAAAGAAGAAGAAAATCATAATAACAATAGGATTGAAGAGTGTCTAGTAGGGGAAGGTAAGGACCCAGTAGTTTGCTTAAGTGCCGGAGGAAATGATATAGGTAAGTAAGGGAGTGAGGAATTATTTGCGCGGTACCGGGATGCGCTAGACAAGATCAGAAATAGGGGAGGTGTTCCTGTAGTATGTGGAATCCTTCCGAGGCGTAGAGTTGGAGGCATGTGGCATTCCAGGGCTATTGCAATGAATTGCAGGCTGGCAAAACATTGTAAGGCTAATGGATGGGCATTTGTCGACAACTGGGACCGCTTTTATGGTAAGAATCACCTATTCACAAGGGACGGAATGCACTTGTCTTCCAGAGGATTTCGGCTCCTTACTGAATCCCTTGAGCGAGAAGTAGGCATCCTACAGGTTTTTTTGGGGTAGATTATGTGGGAGTAGGGGGGGAAGTATCGGAATATAGTTTAGGCAATAGAAACAACTTAGAGGACTGTGTAAAAAATCACCAAAGCAGGTGGAGGGAAGATAAACTTAAAGTTTACTATACAAATAGCAGGAGCATAATTAACAAAATTGATTTGCTGCGAGGTAAAGCATGCGTAGAAAATTTCGATATTATAGCTATTACTGAATCCTGGATCAACATGGCTAATAAACATTTCCTTCCGGAAATCGAAATAGAAGGATATAAGTTTTTTCAAAAGGATAGGGTCGGCAGGAATGGGGGAGGTGTAGCACTTTTCGTTAAAAATACATTAAACTGTATTATCAACAATTCGATTAAGGAAGAGGACTGTACGGAATCTATTTGGGTAGAGATTATAGGCAAGAATAATAAAGTTATTATTGGCATCTTGTATAGACCTCCTAACCTCAGCATTGAGCAGACTGATTCCCTGATTCATGAAATTCACAGAGCGTCCCAGTACAAAAACGTTGTAATCATGGGAGATTTTAACTATAGAAACATTGACTGGGAAACTTTAATAGGAGATCATGAAGCGAAGAAATTCCTAGATGTGGTGCAGGATAATTTCCTAAAACAAATGATTACCGATCCTACGAGGGGACAAAATACCCTGGACTTAATTCTAACAAATAATGAGCACCAAATTAGCAGCGTAATAGTGGGAGATAGTCTAGGCTTTAGCGATCATCAAGAAATAAGATTTAATGTTATTTGGGAAAAAATAAAAAGTACGAATAACGTTCAAGTACCAGACTTCAGGAAAGCAAAATTTGACAATATAAAAACCCATTTGAAATTGAATACGAAAAGCCAGAAGGACGTTTCAGACATTCTTGATTCTCGTTGCGGGGCTGGTAGTCAGGTGTGGGTCATGGAGGGTAATAGGCATACCTTAGGTCAGATCTGGGTCAAGGAGGGTAATACGCATACCTTAGATCAGGTCAATTGGGGGCGAGGATCCAATAGTCAGGTTAGTAATTTAAATGAAATGTATAACAATCTAACTGATCTAATTATTAATGCACAAAATACATTTATCCCCCTAAAGTCAATACGGAAAAATAGTAATACTCCAAAATGGATGACAGACAGATTGAAAAGAGGACTTTACGTAAAAATGAAAAACGGGGAATCACACCTTAGATCAAGACATAACGAAATGGCAAAGCTGGTTAAAAGGAATACACGTTCAGCGAAACGTAATTATGAAATCAAGGTTGCCAGTCAAGCAAAATCCAACCCAAAGGGTTTCTTTCACCTCTATAGAACAAAAAATAAAGAAAGAATAGGACCAATCAAAAACGATGAAAATGTCATGATTGAATCGGAAGAAAAAATGAGTGAGGAGTTTAACAATTATTTTCTATCGGTGTTTACTAATGAGAGGTTAGATAAAGTACCTGACTGCGATCCGATTTTCAGAGGGGATGAAGAAAGTAGTCTAACTAATATCAGCATTAGTAAAGATGAAGTAGTCAAGCAGATTGACAGACTTAAAGCTACAAAATCTCCGGGTCCAGACGAAATTTTTC
>NC_134785.1:32254464-32256964 GCF_046742065.1 Oratosquilla oratoria
ACACACACACACACACACACACACACACACACACACACACACACACACACATACACACACACACACACACACACACACACACACATACACACACACACACACACACACACACACACACGCAAACACACACACACACACACACACACACACACACACACACACACACACACACAGACACACACACACACACACACACACACACAGACACACACACACACACACACACACACACACACACACACACACACACACACACACACACACACACACACACACAACACACACACACACACACACACACACACAAACACACACATACACACACACACGCACACAAACACATATATGTGTATATATATATATATATATATATATATATATATATATATATATATAGATATATATATATATATATATATATATATCCTATCCGAGAGTTGACACCCTGACGTGGTGGATAGGCTTAACAATCTGAATGACTACAAAAGCTATGTCGATATAGAGACAATCTCTTCAGGGCCACCCATATCGAACAGGTTTTGTAAGAAAGATCAGACAAAGAGCAGCTCACACGCACAGTCGCAGGACCCACTGCAAACCGGCACGTCCCTGATGGCGAACAGAGAAATTCCTCATAGATATATGGTGTACCGTCATAATGATGGCGTGGATATTTGGGCACCCCATAGATATAGGGCTTCGCCGAATATAATGAATAAGGTGACGATAGAGAAATATATCTCACCAGAAACCAGTTAGCACGGAGGTGAGATTACTGCCAACCCCCCTTCATAACCAATATGAACAGCACAACATAAACAAAGCCGGGCGTTCCTGTTGGATCATCATCTCCTAAAGATCCAACCGTATTGCCTCGTGTACTTACGGGCAGTGTGCCACCGAATGTGAGTAAGCACTGTCTAAGCAGATCCAAGTCTTGGACATTAAATAAAATGATAAAAATGAGGATTTCTACATGCAACGTAAAAACTCTCTCAGAAGATCAAAGGCTGGAGAGTTTGATAAAAGAACTAGACCACATCAAGTGGGACATCGTAGGACTGAGTGAAGTCCGAAGAGTGGAAGAAAAGCCGATACATATACAAGATGGTCACCACCTGTTCTACTAGAGAGGTAAGGACAAAGAAAGATCAAGTGGAATAGAATTCTTGATCAACCGAGAGGTTGCTGGTAACGTAGTCAAATTCAGTAGTTTGTCAGACAGGATAGCTTGGATTGTGATTAGGCTGTGTAAAGAGTACACTCTAAAAATAGTTCAGGTTTATGCACCAACTTCACAGAGTTCAGACGATGAAATTGAGTCGTTCTATGATGATATAAGTCAGGTAATGGATCAAGAAAAAAGTAAGTACACGTTGGTAATAGGCGACTTTAATGCTAAAGTGGGGAAGAAGATGGGAGATGAGACGTACATTGGGAAGTTTGGAGTAGGTGAAAGAAACGACAGAGGTGAGATGTTGGTCAATTTTGCAGAGAACTACAACATGAGGATAATGAACACTTTCTTCTAAAAACGTGTAGGTCGTAAATGAACGTGGAACAACAAAGAATGAAATAGACTTCATATTAGGAGACTAGAGCAAAAGCGTTAGCAATGTTACGGTGATAAATAAAGTCAACATAGACCGTGACCATAGAATGGTAGGTTGCACAGCTAAACTCAATTTCAGAGCCGAGAGAAATAAACTAGTTAAAAAAAAATAAGCCTTGCAAAGGTTAAGGATAATAATAAGAAATTTCAGTTAGAAATTAAAAATAGATTCAAGGCTCTAAGAACTAAGGAGGACAGCGTGGAAGATATTAATTTGAATTTAGTGAATATCATTAGGGAATTTGCAGGGAAAGTAGAAAGCACAAAAAACATAAGAGAAAACAAATGCTCCAAAGCTACAAATGACCTAATTAAAAGAAGGACCATTCAGATTAAAAGCAGGAGAGACGAAATAGAAAGAGTAGAACTAAACAAGATTATCAACAAAAGGCAGAGATTAGAGAAAAGACAGAGAAATATGGTTGAAATAGAGGAAACTATTCGGAAAGGTAAAAGTATTAAAGTGACCGAGCGCAAACATGCTTTAGGAAGACCGCAAATGATATGTTTGGAAGACAGAAATGGAGAAATTATCAAATGCAGGGACAAAATGGTAAAGTTTTAGATGGAAACCAACCGAGAAAACAGGCAGCGGACATTCGACTCTAGACCACTTGCAGGCGATAAACCAACTAATCGAGAAAACGACAGAATACAATATACCTCTGTGTTTAGCTTTTGTAGACTACGAGAAGGCCTTTGACTCGGTAGAACAAATAGCAATACTAAACTCGTTACGCAAGCAGGGTACAAACGAACAAATCGTAAGGGTTTTAGAAAAGATTTATGCGAAAGGTACCGCTATAATTCGACTACATAAAGATACAGAAAAGATCAAGATTGAGAAAGGAGTACGGCAAGGCGATGCAATTTCAACCAAATTATTTA
>NC_134785.1:32274464-32276964 GCF_046742065.1 Oratosquilla oratoria
AATCGGGTGCCCTTAGAACTGGTACGTTAGTGAGAAGGGACTTCAGGTTTTTGAAGGCCGTCTCACAGGTAGGTGTCCACACGAAGTCGTGGTCTTTTCTCAACAGGTCAGTCAATGGTTCTGCTACATCTTGTTTCTCAGATAAGTGTCCTACTTTTATCTGAAGATTTTGTAGTATCTGAGAGTTTTCCAAGGGAATCTCAGGAGGATTAGGCAGGTTATCAGGAGGCTCTTCCGATTCTATTGTGGTAGAGCTGCAAGCTGGAATTGGATCTCTGGAATGATAAGGTTTTAAGGTATTTATGTGACAGAGACGGGAACTCTTTCTTCTTTCTGGAGTTTTGATTATGTAGTTGAGATCACTGGCTCTGGACAAGACTTCATAGGGTCCTTTGTATTTAGCCTGCAATGGATCTCCTGGTATGGGAAGATAAAGTAACACTTGATCTCCTGGAGAGAAAGTTCTAAGTTTAGAATTTTTATCATAACGACCTTTCATTACTCGTTGAGCATTCGTCAAGTTCTCTCTTGCCAACTTCCAAGCTTCTAACAACTTCTCGGTGACCTGGGACACGTATTTCAAAGAAGGAACAGGTGGTTCTTCTTTCATCCATTGTTCATGAAGTATCTTTAGGGGACCACGGACTTCATGACCGAAGACTAATTCTGACGGGCTGAATCCAAGGCTTTCTTGAATTGTTGTTCGGGTGGCGAACAACAAAAAGGGGAGTCCGTCTTCCCAATTTCGAGTGTTCTCAGCACAGAATATTCTTAACATTGTCTTGAGCGTTTGGTGAAAGCGCTCTAGAGCACCTTGTGATTGAGGATGATAGGCGGAGGAAGTTACATGATTTATACCTAGTGTTACAAGAGTTTCTCTAAACTTGTTGGAAAGAAAATTACTTCCTTGATCACTTTGAATGTTCTTGGGAAATCCTACCATAGTGAAATATTTCAACATTTCTCTGATTATGTTTTGAGCTTTAATATTTTTCAAAGGAATGGCTTCTGGAAAACGAGTGCTCATACACATGATTGTGAGAATGTACTGATTTCCTTTACTTGAAGGAGGTAAAGGTCCTACACAGTCAATAAGAACTTTTTTAAATGGCTCTTCCATTACAGGAATGGGATGGAGTGGAGCTTCTACAATTTTCTGGTTGGGCTTACCTACAAGTTGACATGTATGACATGTTTTACAATATTGGGCAACATCTTTGACAACCGTGGGCCAATGGAAATGTTGGGTTATGTTGAACAAGGTCTTTCTTACCCCTAAGTGACCTGCTAAGGGAGTATCATGAGCCAATCTTAGAACATTATTCCTGAAACCAAGAGGGAGGACTATTTGATTCCTTACTTGCCATGGCTGGTCAGCGGTTTGCGGTGGATGCTCTCCATTTTCGCATTAGGACTCCGTTTTCTATATAGAAACCTCGTGACATATTTTCAACTTCTTCTGGAGATGAAACAATCTCGTACAAATTTTTAAGAGAATGATCTGACTTCTGTTCTTTGATTAATTCTGCTCTAGATAGAGAAACTGGTGAAGAAGAAGATGGGTCAGTTTGGGAGAATAGGGATTCTAAATTATAAGTCTCCTCTTCAGATTTCTTGTACTGAGATCTGGTTACAGCACAAGCGGGAAACAACTGTAAGTTATCTGAAGGTTCTACTGAGGTCTTAGGGTTATTTGTTATTAAGGGAGAAATGACTTTGCTTCCGGCGATGTCATTGGCCAACAATAAGGATATTCCTACTATGGGAAGAGAGTCTACTACTGCTACTTTAACCATTCCGGTTGTTAAATCAGACCGCAAGAAAACATTATGTAATGGACATTTTACAATTCCTCCAACTCCTTCTATCAATATATCATAACCTGTATATGACTCACCCAGATTCTGCAAGACAGAATTTAAAATCAGACTTTGCTTTGCTCCTGCGTCTCGGAGTATGGAAATAGGATATTGTTGTGAACTACTACTATGAGATATAGTTCCTGAAGATACAAATGGTTTGAAACAAGGATCATGATCTGATGAGGGGGGTTCTACATTACTTGACAATACCGGCTTCTTTGGTAGTTTATCCTGAATAGAGGATTTTGAATCATCTGATTTTATATTACTTACAAGAGTTGGTGTCTTATTGGAGAATGAGGGTGTCAGTCTCTTTCTGCAATTAGAAATGTGATGGCCAACCTGTTTACAATATGAACAAGTTACAGGGGGATTAGTCTTAAACCTTTCCATTCTTTGCCAAGGTTGGTTTGGAGGGTATTGATTGAAATCAGACCTGTAACTGAAATGTGATGGGCTAGACTGATTTTCAAAGTGTTTCTTTGGGGACCAAGGATCAGAGTATTTTGTTGAATCTGGAATATATGACTTTGACTTTTGGGATTCCATTTGTCTTGACTTAGGTTTATGATTTAGTGTGAACTCATCAGCCAATACAGCAGCTTTAGTTAAAGTTTCGGGAACATGATCATCTATAA
>NC_134785.1:32281964-32285539 GCF_046742065.1 Oratosquilla oratoria
TATTTTTTATTTAATTGGTATTGTAATGTATTTTATTATTTTTATTTTATTTTATTTTATATTATTTTATTATTGTAGTATGCGTTGTACAATTGACTGAAGGGTGAACCTTTCCCAGGTTTACCATTTCAGCGATTCATAAGGAGTTCACATTATTGTACCGTTATACCCCTGAATACGATTCCTGACGGGAATCGAAACGTCGGGCAAATAAACCCTTCAATTGAATTGGTGTTTACTGTTTTCCAATATATATATATATATAAATATATATATATACTATATATATATATATAAGTATTATATATGTATATATATGCATATATAATATATCTATATAATATATATATATATATATATATATAATCTATTATATATATATATATATTAGGCCATGCATACCTACAGACATTCCTATATAAGCGTAAGCCCTGATGCTACTTCTCTCTGACCACCACAGCATTTCTATAAACAGCCTCTTTACATTAACGCAAAGAGAGACTGCCATAATTATTCAAATATAATATTATTTCATTAACAACAGTCACACATCATTTACACACAAAGTAAATACAAGAATATTATATCATAAGTAAATTACATCTAGATTGCTATGGAAACGTTTTTTCATAGACACGGGTATATGTATAATTAGTTCCAATTATGGGAGCGTGTGGTACCGCATGACCTTAGGCACTTTTATCGTAGGCATTTGAGTACATGCATTGTATTGCCCGCTGTGGGTGTCAACTCTTAAAGACTTTCAAACAAAATGACCAAAATTACGCATGGATCTTATGCCACGAATATCGTTGTGGTTCTCCAAATAAAGATACGACAATACAATAAAATAGAGATAGAGAGAAAGATCGATTGGTGAATAGGTAGATAGGTAGAGGGAGGGCAGACAAACAGACAGACAGACAGAAAGGCAGACAGAAAGGCAGACAGACAGGCAGACAGACAAACAGACAGATGGACAGACAGACAGACAGACAGACAGACAGACAGACAGACAGACAGACAGACAGACAGACAGACAGACAGACAGACAGACAGACAGAACAAACAGACAGACAGAAGACAGACCACAGACAGACAAAATAAACAGACAGACAGACAGACAGACAGACAGACAGACAGACAGACAGACAGACAGACAGACAGACAGACAGACAGACAGACAGACAGATAGACAGACAAACAGTGAATCAGACAGGTTGGCAGGGGAAGAATTAGAAGAAGAAGAAGGAGAGAGAGAGAGAGAGAGAGGGAGAGAGAGAGAGAGAGAGAGAGAGAGAGAGAGAGAGAGAGAGAGAGAGAGAGAGAGAGAGAGAGAGAGAGAGAGAGAGAGAGAGAATTCCATCCTTTGACTTTCGCAGTCCATCCTCCCGCGCAAGAGACCGAGTTTGAACTAAGAAACATACCTAATCGAAAAAAAAAGACAATGAGAAAATTAGCAGGAGGAAGATGATGCAGTTAAGTAGACCATTAAAGTTAAGATATACAACTCATGCGTAAAGAAAAAGGTGTGTAATATTTTAACCTTGAGTGGCGTCCAGTCCCAAATTTACAAAGTTATTCTTTTCGTTGCGGATTTTTTTTTTATTTTTTTTTTCTCAGCTGGAGAAACTTGATTGGTGTGGGAGTCGATGTAACTACCAAGGTTTCAAAATTAGCATGAATGGGTAACATATTTCATCAATGCTAATGTAAAGCCATTCAGGTTTAAACTCGCTTCTCCATTACTCCATCTTGATTAGAGGGTTACTCGTAAGAGGTACCTGATCAGAGAGATCCTGCAAGATGGATGCCGAAGAGAAGCATCTCCCTGGCTCCCTTTTTTACTTATAAACTTCCTCACCTCTACCTACATTTGCAGCCCAGAGGGGTTGACGCTTGGTGCACGGAGCGAGCACAAAGTTTATATGTCAATTTCAACTGTATTTCTTCTACTTTTTCACAGAAGAGTCTAACTTGACAGCCGTCAATTTTCCTCTTCTATTATTTACCGATGATATGTAAAGAGTCTCATAATAATACAATGTAGACAACAGTCCAATGTTTCTTCCCAAAGAGATCTATATAAGATGGACCCATGGATTTTGATAGTGTAATAGTATGGGCTTCCAGTCATTGAGATTCGAAATAACAATTATTATGATTAACAATGTAACGATCTTTACCGATTATGGAACAATTAAAAAAAATTCTAATACCAGACGATTTTATTCAATTTAGGAGACACAAATTGCCTGGTATAAATCAGAACGATATCGAAAAAGTGCGTTATTTTTGTTATGCAGGCATAGGGTAGAAAAGAGGGCTTCACAGTGAAGCCATATATCATATGCAACTTTTAAACTTTCTCTCTTTCGATTCTTAAGTAAAAGGTGGCGCACACACACACACACACACACACACACACACACACACACACACACACACACACACACACACACACACACACACACACACACACACACACACACACCACACACAAAACCCAAAAATACAACACAAACACACACACACACACACACAAACAAACACACACACACACACACACGCACGCACACACACACACACACACACACACACACACGCGCGCGCGCCGCGCGCGCGCCACACACC
The DNA here is from genome assembly GCF_046742065.1 of Oratosquilla oratoria. NCBI lineage: Eukaryota > Metazoa > Arthropoda > Malacostraca > Stomatopoda > Squillidae > Oratosquilla > Oratosquilla oratoria. Next base: position 32,284,599 of record NC_134785.1, read on the forward strand.
ACACACACACACACACACACAGACATACACACACACACAGTTAAAGACACACACACACACACACACAAACACACACACTAACACACACACACACATATGTATATATATATATATATATATATATTTACATATATAGTTGTCTACGAAGAGACTTATCATACAGACTTACAGAAAGAATGAATGAAAAACATATGTACTACACTAGATGTGGAAATTCTTTACAATAAATAAATAAATAAATAAATAAATAAATAAATAAACAAATAAATTAGATTTCATTCCACGATTTCATTCCACGGTTCCATTCCAGGGTTGCATTCCACGGTTCCTTTCCAGTCAAAGAGACGCAAGATTCTCCACAAAGATAGAAGCAATACAACTTATAGTGTGTAACCATCACTAACCATCCACCACACGCACGTGATCCACAGGCTTGCAACATAGCGAGACTCCCCTTCTTGCTAACCTTGCATTTCCCACAACATTCCCCTAACGCAGCATATTTCATGACAAACAAGATAGATACCCAATGTCACCAGACTAACTTATCAAAATCCTTTTAGTATAACTACCCTAGTATATTACGCATAAACTAACATAGATATAATATACCTAAGAATATCCACTAATTTACAACTAACCCTTATATATAAACTGACCCTAATGCATAGAATAGGCGAGACTAACGCCTTTGCTTACAGTAACCTACTAACAACCTATATAACCTTTAACACCCATGTCACGTGGCGAGAGGCTGGGTAGGTCACGAGCCTACCGGCCAGTCGTCAGAGCTGGGCAGACCGAGCAGGCTGCCAGCCTATTGTGCCCTAGGTCAAGGCCTGGCACTTATTGTAATCTGCCCACAAGGCCCATTTGTACCTTATCATATTTGCAAACCAGATTTGCCTTAATTGTTAATTAAAAGTAGAAAACTCCCGTTT
>NC_134785.1:32286039-32291039 GCF_046742065.1 Oratosquilla oratoria
CACACTCACACACTCACCAGCACTCACACACACACACACACACACACACACACACACACACACACACACACACACACACACACAACACACACACACACACACGTAATATATATATATATATATATATATATATATATATATATATATATATATATATATGAGAGAGTGATAGGTGGGGAAGGGTAAACGAAGATGGGCTAAGAATACATTTATTGTTTTTACGTTTCGGTTATTATAACCTTCCTCAGAGAAACTTGTTACAGAACATCTTGGTCACAACATTTATACCTGTAGTGGGGGAACTTGTTAAGCTTCGAGTGTCAGGTTTTTTATCTAGCGCATTTATTATTAAGAGACTGGCTGCTTTAGATAGGCATATAAATCCTTCTCTGTCGTTATTATTTTCTTGGACATTTATATGTGCAGCTTCAACTGTCTTTCTCATCTTCTTTTGTAATCCTTTGTGTAAAATTTCAACTTTACTCCATTCGGGAAGGTTGTTGCATATTTCGAGGTGGCGGACCAGGGAGTTGGACTTTCTGTGTGCTTTTAAATCATTCCTATGTTCGTTTATCATCTTCTCGATTCCTCGACTTGACTCACCGATATAAGCCGAGGGGCAGCCACTACATGGAATGCGGTAGATCACACTGAGGTCGTTGTTGTCATTAGTGTGGTTTTTTTAACATTTTACCTATTTTATTACATGATACCTTGGCGATGTTTATGCCACCTTTCAGTAAATATCTATCAATAATTTCGGTTTTATCAGAATTAGGTACAGTAATGAAATGCGGTGTGACTAGGTTTTTTGTTACTGTATGGTCATTTGATCCGGACGCTTGGTCGTTTGGTCCGCTGGTTTGGGCGTTCGATTTATCGTGGATTTTTCTAGCTTTGCCTTCTGTTTTGGTTATCAGGCCGCCTGGATATTTTAATTCTTTAAAAGATTTTTTGATAAAAGACAACTCGTTTTCAATGAGTTCACTGCTGCATATACGGTAGGCTCGAAGAAAGAAGCCTATAAGGACACCAGTTTTAGTTCGTTTACTGTGGGCTGAGCAAAAAAGTGAACAAAGTCGTCTTTATTGGTATATATATATATATATATATATAATATATATATATATATATATATATATATATATACAGACACTAACTTTATCAAAGTATATGTATATATATATATATATATATATATATATATATACATATAATTATATACACTCTCATGTAATAAAAGACTTTATAATATATATACTCACAATAATTTCTATATATGAGCACTTTCACATGTACTAACTTGATGCTTGATTCAAAGAAATATCAGAGAAAAGTGAAATTATATATATATATATATATATATATATATGTATATATATATATATACATATATATATATTTGCAAAGAATTCACAAAACACACGTGATAAACTATTTTTGCAGAAACTACCGGGAAATTGAAAAAAACATATACCGAACGTTTTCGTCTATTTAGACATTTTCAAAGGTACAAAAAAGCAATACAGTAAGAACCAATAAATACATGAGAAGACAAGGATACTCGGAGAGGTCCCATGTCCAATTTAAATAAACCCAAACTCAAGTTCATGTTATTTCCAATTTTTTTTTTCATAAAACATTTTTCATTAATATTTCTTTCTATAATATTATTACAAGAAGTAATTATTTTAGAACTTCCCCAGTCAATGTTATGACCATAATCCCTTTGGTGGACAAATAATCCATTGGACACTTGTCCCGTTCAAATACTATATATATGTTGGCCTATTCTTTTTTCTAAGCCTTTGTCTGTTTGGCCTATACAAATAAAATCACAGTTTTTACATGGTATGTTATAAATACATCCTTCTTTACTTCTTGGAGAATTTTTAATTAACAGACTCTTAATGTTATTATTATTTTTAAATACTATCTGGATACCAAATTTTTCAAAGATGCTAGGAAGATTGATTAAATTTTCGTGATACGAAATTGTTAACATTTTTATAATTAAATGGTTTGACCTGCGAAGTATTAAGAAAACATTTCCTAGCTTTGATTTTTGTCTTATCAATAAGATGTTTTGGATATTTTAATTTTTCTCCAATGTCATAGATGAATTGTATATATATATATATATATATATATATATATATATATATATATATATCTATACAGTTATATATATATATAAAGTTATATATATATATATATATATATATTTAATGCCGTCCTGCTGCTTTATCTGATCATTTCTCCCAATGATATAATAATTTTTTGCCTTAGGACTATTTTTTTCACCAAGGGATTACCTTTCTACGGAAACGATTAGCCCTATCTCGAGGAATAACCTCAACACTTCACAAGTTTTCTTTGGATCGCACTTGAGGAACTTAATTTTCATAAGGAGTACACTGAGGCCGTAGGGCTAGAAATGTTTTTCACTAGGTCAGAACCATAATCTCCGATGTCTTGAAACTGTCTAATCAAACATTTCTGCTGAATTGTGCTCATACATTTGTGTGGTACGTTGACATGTTCTTCAACAGCTGCAAGAAATCTAAAGACCAGGAAGGCTCGTCTGTAAGAGGAACGAAACAAGAGCGTCATAGAAGCAGCAAGGCTCTAAAGAAGACTTTCCTGAAAGTACTGACGCGACTCTCCTTTATCTTCTGCTGCCGGTGTTAGTCTTCAGAAGAATATGAAAAAGATGTGAATTCTCCTCCAAGCATCGTCGAGAAAACTCCTACTAAGAGGATTTTAGAAGCAAACACAAAACAAGCAAAAGCTTTTAAAGACGATAAGAAATGGAGCACCGATAAAGTTCTTGGTACCGGAGCCTTTGGAAAAGTCTTTTTAATAAGGAATGAGACTAATAACGAACTGGTTGCCAAAAAGATTGTCATTTTAAACCCTAACGACGACAACTGCATGGATGAGGCGATCATTCACTTTCAACTGAAGCAAGTGAACATCATCAACCTATATTGTTGGGAGAGACTTGATGACCGACTAACTCTGTTTATGGAGTACTGTTCTGGCGGCGACATCAAGGCCAACATTGATCGAATCAAGGGCAAGGAAGCTCTGAATTATTTTGCACAACTAATGGAAGGCGTCGCCTATCTCCATTCTCGAGGAGTCGCACATCGGGATCTGAAACCCGAGAACCTCCTTCTCAACGAAGAAAAAGTCTTGAAGATTGCAGACCTGGGCTTGGCCAAGGTATTCGTCGTCAACGGAGAGGAGGTACAACTCACGGGTACTGTAGGATCACGGGCTTTCATGGCCCCTGAGGTCATCAAATGTTCAAGCTACATTGGACCACCCGTTGACTTGTGGTCATGTGGCGTAATTTACATTAACCTGACAACAAAAGGCAGGCCGTGGGAGCAAGCCGACCCTGAAAATAAGAGCTACAAAATGTGGGTCGATAAAAATGAGGAACTAAACACTTTGTTGCCATGGACCTGGCTGAGTGAATCTTGCCGAATAATTGTGGACATTCTTCTGGAACCAGATCCTGTGAAACGTGTATCCGGTTGGCAAAAACACCGTCAAGGCTGAAAGAACTCCCATTTAGGCCTTCTAAGCCATTATACTTCGCCAATCCGTTAAATAATACATGCTCATATATCTATAAGCATATGTTTATACATTTCGAGTTCTTGCCACGAAGTTTGATATTCTCTTTCATGAGTGGGCCTATCCTAAAGATCCCTAACAATAGATAATATACATAAATGTATATACACACATATGTATACGTGTGTGTGTGTGTGTGTGTGTGTCACGTTTCCTTTTATTCTGGCTCTCATCAACCCATTTCATTCATTTCTCTTTTACGCATTTCGTAGTACAGGAATTATAATATATCAAGGGGGATCTGACAGTCTGGAAAGCCAATTAAAAAATAAAAATAGAAATTTCATTTTTTCATGGATTTACATTCCAACACTATTCAAAAATGTGTAGGAAAGCTAGTTTTAGCCATTGAGGCTCGCTAACATGAGCTAAGTAGGTTTAAAGGGACAATGGGCTTATTAGCCACATGCAAGAATGAAACCTACACATGGCGAAATACAGCTCTTTTATGCGTGTCTTTTTCTCGATATTTCCCTTTGTTTTGTGTGTGAAAGTGGCATTTGACATCTTTTTCTCTTAGTTGTCGTATAAACTCGGGCAAAAATTTGTGCTTTTTGATTAAATGAACCTTTTACAATGTGTGACACTCACTTGTTTAGTGATGAGGGAAGGTGCCCATTGCTGATTAAAAAATAACCCCAGCAGTGAGGCTTTTACCCATAAAAGCTGATAAAGGCACAGAAAAGAAAGAGAGAGAGAGAGAGAGAGAGAGAGAGAGAGAGAGAGAGAGAGAGAGAGAGAGAGAGAGAGAGAGAGAGAGAGAGAGAGAGGAGTGGAGAGAGAGAGAGGAGAGGAGTGAGAGAGAGGAGAGGAGTGAGAGAGAGGAGAGGGAGAGAGAGGAGAGAGAGAGAGAGAGAGAGAGGGAGAGTAGAGAGAGAGAGAGAGAGAGAGGAGAGAGAGAGAGAGAAGAGAGAGAGAGAGAGTGAGAGAGAGAGAGAGAGAGGAGCAGAGAGAGAGAGAGGAAGAGAGAGAGAGAGAGAGAGAGAGAGAGAGAGAGAGAGAGAGAGAGAGAGAGAGGAGAGAGAGAGAGAGATGAGAGAGAGAGAGATAGGAGAGAGAGAGAGAAGAGAGAGAGAGAGAGAGAGAGAGAGAGAGAGAGATAGAGAGAGAGAGAGAGAGAGAGAGAGAGATGCAGAGAGAGAGAGAGAGAGAGAGAGAGAGAGAGAGAGAGAGAGGAGAGAGAGAGAGAGAGAGAGAGAGAGAGAGAAGGAGAGAGATGAGAGAGAGAAGGAGAGAGAGAGAGAGAGAGAGATGAGAGTGAGAGAGAGAGAGAGAAGAGAGAGAGAGAGAGAGAAGAGAGAGAGAGAGAGAGAGAGAGAGGAGAGAGAGAGAGAGAGAGAGGAGAGAGAGAG
>NC_134785.1:32296039-32301039 GCF_046742065.1 Oratosquilla oratoria
GTACGTACAGGCTTTATCATGTATATATCTACAATAATTTCTATATTAGAAACTTGCACATGTACTAACTTGATTCTTGATTCCACACTCAAAGAAATACCAGAGAAATGTGAAATTATATATATATATACATAAATATATATATACCCTGTATACATATATATATATATATATATATATATATATATATATATATATATATATATATATATATATATATATATATATATATGTATATTTATATTTAATGCTGTCCTGCTGTTTTATCTGATAATTTCTCCCAATGATATAATGATTCTTTGCCTTAGGACTATTTTTTTCACCAAGGGATTACCTTTCTTCGGAAACAATTAACCCTATCTCGAGGAATAACCTGAACACTGTTGCATACCTCACAGGTATTCTTTGGATCGCACTCCAGGAACTTTATGTGCATAAGGTGTACACTGAGGCCGTAGGGCAAGAAATGTTTTTCACTAGGTCAGACCCATAATCTCCGATGTCTTGAAATTGTTTAATCAAATATTTCTGCTGAATTTTGCTCATACATTTGTGTGGTGCGTCGACATGTTCTTCAACAGCCGCAAGAAATCTAAAGACCAGGAAGGCTCATCAGCAAGAGGAACGAAACAAGGGCGTCACAGCAGCAGCAAGTCTCTAAAGAAGACATTCCTGAAAGTACTGACGCGACTCTCCTTTATCCTCTGCTGCCGGTGCAAGTCTTCAGAAGAAAATGAAAGAGATGTGAATTCTCCTCCAAGCATCGTCGAGAAAACTCCTACTAAGAGGATTTTAAAAGCAAACACAAAACAAGCAAAAGCTTTTAAAGACGATAAAAAATGGAGCACCGATAAAGTTCTTGGTACCGGAGCCTTTGGAAAAGTCTTTTTAATAAGGAATGAGACTAAAAACGAACTGGTTGCCAAAAAGATTGTCATTTTAAACCCCAACGACGACAACTGCATGGATGAGGCGATTATTCACTTTCAACTGAAGCAAGTGAACATCATCAACCTTTATTGTTGGGAGAGACTTGATAACCGACTAACTCTGTTTATGGAGTACTGTTCTGGCGGCGACATCAAGGCCAACATTGATCGAATCAAGGGCAAAGAAGCTCTGAATTATTTTTCACAACTAATGGAAGGCGTCGCCTATCTCCATTCTCGAGGAGTTGCACATCGGGATCTGAAACCCGAGAACCTCCTTCTCAACGAAGAAAAAGTCTTGAAGATTGCAGACCTGGGCTTGGCCAAGGTATTCGTCGTCAACGGAGAGGAGGTACAACTCACGGGTACTGTAGGATCACGGGCTTTCATGGCCCCTGAGGTCATCAAATGTTCAAGCTACATTGGACCACCCGTTGACTTGTGGTCATGTGGCGTAATTTACATTAACCTGACAACAAAAGGCAGGCCGTGGGAGCAAGCCGACCCTGAAAATAAGAGCTACAAAATGTGGGTCGATAAAAATGAGGAACTGAACACTTTGTTGCCATGGACCTGGCTGAGTGAATCTTGCCGAACAATTGTGGACATTCTTCTGGAACCAGATCCTGTGAAACGTGTATCCGGTTGGCAAAAACACCGTCAAGGCTGAATGAACTCCCATTTTTCATGTCCTACTTAGGCCTTCTAAGCCATTACACTTCGCCAATCCGTTAAATAATACATGCTCATATATCTATAAGCATATTTTTATACATTTCGAGTTCTTGCCACGAACTTTGATATTGTCTTTCATGAGTGTGCCTAACCTAAAGGTCCTTAAAAATAGATGATATACATATATAAAGTGTATATACACACATATATATGCGTGTGTGTGTGTGTGTGTGTGTGTGTGTGTCATGTTTTCTTTTATTCTGGCTCTCATCACCCCATTTCATTCATTTCTCTTTTACACACTTCGTTGTACAGAAATTATAATATATTAACGTAATTAGGGCCCTCGTACCAAACATCACTTTTCTTTTAGTATTAGCAAACCAACACACCACATCACTTATTTCCTATGAAAGCGAAAGCGGTGTTTGGTAAAGTTTTACCTTAAGTTATATAGAATTACAAATGTACTGATATGTAAAAGCAGTACTGACTTTGTAAGCATTTGAAGAAAACATGAACAAATTGATCATCAAATAGACACCATTGTTTGTTAATAGCATAGAACCCTTAGCAGTATCGCAATTACAGGTATTTACTCAACAATGTCTATATAATAAGAAACAAAGACAGATATATATATATATATATATATATATATATATATACATATATATATATATATATGTATATATATATATATATATATATACACCATTTGGCCATGTTCTTTATAATGTCCCCCTAGAACCTATCCTTTACCACTTGTATGACTACATTTTGTTTTACTAATACCCTTGTAATGAGTAGGGGGGTAAAGAAGAATGACACTTCGATATTCCTATGCTTGTTGTTGCAAACGACTAAATGGGATGGAGTAATGAGACAAGGGATTCCCGACCTTGTATATTCTCCCACGAAAACTCATGGGTCTCCTAGTAATAAGGGTGCTTATATGTACGTGGATGGGGTGTAGATGAAATTGAAATGGAAGAGATTGGTATCATGTTTGTGAGAAGAAAAGATCGAAGAATTAGAGTCGGGCAAAACTAACCTGAAAGGGAAGGGTAAGATGGAGTTTGGAATCGTGGAAGGCAGGATGTCAATAATGATGAGTGGGGAGAAGGAGGAAAGGAGTGTCACGTTTGTTAAGTGATTAGATACATAAGTACTAAGTTGGGTAGAGAGAAGTGTCTTTGAAGATGAATGTATGTATATGTGTATGTATGTATGTATGTATGTATGTATGTATGTATGTATGTATGTATGTATGTATGTATGTATGTATGTATGTATGTATGTATGTATGTATGTATGTATGTATGTATGTATGTATGTATGTATGTATGTATGTATGTATGTATGCATGTATGTATGTATGTATATACATTATGTATGTATGTATGTATGTATGTATGTATGTATGTATGTATTTATGTATGTATGTATGTATGTATGTATGTATGTATGTATGTATGTATGTATGTATGTATGTATGTATGTATGTTTGTATGTATGTATGTATGTATGTATGTATGTATGTATGTATGTATGTATGTATGTATATATTTATGTATGTATGCATGTATGAATTTATGTATGTATGTATGTATGTATGTATGTATGTATGTATGTATGTATGTATGTATGTATGTATGCATGTATGTATGTATGTATTCACTTGGTCTTTGGTTCACGTGTTGGACTCGTGATCGACAGCTATTTCCTTCCTGGAAGAGAGCTCAGAGCTCGTAGGTCTGATCTATGGGTAATGCTATGACCTTGCACACACACACACACCCAACTCCCCGCCCACGAGAGTTGGAGTAACACCCCTCAGCGCTGCGATACTGATATTATTTCAGCCCCGGGCGAGGGTCGAACCCGGACCTCCGTAGTGGCAGGCCAGAGCTCTAACCACAGCGCCATGAGAGGTGTGTATGTATGTATGTATGTATGTATGTATGTATGTATGTATGTATGTATGTATGTATGTATGTATGTATGTATGTATGTATGTATGTATGTATGTATGTATGTATGTATGTATGTATGTATGTATGTATGTATGTATGTATGTATGTATGTATGTATGTATGTATGTATGTATGTATGTATGTATGTATGTATGTATGTATGGCAAAACCGAGTCACAAACCTGGAGGTGCTTGACCGTGCAGAGATGACCAGCATCGATGGGTGGGACATGTCATTCGAATGGATGACCACCGCCTCCCCAAACAACTCTGGTATGGAGAACTTAGCTCAGACAAAAGAAACACAGGTAGACCACGCAAGCGCCTTAAAGACTGCGTGAAGACACACCTCACCCACACTAACATTCCACCAAAAAAGCTTGAAACTGTAGCTTTGGACAGACCTCAGTGGCGTTCCATCACCCTGCAGGCCCAGACCGTTTTTGAGGTCCAACGCAGGGAAAACACCAGGAAGGCAAGAGCGAGGCGCAAGGCCACGTCATCACAGCCTCCAAGCAATGAACATTTCCCCTGCCCCCACTGCCCCCGCGTCTGCCGTTCGAGAATTGGCCTCATAAGCCACCTCCGAACCCATAACAGGCGTTGACGAACCTCCCCGCCAGAAAACCTGAGAAGAAGCTGTCATCGTCGTAATCGACGGACTACCATCATCATGTATGTATGTATGTATGTATGTATGTATGTATGTATGTATGTATGTATGTATGTATGTATGTATGTATGTATGTATGTATGTATGTATGTATGTATGTATGTATGTATGTATGTATGTATGTATGTATGTATGTATGTATGTATGTATCGTTGGGCCGTGGACTACAAGAATAAAGGAGGAGAAGGAGAAAGTAAATAAGATATTGGAAGTAGTTCAAGAAGATGGAACAGAAACAGGGAAAGAAATAGAAGAAATATATAGACTAGGGAAATACAATACAGATAAGACCACACCAATTAAGATCAAATTCAGGTCACAAACAACAGCAGAGAATATCTTAGCAAAAACAGGGAAACTAGCAAACACTGAACAATTTAAACATATATGGATAAAAAGAGAAATAAACAAAGAGGAAAGAGAGGACGAGAAAGTAAAAAGACAAGAAGCTAAGGAAAAAAAAACGAGAAAAGAACAGAAACAGAAAAAGATCAATTCTATTGGAGAGTAGTGAATATGAAAGTGAGAAAATGGTACAAAGCAGATAAAAAACGGAAGGGGAATAGAAAACATGATGGAAGTAGCAGAAAATTGAAAATGTCTTACACAAATATAGATGGCTTAATAACAGGCTTGAACGAACTGAATGATTACCTGAAAGAAAAAGAACCGGACATAATGGGAATTGTAGAGACAAAATTGAAAGGTGCACTACCACCCAACAGTGTAGGATATGGTGCATATAAT
>NC_134785.1:32306039-32308539 GCF_046742065.1 Oratosquilla oratoria
CATTTTTCATGAATATTTCTTTCTATAATATTATTACAAGAAGTAATTATTTTAGAATTTCCCCAGTCAATGTTATGACCATAATTCCTTTGGTGGACAAATAATCCACTGGACACTTGCCCCGTTTTAATACTATATTTATGTTGGCCTATTCTTTTTTCTAAGCCTTTGCCTGTTTGGCCTATATAAATAAAATCACAGTTTTTACATGGTATGTTATAAATACATCCTTCTTTACTTCTTGGAGAAATTTTAAATAACAGACTCTTAATGTTATTATTATTTTTAAATACTATCTGGATACCAAATTTTTCAAAGATGCTAGGAAGATTGATTAAATTTTCGTGATACGAAATTGTTAACATATTTTTATAATTAAATGGTTTGCCCTGCGAAGTATTAAGAAAACATTTCCTAGCTTTGATTTTTGTCTTATCAATAAGATGTTTTGGATATTTTCAATTTTCTCCAATGTCATAGATGAATTGTATATATATATATATATATGTATATATATATATATATATATATATATATATATATATATATACATAAATATATTTAATGCCGTCCTGCTGTTTTATCTGATAATTTCTCCCAATGACATAATGATTTTTTGCCTTAGGAGTATTTTTTTCACCAAGGGATTACCTTTCAACAGAAACGATTAGCCCTATCTCTAGGAATAAATTCAACACTGTTGCATACTTTACAGGTTTTCTTTGGATCGCACTCCAGGTACTTTATGTGCATAAGGTGTACACTGAGGCAAGAGGGCTAGAAATGATTTTCACTAGGTCAGAACCATAATCTCCGATGTCTTGAAACTGTGTAATCAAACATTTCTGCTTAATTTTGCTCATGTATTTGTGTGGTACGTCGACATGTTCCTCAACAGCTGCAAGAAACCTAAAGACCAGGAAGGCTCATCTACAAGAGGAACAAAACAAGGGCGTCACAGCAACAGCAAGTCTCTTAAGAAGACTTTCCTGAAAGTACTGACGCGACTCTCCTCTATCTTCTGCTGCCGGTGTAAGTCTTTAGAAGAAAATGAAAAAGATGTGAATTCTCCTCCAAGCATCGTCGAGATAACTCCTACTAAGAGGATTTCAGCAGCAAACAAAAAACAAGCAAAAGCTTTTAAAGACGATAAGAAATGGAGCACCGATAAAGTTCTTGGTACCGGAGCCTTTGGAAAAGTCTTTTTAATAAGAAATGAGACTAATAACGAACTGGTTGCCAAAAAGATTGTCATTTTAAACCCTAACGACGACAACTGCATGGATGAGGCGATCATTCACTTTCAACTGAAGCAAGTGAACATCATCAACCTTTATTGTTGGGAGAGACTTGATAACCGACTAACTCTGTTTATGGAGTACTGTTCTGGCGGCGACATCAAGGCCAACATTGATCGAATCAAGGGCAAAGAAGCTCTGAATTATTTTTCACAACTAATGGAAGGCGTCGCCTATCTCCATTCTCGAGGAGTTGCACATCGGGATCTGAAACCCGAGAACCTCCTTCTCAACGAAGAAAAAGTCTTGAAGATTGCAGACCTGGGCTTGGCCAAGGTATTCGTCGTCAATGGAGAGGAGGTACAACTCACGGGTACTGTAGGATCACGGGCTTTCATGGCCCCTGAGGTCATCAAATGTTCAAGCTACATTGGACCACCCGTTGACTTGTGGTCATGTGGCGTAATTTACATTAACCTGACAACAAAAGGCAGGCCGTGGGAGCAAGCTGACTCTGAAAATAAGAGCTACAAAATGTGGGTCGATAAAAACGAGGAACTGAACACTTTGTTGCCATGGACCTGGCTGAGTGAATCTTGCCGAACAATTGTGGACATTCTTCTGGAACCAGATCCTGTGAAACGTGTATCCGGTTGGCAAAAACACCGTCAAGGCTGAATGAACTCCCATTTTTCATGTCCTACTTAGGCCTTCTAAGCCATTATACTTCGCCAATCCGTTAAATAATACATGCTCATATATCTATAAGCATATTTTTATACATTTCGAGTTCTTGCCACGAACTTTGATATTGTCTTTCATGAGTGTGCCTAACCTAAAGGTCCTTAAAAATAGATGATATACATATATAAAGTGTATATACACACATATATATGCGTGTGTGTGTGTGTGTGTGTGTGTGTGTCATGTTTTCTTTTATTCTGGCTCTCATCACCCCATTTCATTAATTTCTCTTTTACACACTTTTCTTTTAGTATTAGCAAACCAACACACCACATCACTTATTTCCTATGCAAGCGAAAGCGGTGTTTGGTAAAGTTTTACCTTAAGTTATATAGAATTACAAATGTACTGATATGTAAAAGCAGTACTGACTTTGTAAGCAATTGAAGAAAACATGAACAAATTGATCATCAAATAGACACCATTTATTGTTAATAGCATAGAACCCTTAGCAGGATCGCAATTACAGGTATTTACTCAACAATGTCTATATAACAAGAAACAAAGACAGATATATA
>NC_134785.1:32313539-32316039 GCF_046742065.1 Oratosquilla oratoria
CTATATAGAAAAAAAGATTGATGTTTGAAAAAAAGAAAATTGATAAAAGAGAATTCTTTCAAAAAGAAGACTGGGAAAATTATACAAAGAGGAAACAACAGTGGATAAGAAATGGAATATTTGACAAGAATTTATAAAGGAGTGGAAAAGTATGTCCCAAGACAAAAGCAAGAAAAAGAATATGTAAAGTGCTGGTACAACAAAAGTTGTAGGGAGTTAAAAGACAAAAGAGACAAAGCTTGGACAAAATGAAAAAAAAAGACAAAATACCTGAAAAATGGAAAATATATACTAGTTATAGAAATGAATATGTACAAGTGTGCAGAGAAGAAAAAAGAAAATACGAAAAAGATGTCATAGAAAAATATAAAGACCAACCAAAACTATTTTACAGATTTGTAAATAACAAAATAAAAAACAAACACGATTTAGAGAAACTACGACAAGGAGGAGTTGAATACAGGGAGGAAATAGAAATGGCAGAAATTATGAACAAGCATTTTAAATCAGTGTTTACAAGGAAGAACATACAACCTAGTGATATCGAATGGGAGGAGAAAGTCCCCCCTATGAAAGAAATAGAAGTAACAAGGAATGAAATAATGAAACACTTGAGTAATCTTGATGTCAGAAAATTGCATGGACCAGATGAAATAGCAAACTGGATTTTGAGAGAATGCAGGAATGAACTAGCAGACAAAATACATAGCCTAATAAACAGTTCATTGAAAGAAGGAAAAGTTCCAAAAGATTGGAGAAGAGCAATTATAGTACCTATATATAAAAGAGAAAGCAAAGAGGACCCTACAAACTATATACCAGTCTCTCTAACAAGCACGATAGCAAAATTTTGTGAAAGAATGATCAAAAGTAGATGAGTAAGGCATTTAGAAAAAAAAAACAAAAAAAAAAACAGCATACTAAATCCAGGACAATTTGGATTCAGACAAGGACGATCATACGTCACAAACTTAATATGTTTCTATTCAAGGTTGATAGAAATAATACAAGAAAAAAAATTGGATGTGCTGATTGTGCATTTCTAGACCTAAAAAAATGTTTTGACAAGGTGCCACATAAGAGAATGCATAAGAAATTAGAAAATACAGGTGGAATACAGGTCAAACTACTGAAATGGATGGAAGACTTTTTGCAAGAAAGAAAAATGAGAGTGGTGATAAAAGACACACACACACACACAAACACACACACTGGCCTCACAAGCCGGAGAACCGGGGTTCGATTCCCCGGCCGGGCGGAGACAAGTTGGGTTTGTCTCCTTTCACGTGTAGCCCCTGTTCACCTAGCAGCGAGTAGGTACGGGACGTTAGTCAAAGAGTTGTGACCTTGCATTCCCGGTGTGTGGAGTGTGAGTGGTCTCAGACCTACCCAGAGATCTGCTAATAATGAGCTCTGAGCTCACTGCCGTAGGGTGGTGTCTGGCTGTCTCGAAAAGAGGCTGCAGCAGATCCGATGTGAATACACACACACACACACACACACACACACACACACACACACACACACACACACACACACACACACACACACACACACACACACACACACACACACACAAACACACACACACACAAACACACACACACACACACACACACACACACACACACACACACACACACACACACACACACACACACACACACACACACACACACACACACACACACACACACACACACACACACACACACACACACACACACACACACACACAAACACACACACACACAGACTGCAGCAGATCCGAGGTGAACACACACACACACACACACACACACACACACACACACACACACACACACACACACACACACACACACACACACACACACACACACACACACACACACACACACACACACACACACACACACACACACACACACACACACACACACACACACACACACACACACACACACACACACACACACACACACACACACACACACACACACACACACACACACACACACACACACACACCACACACACACACACACACACACACAAACACACACACACACACACACACACACACACACACTTAAAATCCAGTGGTGGTGTACGGACGTGTCCGTGTCCGTGTCCTGTCGCAGATCTGACTAGGCGCTAGGTAGCAGCCAGGGTCAGCTTGTTGACCCATAACCCTATTTCTAAGCTTGAGATACAAAAACAATGTGCGGTCCAGCCTTGCAAAATCTCTCACCCTCATATCGATACACACCTAGTCAAATGTATACGTGGAAACGAGGGTGCGGTTATACACCAAGTTCAGTGATTCAAAGCTTAAAAAACATGAAACTTTTTCGCAATCGTGGCCGACGCGGTGGCTCAAAAATTACCCGAACAGTGCCTGTGATTACAAATAAAAGAAATGCAACCAAAAAACGAAAAGTCGAGCCAAGACAACGAATTCTCAAAAAAGTTCCACGCGTTTGGTACAGCCTACCCTCCATCATACTATCTAATGTTA
>NC_134785.1:32331039-32333539 GCF_046742065.1 Oratosquilla oratoria
CTTCGCCAATCCGTTGAATAATACATTCTTATACATATCTATATGAATATGTTCATACATTTCGAGTTCTAGCCACGAACTTTTATATTGTCTTTCATGAGTGTGCCTAACCTAAAGGTCCTTAACAATAGATAATATACATATATAGTGAATATACACACATATGTATACGTGTGTGTGTGTGTGTTAGTGTGTGCGTCACGTTTCCTTTTATTCTGGCTCTCATCACCCCATTTCATTCATTTCTCTTTTACACACTTCGTAATACAGAAATTATAATATATTAACGTAATTAGGGCCCTCGTACCAAACATCACTTTTCTTTTAGTATTAGCAAACCAACACACCACATCACTTATCTCCCATGTAAGCGAAATCAGTGTTTGGTAAAGTTTTACCTTAAGTTATATGGAATTACAAATATACTGATATGTTAAAGCAGTGCTGACTTTGTAAGCATTTGAAGAAAACATGAACAAATTGATCAACAAATAGACACCATTGTTTGTTAATAGCATAGAATCCTTAGCAGTATTCCAATTACAGGAATTTACTCAACAATGTCTATGTAATAAGAAACAAAGACAGAAGAAAACGGCACAGAATGGGGCTGAATAAACTAATTAGATATAAAATTGGTATAGACAAGAACAAGCTTATTGTAATAACTATGGAATATATGTATATATATATATATATATATATATATATATATATATATATGTATATATATATATATATATATGTATATATATATATTTTGGCCATGTTCTTTAACTGTTCCCCTAGAACCTATCCTTTACCACTTGTATGACTACATTTTGTTTTACTAGTACACTATTAAATGAGTAGGGGGGTAAAGAAGAATGACACTTCGATATTCCTATGCTTGTTGTTGCAAACGACTAAATGGGATGGAGTAATGAGACAAGGGATTCCCGACCTTGTATATTTTCCCACGAAAACTCATGGGTCTCCTAGTGATAAGGGTGCTTATATGTACGTGGATGTGGTACAGATGAAATTGTTTGTGGAATTGTTTGTGAGAAGAAAAGATGGAAAAATTAGAGTCGAATGAAACTAAGCTGAAAGGGAAGGGTAAGATGGAGTTTGGGATCGTTGGAAGACAGGATGTCAATAGTGATGAGTGGGGAGAAAGAGGAAAGGAGTGTCATGTTTGTTAATTGATTAGATACACAAGTACTTAGTTGGGTAGAGAGAAGTGTCTTTGAAGATGTATGTATGTATGTATGTATGTATGTATGTATGTATGTATGTATGTATGTATGTATGTATGTATGTATGTATGTATGCATGCATGCATTCATGTATGTATGTATATATGTATGTAAGTATGTATGTATGTATGTTTGTATGTATGTATGTATGTATGTATGTATGTATGTATGTATGTATGTATGTATGTATGTATGTATGTGCGTATGTATGTATGTATGTATGCATGCATGCATGCATGCATGTGTTCATTTGTGCATGTGTGTGTATGTATGTTTGTATGTAAGTATGTATGTATGCATGTATGTTGTATGTATGTATGTATGTATGCGTGCATGCATGTATGCATGCATGTATGTATGTATGTATGTATGTATGTATGTATGTATGTATGTATGTATGTATGTATGTATGTATGTATGTATGTATGTATGTATGTATGTATGTATGTATGTATGTATGTATGTATGTATACATTTGTTTGTATATATATAAAAGTGTATGTATGTATGTATGTATGTATGTATGTATGTATGTATGTATGTATGTATGTATGTATGTATGTATGTATGTATGTATGCATGCATGCATGCATGCATGTATGTATGTATGTATGCATGTATGCATGTATGTATGTATGTATGTATGTATGTATGTATGTATGTATGTATTTATGTATGCATGCATGCCTGCATGCATGCATGTATGTATGTATGTATGTATGTATGTATGTATGTATGTATGTATGTATGTATGTATGTATGTATGTATGTATGTATGTATGTATGTATGTATGTATGTATGTATGTATGTATGTATGTATGCATTTGTTTGTATATATTAAAGTGTAATTTGAATATGTATATAATTGTATTCATACAAATTTTCAACCTCTGAAGGTTGATGAGGAAATCAGGGACATGTGCAGACCGTAACTAGTAAAAGGAGAGGAAAGAGAGATAAAACAACATTAACAAGGACTCGCTCTCCTTCTCCTTCTTTCAACCTCTTTCTTTCTCTCCTACTCGTCCTTTTATCTCCCCCTCTATTTCTTCCTATCTTTTTCACTCTCCCCATTTTGTATTTGGTTTTTGGCATTTTTCCCATATTTCTCTGATCGTCTTTGGCACTTTTCTCTTGCTATCCTGTTTCCTTTCCACCCCCCACCCCCACCTTTTACGTGCTTCTCGTTATCAAAACTTTTGCTCCTCTCCCCCTCATCTCCTCCCATTCTTTCCTTCTGTATGTTTTCTTCCCACACATT
>NC_134785.1:32338539-32348539 GCF_046742065.1 Oratosquilla oratoria
ACCCGACTCTTTGATCTCTTTCTTGTGCTGCTTTTTCTACCCTCTTCTTCCTCTTCCTCCTCTTCTTCTTCCTTCTTCCACTTCATCTTCTTTACTTCTTTCTCTTTCCTCCACTCCACGTTCCCTCACTCCTCTTCCTTCTCTTCCTACCTTTCCTCTGTCATTTCCTCTTCTTTCATTCTTATTCATCCAGGTTCTATTCCTTTTGTTATTCTTTCTCTTCCTGCTCTTCCTCTTCTTCCTCTTCCTCTCCTTCCTCTCCTTCCTCCCCTTCTTTTACCTTCTCAGCATTCACCAACTCCTATTTCTCTTCTTTCTCTCCCTCCTTCTCCTTCTTCTTCTTCTGATATTCTTTTTCCTCGTCTTCCCCCTCATCCTCCTCTTTCTTCTCATTTTTTTCTTCTCAGCCTCGCGTACCTCCCTCAACTTTTTCTCCTCCTCATCCACTATGTGCCCTTCTGTCTTCTCCGTTTGTCTTCATCTTCCACTTCTTTCTTTTCTTCTTACTTCTATTTCTCCTCCTCTCCCTCTTTACCTCTTCCTTCTACTACATTTCTTGTTTCTTCTACTTCTCCTTTCTTCTTTTCTTCCATTCCCTTTTATCTCTTATCCTTCTCCACTTTGTTTTCTCTTCATAATCCGTAATCTCCTTCCTCAGTTTCTCCTATTTACGTCTATTTGTTTTTTCTCTAAATTCTCTTCCTTCTGCTATTCCTCTCATTCCTTCTTTTATTCCCTCCCCTCCTTCTCCACTGATAGCTTCTCCCTATTCCCCTTCTCGTCATTCTTTCTTTCTCTTTTCTTTGTTTCTCCTTTATCTTTCTTCATCTCTTAATAGTCACCACCTCCTCATCCTCTTTCTCTTTCCTCCCTTGCCTCATTTCTCGTTCTTTTCATCTCTCATTTTTAAACATTTTAAAACATTTTACACACTTCTTACCTCTTTCCAAAACTGGAGTTTTTCCTCTCCCTATCATAACGTTTATCTTCTTTTGTTTTTCTTCCTATGTTTTCATTATTTTTCTTTTCCTGAGTTGGCTTTCGCTCGAATATTCCTTCTCTGTTTCTTATTTCTCTTCCATTTTCCTCGTTTTTATTCACTATACTTTCCTCTCTTCCCATTTGTGTCCTTCATCTATTACTCCTTCCTTCTTCCTTTTGTTTTCTTTTTTTTTATTTGTCAACCAGTTTATCTTCATTCCAACCCCCTGCAATTTCTCTCTTTCTTATTATTCCCAAATTTCTGAGTTGCTTTCCGTATTCATTCTTTTGTTTTATTATTTTCTTATCTGCCATTTCTTGGTTTTCGTGATATCATTTTATAAAACAACATTGATCTACACATTCCCATCTTCTTTTTCAATAGACATATATTTCTCCCCTTATCTCTCTTCTGTTCTTCTCTCTTTTTGTCCTTTCTCCTCTCTCTTAACTCTTCAGCTTTCTTCTACAACCCATCTCTCTTTTCCCTCTCTTTCTCCACTCCTCTTCACTCTTCATCCTTTCCTTGTTAACATCTTCCCTTTATTTTTCCCTCTCCTTTTTCCTCCCTTTTTTTTCCTTCTCTCCTTCCCTCCATTTCTATTTCTCTGAATTTCTCCTTCTCTCCTTCTCTCCTTCTCTCCTTCTCTCCTTCTCTCCTTCTCTCCTTCTCTCCTTCTCTCCTTCTCTCCTTCTCTCATTCTCTCATTCTCTCATTCTCTCATTCTCTCATTCTCTCATTCTCTCATTCTCTCATTCTCTCATTCTCTCATTCTCTCATTCTCTCATTTTCTCATTCTCTCATTCTCTCATTCTCTCATTCTCTCATTCTCTCATTCTCTCATTCTCTCATTCTCTCATTCTCTCATTCTCTCATTCGCTTCATTCTCTCATTCTCTCATTCTCTCATCCCCTCATCCCCTAATCCTCTCATCCTCTCATTCTCTCATTCTCTCATTCTCTCATTCTCTCCTTCTCTCATTCTCTCATTCTCTCATTCTCTCATTCTCTCATTCTCTTCTTCTCTCCTTCTCTTCTTCTCTCCTTCTCTCCTTCTCTCCTTCTCTCCTTCTCTCCTTCTCTCCTTCTCTCCTTCTCTCCTTCTCTCTTTCTCTTTTTCTCTCCTTCTCTCCTTCTCTCCTTCTCTCCTTCTCTCCTTCTCTCATTCTCTCCCTCTCTCCTTCTCTCTTTCTCTCCTTCTCTCCTTCTCCCCTTCTCTCCTTCTCTCTTTCTCTCCTTCTCTCCTTCTCTTCTTCTCTCCTTCTCTCGTTCTCTCCTTCTCTCCCTCTCTCCTTCTCTCCTTCTCTCCCTCTCTCCCTATCTCCTTCTCTACCTCTCTCCTTCTCTACTACTCTCCTTCTCTTCTTCTCTCCTTCTCTCTCTTTTTTCATCCGACCTAGATATGGATCAAAAGGTCTCCTGTCGGCATGCTCCGCCTTTGTAAAATCCTTTTCTCCTTTTCTCTTTCTCTCCTTCTCTCCTTCTCTCCTTCTCTCCCTCTCTCCTTCTCACTTTCTCTCCTTCTCTCCTTCTCTCCTTCTCTCCTTCTCTCCTTCTCTCTTTCTCTCCTTCTCTCCTTCTCTCTTTCTCTCCTTCTCTTCTTCTCTCCTCCTCTCCTTCTGTCCTTCTCCCCCTCTCTCCTTCTCTCCTTTTCCCCTTCTCTCCTTCTCTCCTTCTCTCCTTCTCTCCTTCTCTCCTCCTCTCCTTCTGTCCTTATCCCCCTCTCTCCTTCTCTCCTTTTCCCCTTCTTTCCTTCTCTCTTTCTCTCCTTCTCTCCTTCTCTTCTTCTCTCCTTCTCTCCTTCTCTCCTTCTCTCCCTCTCTCCTTCTCTCCTTCTCTCCCTCTCTCCCTATCTCCTTCTCTCCTTCTCTCCCTCTCTCCTTCTCTACTTCTCTCCTTCTCTTCTTCTCTCCTTTTTGCATCCGACCTAGATATGGATCAAAAGGTCTCCTGTCGGCATGCTCCGCCTTTGTAAAATCCTTTTCTCCTTTTCTCTTTCTCTCCTTCTCTCCTTCTCTCCTTCTCTTCTTCTCTCTTTCTCTCCTTCTCTCCTTCTCTCCTTCTCTCCTTCTCTCTTTCTCTCCTTCTCTCCTTCTCTCCTTCTCTCCTTCTCTCCTTCTCTCCTTCTCTCCTTCTCTCCTTCTCTCCTTCTCTCCTTCTCTCCTTCTCTCCTTCTCTCCTTCTCTTCTTCTCTCCTCCTCTCCTTCTGTCCTTCTCCCCCTCTCTCCTTCTCTCCTTTTCCCCTTCTCTCCTTCTCTCTTTCTCTCCTTCTCTCCTTCTCTTCTTCTCTCCTTCTCTCCTTCTCTCCTTCTCTCCTTCTCTCCTTCTCTCCTTCTCTCCTTCTCTCCTTCTCTCCTTCTCTCCCTCTCTCCCTATCTCCTTCTCTCCTTCTCTCCCTCTCTCCTTCTCTACTTCTCTCTTTCTCTTCTTCTCTCCCTCTCTCTCTTTTTGCATCCGACCTAGATATGGATCAAAAGGTCTCCTGTCGGCATGCTCCGCCTTTGTAAAATCCTTTTCTCCTTTTCTCTTTCTCTCCTTCTCTCCTTCTCTCCTTCTCTCCCTCTCTCCTTCTCTCCTTCTCTTCTTCTCTCTTTCTCTCCTTCTCTCCTTCTCTCCTTCTCTCCTTCTCTCCTTCTCTCCTTCTCTCCTTCTCTCCTTCTCTCCTTCTCTCCTTCTCTCCTTCTCTCCTTCTCTCCTTCTCTCCTTCTCTTCTTCTCTCCTCCTCTCCTTCTGTCCTTCTCCCCCTCTCTCCTTCTCTCCTTTTCCCCTTCTCTCCTTCTCTCTTTCTCTCCTTCTCTCCTTCTCTCCTTCTCTCCCTCTCTCCTTCTCTCCTTCTCTCCTTCTCTCCTTCTCTTCCTCTCTCCTTCTCTCCTTCTCTTCTTCTCTCTTTCTCTCCTTCTCTCCTTCTCTCCTTCTCTCCGTCTCTCCTTCTCTCTTTCTCTCCTTCTCTCCTTCTCTCCTTCTCTCCGTCTCTCCTTCTCTCCTTCTGTCCTTCTCTCCTTCTCTCCTTCTCTCCTTCTCTCCTTCTCTCCTTCTCTCCTTCTCTCCTTCTCTCCTTCTCTCCTTCTCTCCTTCTCTCCCTCTCTCCTTCTCACTTTCTCTCCTTCTCTCCTTCTCTCCTTCTCTCCTTCTCTCCTTCTCTCCTTCTCTCCCTCTCTCCTTCTCTCCTTCTCTCCTTCTCTCCTTCTCTCCTTCTCTCCTTCTCTCCTTCTCTCCTTCTCTCCTTCTCTCCTTCTCTCCTTCTCTCCTTCTCTCTTTCTCTCCTTCTCTCCTTCTCTCCTTCTCTCTTTCTCTCCTTCTCTCCTTCTCACTTTCTCTCCTTCTCTCCTTCTGTCCTTCTCTCCTTATCGTATTCTCTCATTCTGTCTTTCCATTTTTCTCTCCTTTCCTTCTCTTCTTTTCTTCTTCCCTATTTCTATCCTTCTCTCCATTTCTCTTTCTATCCTTATCCTTTTATCTCTTCTCTTCTCTTTGTCTTCTTTCTTCTCCTGTCTTCTCCTCTTCTTCCCTCTCCTTTCTACTTCTCTCGTTCTTCTCTTTTTCTTACCCTTTCATTGTTTCATTCACCCTTCTTTCTTTTTTCACGTTATTTACTTATTCTGTCATTTATTATCTCATACCTTTCATTTTCTCTTTCTATTATTCTCTCATTCTTACATTCTTTCTTTCAATCTCTAATCTATTTCTTTTTCCATTTTCTCATTCTCTTTTTCCTATTTCTGTTCTATTTTTTTTTTCTGTTATGTGTTTTTTTTTTCGATTGCATTTTTCAGCTTTAAAGCCCCTTTGTTTTATTCGTATTTCATTTTCTCGTTATTTTTTACATTTTCCTTATATTTACCTTGTGTTGGTATTCTTTTCTGTTCTGCGCATTATTCATCAAATATCTCACACTTTTTACTTTCTTCTCTTTTCTCTATTCTTATTATCTGCTTGCATCGTTCCCCGTCCTCCTCTCCTTCCTCCTCTTCGTCCTCCTCCTTTTTCTAATTGTCTCTTTTCATATTGTTCTTACTTGTTTGTTTCTCTCCCCCTCTCCTTCTCTCCTTTTCTCTTTCTCTCTTCCTTTCCCTCCATACCCCGTTTTGCTCTCCTCCTGTTCCTTCTTCTTCTTCTCTTTCTCCTCCTTCTCCTACCTCTTCCTTCTCCTACTCCTACCTCCTCCTTCTCTTACATCTCTTCTTCTTCTTTCTTCTTCTTCTTCTCCCCTTTTCCTCCTTCTCCTGCTGTTCCTTCTTCTTCTTCTTCTCCAAATTTCTCTTCTCCTTCATATTTTTTCAAACCATCCTCATCTTCTTCTCCTTCTTCTTATGTTTAATTTTGTCTTCCTCTTCCGTTTCCTCTCCCTTATCTTCTTGCTCTTCCGTTCCCTCTCCCTTATTTTTCTTTTTCTCCTTCCTCCTTGTTTTTTTTTCTTATACTCTCTTTTCTTCGTGTTCTCACTCTTCTATTTCCCTCTCCTCCCTCCATACTACTCTTCCGCCTGCCTCTCATTTTCCTTACTCCTCTTTTACTCCCTATCTTTCTTCTCTTTCGTCTTCTTCTTCTCCTCCCACTCCTCGTCCTCCTCCTCTTTTAGCCCTCCCACCCTCTCATTATCTCCTTTCTCATCTGTTCTTAATCTAAATCCAGCCGTCCCTTGTTCTTCCTTTCCTCAACTTCTCCTTCCCTTTCCTTCCCCTTCTCCTTGTTCCTCTTAGTCTCCCTTGTATCCGTGTATGTTGTTGAAGTTTCGAGATGATGTGTCGTGTTTGATTTGTCGACAAATACGACTTTTTACTGACGAGGATCCAGCAGGTTCAAATGAAAACTAATCAGACATGAAGTGAAAAACACATATCTTTCTCCCTAATTTATAAAAAGTGAATAAGGAAATTGATCAATAGAAATAGAAATAAATAGTTGAATAAATGTGTATATATATATATATATATATATATATATATACATACCTATATATATATATATATACATATATATATATATATGTATATATATGTATGTATATATATGTATATATATATATATATATAAAACTTAAACCCACTCTCGGAGAAACATAAGCTGAGATACAGAGTAAACCGTATATTCGACCACTGACTGTGGTCCTCTTCAGCAGTAAGTGCTGAAGAGGACCACAGTCAGTGGTCGAAATATACGGTTTACTCTGTATCTCAGTACATCTTTCTCCGAGAGTGGGTTTAAGTTTTATTTTATTCGTGTGTTACGATACCTACGCTACTTGATTTGATATATATATATATATATATATATATATATATATATATATATAAATATATATTTATATACATACATAAATACATATATATATATATTATATATATATATATATATATATATATGTATATATGTATGTATGTATATGTAACTATATATATACATATATATATATATATATATATATAAATGCATACATACATATATATATATATATATATATATATATATATATATATATATATATGAACATGTATATAAACATGTAGATAAACAAATAATAAATAAACAAATACCTAGATAAATGAATAAGATAAAAAATAAATTGATAGATAGATAAGATAAAAACAAATAAATGAATAAACAAACAAATAGATAAAATCACTAATAGATAAATTAATGCGTTAATAGAAAATAGGTTAAATTGATAGATACCATTCTTGAAATGGGAAATGTAAACAAAAGCAAAGAGAAACAATCGTAATAGGGCACATCTACAGAAAGCTGGGTTGTGAAGAAAAATTCAGCTTACTTATCTATTTGATATTTTTTTTTATTTGATATCTAATATATCTATTTGTTATTAATCTGTCAACTTATTATTTTGTCTATACATACGTCTTAAGATTTTTTTTTCTAAAATAAATGATTATATCGGGCTTGAAGTGTCGGAGGCGGTTTCGGTAGTAAGTTGGGAGGACCATCCAAAAATTCTAGGATTTTCCTCTGAAGGTCAGAAGTAAAATATCTTAAAATTCTTCATACTTTTCTTAAAAAAAAAAAAAAAAATCTTATCTGCTTCGGTCATCTTTCATTAAGGTTAGATTTTAGCCGATGAAATACGATTTGTAAAAAGAAGTATGACATATTGATAAAAAAAAAAGAGTAAACACTGACATTTCCTATCAAGTCGTCTGTTTTTTATTTATTAATTTATTTATTCATTTATCTATTTACTTATATATATATATATATATATATATATATATATATATATATATATATATATATATATATATATATATGTATCCATTTATTTACTTTTATTCATTTATTTATTTATTTATATGTTTATTTATTTATTTATTTATCTATCGTCATCGTCATCGTCATCGTCATCGTCATCGTCATCGTCATCGTCATCGTCATCGTCATCATCATCGTCATCGTCATCGTCATCGTCATCGTCACCGTCATCGTCATCGTCATCGTCATCGTTATCGTTATCGTTATCGTCATCGTCATCGTTATCGTCATCGTCGACGTCGTCGTCGTTGTCGTCGTTGTCATCGGCACCGTCATCGTCACCATCGTCATCGTCATCGTCATCGTCATCGTCATCGTCATCGTCATCGTCATCGTCATCGTCATCGTCATCGTCATCGTCATCGTCATCGTCATCGTCGTCGTCGTCGTCGTCGTCATCGCCATCATCATCGTAGTCATCTTTATCATCGTCATCGTCATCGTCATCGTCATCGTCGTTATCATCATCATCATCATCATCATCATCATCGTGGTGGTCGTCATCATCATCATCATCATCATCATCATCATCATCATCATCATCATCATCATCATCATCATCATCATCATCATCATCATCATCATCATCATCATCATCATCATCATCATCATCATCATCATCATCATCATCATCATCATCATCATCATCATCATCATCATCATCATCATCATCATCATCATCATCATCATCATCATCATCATCATCATCATCATCATCATCATCATCATCATCATCTTAATCATCATCATCATCATCATCATCATCATCATCATCATCATCATCATCATCATCATCATCATCATCATCATCATCATCATCATCATCATCATCATCATCATCATCATCATCATCATCACCATCATAAACATCATCATCATCATCATCATCATCATCATCATCATCATCATCATCATCATCATCATCATCATCATCATCATCATCATCATCATCATCATCATCATCATCATTATTGCCATGATTATCATTGTTACGTCCTAGCGTGAATATGAAAATATATTTGGTCACTTTATTTTTATATGTATGTTTGTGTATGTAACATTTGAATGTACGTATCTTACACTGATAATATGTTCATCTAAGCAGTGTATTTCCGCTTGAGAGAAAGCAAATAAGATTCTAGGACTGATTGCGAGATCTTTTGATTTTAAAAGTCCATCTGTCAATAACAAGCTATATGAATCTAGTTCGTCCACATTTAGAATATGCTGTTTCTGTATGGTCACCGCTGAGACAACGCTGATTCCAAATAAAAGAAATAAATCATATGAAAATTTACTAAAACATATAAATCCATTTCCCCTAAAAAAGTGTAGACTCAGGGGGGATTTGATACAGATCTTTAAGATTCTAAAGAGAATTGATATAAAAAAGGACGAAGTTTCACAATGAATAAGAATCGGCAAAAAAATAATGGTCTCAATTTGTCAGGAAGTAGATTTAATTTGGAAGTGGGCAGAAACAATTTCGCCAGTCGTGTAGATAATGAATGGAATAAACTTACTGCAGAGGTAATGCAATGTAGTATAGTTCAACGTTTTAAGATTCATTTATATAAACACCTTAGCAACATGCTGTAATGCCTGTCATTTATTCAATTTTATTTATTAATTTATTCGTTATCATTTATCTATTATTATTCATGCTTATTTTTTCTTTATTAATTATTTATTATATAATACTATTATTCATCTCTTTGTTTATGAATTATTTATCATTATTTATCTACTTCTCTTATCTACAGTATTCTTTTTTTCCACGCCCGACCTACTTATGAATCAAAAGTGTTTTCTGTCGGCATGCTCTTCTTTTGTAATCCTCTGTATTTTTTGTGACGTTATTGTTGCGTTATTATTGTCATGTTAAAAGTGATGCATGCATATGTGCAACGACGTAGATGTGAAAGCGGATGTTGGTCTTAGGCGTAACTCGAGGCAGTTATGAAGGTGTGAGAGCGAATAGAGGCTGCGTCCAGACTTCCACCTCCTAGACGGATGCCAAGCGACCGTCCCAGCATAGCAACAAACTGTCGGTCCTAAAATAAGGACCATGGGCGCTAATGAGCTGCGTGATTTCGTGACGTCACGATTCCCGACTATATATGCGGCACCAAGGGACGCGGTCGTGGTTAAGAGATTTGGGCTCCTGCCCGTTAGAACATGTACCCCTGCATATCGCCCCCCCTTGCCAGTTCTAATCGCCCCTAGCAGTTGTCGTCCCGTATATGACTGAAATCCCCAGTCCCCATCGGATATTGGTCCTTGCCAATTTGCATCACTCCAAGCAGTAGTCTTCCCGTACGTGACTGAAAGCTTCAATCACCATTGTATATTGGCCCCCTTGACGAACATCATCGCCCGTAGCAGTGGTCTCACCGCATGTGATTCAAAGCCTCAGTCACCATCGTATATCGGTGCCCTTGCAGATACTCATCGCCTTTAGCAGTGGTCTCTACGCATATGATTGAAAGCCTCGGTCACCATCGTGTATCAACCTATAGCCGACCCTCTCAACGCTCGACTGAAAGAGAGAGAGAGAGAGAGAGAGAGAGAGAGAGAGAGAGAGAGAGAGAGAGAGAGAGAGAGAGAGAGAGAGAGAGAGAGAGAGAGAGAGAGAGAGAGAGAGAGAGAGAGAGAGAGAGATAGAGATAGAGAGAGAGAGAGAGAGAGAGAGAGAGAGAGAGAGAGAGAGAGAGAGAGAGAGAGAGAGAGAGAGAGAGAGAGAGAGAGAGAGAGA
>NC_134785.1:32356039-32368539 GCF_046742065.1 Oratosquilla oratoria
TGCAACCTTTATACTGCAGGAATTGCTTGTAACCTAAGGATGCTCAATGCACATATTTCAAATAATGTATACATTCCACATTACATACGTAAAGCCTGCATTTAAGACATAACAATCGTTGCATTTTTGCACACCGCAGTATTAAAGAATTCATAACAAAAACGTATGAAATGCATGCAATGTGAAATGTAACCAAATCTTGTTTAACCTTCTTATACATATTTTCTTCTACATAACACCAGGCGAGTGTCTTTATTTTAGAGACACCCCCTCTGCACTGTGCTGCCATGTGTCAAACACAACATAGGCCCAGCTGACATTAAACATGTCACAAAATCTAGACATTGCAAGTAACAACCATAGCTCATGCAACAAACCACAATCATCACACTGAAAGCAAACGTGGATATCAAAACCAGCACAAGCATTAAAGATACAGCACACATTACAAACCACGTAAGTAAAGCAAGCATCACAAGCATTAAAGATGAGGCGCGTTTTGTCGTGCTTTTATAAAAACGGACGAATTTGAGGCAATAGACGTGCAGTATGTAACACGGAAGAGAAAGAGAAAGAAAAAAGGAAAGAGCAAGACAAAGAGAACGTGGAGATAAAGTAGAAGGAGGAGGAGAAAAAGAAGGAAGAATAGATAAAAAAATAATGATGAAAAAGTAAATTCAAGTGAGAAAGAGAAACATGAATTATGAAATAGAAAAAGGAGGAGAGAAAGAGAGAAAAAGAGAGAAAGACAGAAACAGAGGGATATATATATATATATATATATATATATATATATATATATATATATATATATATATATATATATATATAAACAGGTGTTGTTGAAATCGACAGCAGTGAGGAGGTTGTAAATCTTCTTATGGGTATTCTCAAGCTTTCGAACAAGGACTCGGCCATTTGGGGGGGTGGGCATAAACCAAGTTGCCAAAGTAATTCATTTAATTCTCAACGTTTCGTCTGCAAGGAGACATCATCAGGAAAATCTGTAACATATAAATTACCGACATACAGAAACAAAGAACATAGGTATGAATAATAAAAAAAATTCTCCAATAAAGAAAATAGACATCTATAAATAAAATTGTAAACCAATACAGATACATAGACTGTTGGAGGACAATACTTACAAAATCAAAAGAATTTAAAGAAATGACAAGAGATAGCGTGGGTCTTTGGGTTATATATCAAAGCCTAACCTGCACAGGTGGTGGAGGGGGAGGGGGTAGTGGGGTGTGACCTGTCTTGGCAGCGTCGGTATGGGGGTTGGGGGGTTGGGGTGGGGGTTGTGATATCGGTTGGAGAGGAGGGTGGAGGGAGTGGGTGGGAGGAGAAGGGAGAGGGTGCTTACGACCCGACTTCACATTGACAAAGGATGTGGTGGAAACAGAATGGTTGGTTGGAGGGAGAGGGGTGGGGGTTTAACTCAACCTACATTGAACATACTAGAATACTAGATGTATTCTCAATAGGAGAATTTCTATGCACAAAAACACTAGAATAATCGCAAGTAATAGGGATGCATGTAAACTTAAGCTTTTAGAGGCAATATTTATAAGAGAATATAACACTATTACAAACATCCAGTGTAACATGATTTCAAGCATTAGCTTGTATAACAATGTTCTCTCCCGCATGAAATGGCCTTGCTGTGGATATGCTGTGTCTTGCGACACTGCTTCTGACCCAGGGCAGTGGATGGGATGCAGGGATGACCCGACATCCAGGAGGTGCCAAGATGAGGGGAGGGAGGAGGGTGGAGGGGAGTGGAGTATGTAGGGGATGGAATGGGTGGGAGTGATTTCTATGCCTTTTTCTTTTTGGCTACCTCCCCCCCCCGTGTAAGTGGGAAAAAGCCTTTGGTATATGTATGTATATACATACATACATATATATATATATATATATATATATATATATATTCATACATATATATTCATATATATATATATGTATATATATATTTATACGTGTGTGTGTGTGTGTGTGTGTGTGTGTGTGTGTGTGTGTGTGTGTGTGTGTGTGTGTGTGTGTGTGTGTGTGTGTGTGTGTGTGTGTGTGTGTGTGTGTGTGTGTGTGTGTGTGTGTGTGTGTGTGTGTGTGTGTGTGTGTGTGTGTGTGTGTGCGTGTGTGTGTATCTACTTACTTGTATTTACCTAGTTGTATTTTACGGGAAGGGGAGCTATGCTCGTGATGTCCCGTCTTCATATCTCGTTTTATCTAGACTGTTTTTAAATTTGTGTATTGTTTTTGCACACACCACTTTCTCATCTAACTTGTTCCATACGACTATTACCCTGTGGGGAAAGCTGTTCTTTTTCAGGTCTCTTCTATAACTGTCTTTCTTGATTTTCTTTCCATGTTCTCTAGTATTTCTGCTATTCCATTTTATTAGATCCTCTCCATCAATAGTTTCTATACTTTTCATAATTCTATAAATAGTTGTCAAGTCTCTTCTCTCTTTTCTTTGCTGTGATGTCTGTAGCTCAAGATTTGCTAGTCTCTCTTCATATGATAGTTCTGAGAGTGTTGGTGCCAATTTCGTAATTGCTCTTTGTCTTCTTTCAAGTTTTGTTATACATTTTTTTTTGTACTCGGTGACCACGCCGTCGCTGCATACTCCAATCTTGGTCTTACCAAAGTGACTAGTATTTTCTTCACCATTTCTTTGTCCAGGTATGTAAATGTCACTTTGATTGTTCTTATTAAACTATAATTTTTCCCAAAAAATTGTTATATGCTTCTCAGGGGACATTATTCATAACAATGACTCCCAGGTCCTTCTCATTTTCTACTTTTTTAATTTCTTTCTCTCCCAATTTATATGATCCACTATTCTTTTTTGCTTCTTCCAAATTTCATTATACTACACTTCTTAATATTGAATTTCATCTCCCACTTTCTACTCCATTCAAATAATTTATTGAGATCACTCTGTAGCGACTCACAATCTTCTTCCGTGTTCACTTTTTTCAAAAATTTTGCATCGTCCGCAAAGAAGCTCATATAACGTTCAATTCCTTCATCCATATCTTTGATATATATAGCAAAAATTATGTGTGTGTGTGTGTGTGTGTGTGTGTGTGTGTGTGTGTGTGTGTGTGTGTGTGTGTGTGTGTGTGTGTGTGTGTGTGTGTGTGTGTGTGTGTGTGTATGTGTGTGTGTGTGTGTGTGTGTGTGTGTGTGTGTGTGTGTGTGTGTGTGTGTGTGTGTGTGTGTGTCTGTGTGTGTGTGTGTGTGTGTGTGTGTGTGTGTGTGTGTGTGTGTATGTGTGTGTGTGTGTGTGTGTGTGTGTGTGTGTGTGTGTGTGTGTATGTGTGTGTGTGTGTGTGTGTGTGTGTGTGTGTGTGTGTGTGTGTGTGTGTGTGTGTGTGTGTGTGTGTGTATGTGTGTGTGTGTGTGTGTGTGTGTGTGTGTGTGTGTGTGTGTGTGTGTGTGTGTGTGTGTGTGTGTGTGTGTGTGTGTGTGTGTGTGTGTTTATGTGTGTGTGTGTGTGAGTGTGTTTGTGTGTGTATTACAATACTGCGTAAGATAGTCACCCACTTATTCTTTCAGTTCTCTATGTACATCCCAATTTCTAAGAAGAGAAATAAAGTTCGTTGGAAATAAACATATTTACGTATACATTGTATGATTTAGATTCTATTCTATTTGGTGTATAAGAATTCAAGAAGGTATTTGTTATGTTATCTTGTGAAATACAAATAGTGTACGATTTGCATTAGTGAACGTGTATGTCGATGTTATCGGTTGTTGGAATATAGTGGTCGTCGACCATCCTGTGGAGGAGAATATCTTCCTCTCTCCTTGGTACAGCTGAAGCAGTACCATTGTTCATGTGTTGTTCCAAAGTTCAATGTTACGCGCCTCGTTTTTGTGTCTTCAAGTATTTAAGGGGGGAAAAGTTGAACCAGAGAGTGAGCATAGATACAAAGTATGTAAATCTGGACTTTATGTAATTATGTCAAAAAGTAATAATTATATTGTCTCAAAGATTTGATTGATAATAAGTGATATCCATTCCATACCACGTGTATGTAGATAATATAAATGAGATTTGAATTACTAAGAAATGTTTGTCCTAGTATTCTAAATCCAAGGACTTATACATGTGAAGAACAGTGTTATGTATTTACTGAATCAATGCATTAATTATGTGATACTTATTCCATGTCTTGTAAGCGTAAGTTACCAGGCTTGAGTTTATAAGAAATATTTGTCGTAATATTCCAAATCCGAAGGAGTGTCCATGTTAGAGAATTATATTGCATATCTCATGAGAGATTGTCATTGCTATAATGTAATTAAGATTCAATATATATATATATATATATATATATTATATGAATATCTGTTTGTTCTATCGTCACTGATTGTTTGGTTGATATCAAACTTGTTTCACCCTTACGAGAAGAGGTAGTGCCTCTAAGGCCAGGTATTATCCTCCTTGATCTCTTATTAATCCAATCATTTTAGTTAAATGGAGGTGATGAAGATGTAACAAGGTAAATTATGTATATATATATATATATATATATATATATATGTGTGTGTGTGTGTGTGTGTGTGTGTGTGTGTGTGTGTGCGTATACACACACACACATACATATATGTATATATATATATATATATATATACATATGTACGTATATGTATGTCTACATACGTAATATATATATATATGAATATAACATATTTAGTATATATGTATGTACATATATACAGTATATATACATATATATATATATATATATATATATATATATATATATTTATGTATATGTATGTAAATATATATATATATATATATATATATATATATATATATATACATGTATATATATATATAAGATAATTCCGACAGTCGCCCCCGGATTCGAACAAAGGCTTGCGAGAACGCGAAGCAAACGCTCTACCAACTGAGCTAACAGGTGTCTAGAATTCTCCAACCTGAAAATTAATCTTACTCCCGAGGAAGAAAGTCGACTGCTAACTGCCGTCCGTACTTAGTTTTTACGGAGAACTAACACCACTCGTATCTTCGTGGCAGAGCGTTGGCTTCGCGTTCTCGCAAGCCTCGGTTCGAATCCGGGGACGACTGTCGGAATTATTTGATTGACTACACCGTCACTGGTGATTCTATTCAGGTATGACAACGACGAAAGTCCATCAAGGAAACGTACCAGCTTAACCACGAAGCTACGAGTGGTGTTAGTTCTCCGTAAAAACTAAGTACGGACGGCAGTTAGCAGTCGACTTAATTCCTCGGAAGTAAGATTAATTCCCAGGTTGGAGAATTTCAGACACCCGATAGCTCAGTTGGTAGAGCGTTGGTTTCGTGTTATCGCAAGCCTTTGTTCGAATCCGGGGAGTCGGAATTATTTGATCGACTACACTCTCACTGGTGATTCTTTTCAGGTATGACAACGATGAAAGTCCATCAAGGAAACGTACCAGTTTAACCACGAATCTACGAGTGGTGTTACTTCTCCGTAAAAACTAAGTACGGACGGCAGTTTCAGTCGACTTAATACCTCGGGAGTAAGATCAATTCCCAGGTTGGAGAATTTTAGACACCCGATAGCTCAGTTGGTAGAGCGTTGGCTTTCCGTTCTCGCAAGCCTCTGTTCGAATCCGGGGATGACTGTCGGAATTATTTGATTGACTACATCGTCACTGGTGATTCTATTCACCTATATATACATGTATACATATACAAACCCCTCCCTATCGTCAAATTAGGACTTTCCCTCTATATAAGTAATTTGTAGAGCGGAATTTAATGAACTATCTCCTTGGTTCCTAGTTAGGAATGGTGTCATGATATTTTACTTTATATGTCTGTATTTATACTTGCTCTTTTTTGGGGGAGGTTACCGGTTAACTGGGGAAGGTTACCGGGTAATTGGGAGAGGTTATGGGGTAGTTCGAGTAGTGATGAATTGTCACATGGCTTCATGTTTTGACGTAATATTGTTTTCTTAGGTTTCTGGTGGTTAGTCCTACGAGGTTTGTTCAAAGAATACGCGGACTGACCTCATAAAGCAAAATGTACTTTATTTAGAAGTTACAGATCTGGGTCCCCTTCAAAGTACTCTCCTCCCCAGCGCGTGCACTTATCCCAACGGCGTTTCCACTTGTTGAAACAGTCCTGGTACGTTTCTTTTGTAATGTCCTTCATCTCCTTCGTCGCATTTGCCTTAATCTCGGGAATTGTTTCAAATCTTCTTCCTTTCAAGGAACTTTTGAGTTTGGGGAACAATAAAAAATTGCAAGGAGCAAGGTCAGGTGAGTAGGGGGGTTGGGGAAGAACAGTGATCGAGTGTTTGGCCAAAAACTTGCGAGTTCTGAGGGGATGAATGGCCTGGAACGTTGTAGTGATGGAAAAACTAGTCGCCACTCTTCCACATTTCTGCGACAAATGGCGTCCCTCAGACGCTTCAGAACTTCAATGTAGTAAATCTGGTTCACTGCGGAGCCTTCGGGGAGGTACTCGTGGTGAACAACACCCTTAGCATCGAAGAAAACTGTCAGCATCACCTTGACCTTCGATCGAACTTGGCGAACTTTTTGGGGTCTGGGGGATGTTTTATTCATCCACTGGGACGATTGGACCTTCGTTGCAACGTCAAAAAAAAAAAAAAAAAAAAAAAAAAAAAAAACGATTCATTACCTGTTATGATCCGTGATAAGAAATTTTCATCTTCTTCTGAACGATCAAGCAGTTGCTGACAAACCTGGACGCGATGGGCTTTTTGTTTGTCCGTCATCAGGCGTGGCACAAATTTCGCAGCAACGCGATGCAACTTGAAACATGCCGTATGCTTCATAGCAACATTACTGTAAGCTGTGCTAAACATAGCAAAAGTTTCAGTCGCAGATTTTCTAAGTTTAACACAAAATTTCACAGCAAGTCGTTGCTCCTTCACGTCATTCATTCTGAAATCCGCCAAACGAAAAAATCGCACTTCGCTAAAAACCGCGTAGCTAATACACAAATAAAGATATCCGCAATCGGGAAATGGCGTCGTAATCAGCTGATCTGTACAAACCTAACGAAACCAAGCGGATTCCCCTGGAACCAACTGGAGCCGCACAATTCAGACAGTCCGCGCATTTTTTAACAGACCTCGTATTTTTGGGTTTGTGGCGATTTTTCGCATGCTTTGGAGGGCCTTAAGATCCTCTATTTGTATGTTTAGATTTCGGTTAAACTTTTTCATGTAAATTATAATGCATCTAAGATTAGATGGCGTCTATATTTTGTAAATATTTTTAAGATCTCGGCGATTTCCTCTACGATGTTTCATGTTAAAGCTATGGCATGTTCTTCTCTTAAGTGTCCTGGAATGCTTGGAAATCAAGCTACAAACATTCCAGGAGTAATTTTCCCTTCTCGTCTCAAAAATAATTACTCTAGCTCGCACCTGTATTTCTTTAAGTGGTTCTTCTTTTCAGAACGCTTTTTTTTTTCAGACAAAAGTGTTGTTGTAGCACAGGTTCTAACCATTCTCCTGTTTTCGCCAATTTTAAATGGAGTACTTCGAAAATGTTTAACTTAGGGCTATCGAACCCCCGGTAATGATCTGATTTAGGGGGCGAGGGGGTAATATCCCTCTTTTAGATATATCAATTATGAAGAGTGGAAATAGATATGCCTTTGCATTCACGTTTTATTGAAAAACTACCCACTCAGGCAGATATCTTAATCATCTCAGTCAGCATCTAGACAACATCAAAAGAAGTGTTGCTTTGGGATTTTTTCTCTGAGCATTTAAAATTTATAGCCCTTAATTTTTAATACACAAATAATATCCGGACTCATAGTCACCAACATCGTTAACGGACATCTTCCATCAATACCCACACTACATGACCACCAGGTCACTAATTGACCAAGGGTAGGCGTGTATGGTCTTTCCCCGGTTCCTCTTTTTATAAGAGAGAGTTATATAAATATTGTTACGTCCATAGGCGTAAATTTGTGTTACTGCTTTCATTGTATAAAAATCAGGAGTGGAATAAATAATTTGTATTGTACGTCCGTTAATGTCACGGTATGATTTGTGCATTGTACGTCCGTCAATTAGTGTCACGGTACGATCAGTTGTACAATTTCCCCCAGTCACCGGCATCGACTTGGTCGAGTGTGGGAGAAGTTGTGGGTAGATGGTGTGTGGGGGCCAGCATGTCAAGGTCGTCTTCTCTCTAACTGGCATTAGTCAGAGTCGCTGTTAGAGGGAGGTACAAGTCACGTATAATGTCGCAATCCTCCACTTCACCACTGTAATGTCAAACGAGTCAACGGACGTAGGGATCGGAGACGCACAAGTCGGTGAGTTGATGTGATGTCATTTCTTTGTGAAATTTTGTGACTATGTACTTGATGTCAAATTTATGATGTGAGAGTTACGACTCAACGTATTGATTAATACTTGTGTATTTTCTGTTATTAATTGGCATTTACATGTATATTTTTGTAATGTACAAATTTTTTGACAATAAAAACATTCTTTTTAGAATGACCTGCAGTCAGCGTCCAATCGGAGCTCCATTTATTCCCTACGTATCATAAGAAGACAACAATTGGCCGACAATACCCTACAGTCATTCGACTTGAGTCACCGTCATGGAGCAGGCCAACGTGGTGAGACGACAGAGGAAAACAGCGGTCACACGTCACCTGGGAACCTTGTGCCGGCTAATCGCTGAGGAAGACGTAGCCGGCATTACGGACAGACTAGACCGTGTCCGTACATCCTACGATGAATTCGAATCGGCACACGACACTTACCAAACGTTCCTGGGCAACAATGAAAGTGAATTGGAGGCCAGCGAGTCATGGTACAAAGAAACTGAAGAGGAGTATATAAAGGTGATAAAAGACGCCAGGGCATTCCTTAAGGTAAGGACTCAAAGTGAAATTCCATGTGCGAAGTCCCGCGTAGACAGTGAAAATAGTGAAAGTGAACGTTTAGACGTCTCACCGGCCGAACTAGTTGGGATCTTAAGTGTACCCAAAGTTGAATGAGACGTGTTTGAAGGGAACCCTCTTGAGTATAATCTCTTTATGACAATTTTTGATGAACTCATAGACAGTAAAGTGAGTGACCCTCAGATCAAATTGACTCGTCTATTACAATACACCAAGGGACCGGCGAAAGCTGCCATAAAAAATTGTGCGTTGGTGGGAAATAGTGCTGGTTACGTGCAAGCCCGCGATATATTGAAACGCAGGTTTGGTAATTCTCACCTTGTGTCTGAACAAATTGTCAATGATTTAAAAAATGGTAAGATGGTATCTAAGCCTCAAGAGTTGAGGCAATTGGGTGATGACTTAACAATGGCCGTTGCTACTTTTGGAAAACTAGAATTGTATGAAAGGTTTAACACTCAAGAGTATATCTTAGATATTTTACAGAGGTGTCAGGGGTTCGTTCGTAACAAATGGAAGCAGAAGGCTTTAAGTCACAAACGAGAAACGGACACATACCCATCTCTCAGTCAATTCGCTGAGTTTATCAATGTCATGGCAGATGAGGCATGTGATCCGGTTTATGGATTGCAATCCACAAGTAAAGGTCAAAACGTGAGGAACACAAGTTGTAATGTAGCAGCATCTGAGTCTAAATACCTCGTCAAGTTAGGGCGTGCTGGTAGTACATGTGTGGTGTGCGGGGAAGGACACAGACTGTTCTACTGTGAGGAATTTAAAGGCATGAAACCTGAATGTCGGTTGGAAGTCGTAAAAAGACACAAGCTGTGTTTCAATTGTTTATTAGGTGGGCACGGGGCTAGCAAATGCTTCAAACAATCCATTTGTTCAGTTCCTGGATGTGGTTTAAAGCATACAAAATTCATCCACGTCCCGGCAAAGGACTCTCAGGGTAATGGGGGCGTAGTTGAAAATTCGGAGTGTCAAGAATCAAGTGTGGTCATGAATGGTTATGTTAATGATGCTCGATCGAAGATTTATCTACCCATTTTACCAGTTGTCGTGGATAATAAACTTAAGGTCACGGCGTTGTTAGATAGTGGATCAGACACTACTTTCGTCACGGAAAGGGTGGCCCTCGAGTTGGGTCTGAAAGGAGACCTTAAGGAGTACACCATGAGTACAGTAGGGGGGACCATTGAAACTCAATCAAAGGTAGTATCCCTTAGCCTTACGTCACCGGATGGTAGACGAGAGGCCAGCGTTACAAATGTCATGGTCGTCCCGAGAGTGCCTGTTAGGCAACCACCTGTCAAAATTGAGATTGATAAATTCCCCTACTTAAAGGGCATAACTTTGAATACTAGTCAAGTATCTGAGCCAGACATTTTGATAGGCATGGGCAACGCTTGGCTCCTAAAGCCATTGGAGGTCAGAGGGGGCTCAGGCGGGAATAAGCACCAACCTTATGCTGCGCGGACCTACTTTGGATGGTCTGTAAATGGCCCAATTGGTACGGGTAAGTCATATAATGTCGGCCCGTGCTTTGCAAGCTCGATCGAAGCAGATATTGAGTGCTTGTGGATGATAGAAAATGAATGTGAAGATAGGGCACCATCTCAGAATGACAAGAAAGTTATCAACATTTGGGATAAGGAAACACGATACGAAGATGAGCATTATGTACTGCCAATACCTTGGCGAGGTGAGCCAAACTTGCCCAATAATCGTGACGTCGCCGAGAGACGATTAAGAAGTTTGCACAAAAGGTTGGTGAAATCCGGCATATTGAATGTATACTCTGAGAATATTTCAGATTTGCTAAAGAAGGGGTATGCAGAGTATGTTCCCGAGGTTGATTTAAAGAGAGATGACGGTAAAGTGTGGTACCTACCGCATCATGCCGTTACGAGCGAAACCAAACCAGGTAAGGTGAGAGTCGTATTCGACTGTGCTGCTCAAAAGAACGGAGTCAGTCTGAACAGTCAGTGCCTACAGGGCCCAGACCTGAATAATAAGTTGATTCACGTGTTACTCAGGTTTCGCCAATATCATTACGCCATCACGGCCGACATTGAGGCTATGTATCACCAAGTCAAAATTCCCATTAGCGATAGAGACGCTTTAAGGTTCCTATGGTATGTTAGCGATGAAATAAGAGAGTTAAGAATGACCTCGCATCCCTTTGGCGGAATATGGTGCACTAGTAGTAGCACCTATGCCTTGCGGAAGGCTGTGGAAGACATGCAACCTTGTGAGGAAGTATAAGACACGCTACTCCGGTCATTTTACGTTGACAATATGTTAAAGTCCGTAGCGTCACCTGAAGAGAGAATTAAGGTAATTGAAGATACTAGAAGTGTCCTCAGACACGGAGGGTTTAACTTAACCAAATTCATGATTAATGACGTCAAATTGCTAGAGAGCATCAATGAGCAAGACAGGGCTAAGGAAGCAAAGGAATTGACATCAAATGTGCATAGCAAAGTGCTTGGGATTAAATGGGACGTCGAGAACGACTGTTTCTTTTTCGTTAGTAAGGGTGTTCAAACACAGAATGTGACTAGACGAGTTATGTTGAGTCAACTTGCTTCGACTTACGATCCTTTAGGTTTAGTTTTGCCAATCATTGTTCCAGCCAAGATTTTGTTCCAGGAGGCGACTAGGCTTAAGATGTCTTGGGACGAAAATATTCCTATATCTTTGTGTCAGAAGTGGTTGAAATGGATAGCTTCATTATATGAAATCTCGAGACTTCGCTTCCCTAGATGTGTTTTGCCTAAGTGGAATGGTTGTACTTCAGAATTACATAATTTTTGTGATGCAAGTAAGGTTGCATTGGGTGCTTGCACTTATATCAGGACAATCGATCAAGATGAGAAAGTACACGTAGCTCTGCTAGCCAGTAAAGCGAGAGTAGCTTCCATCAAAGGAGTTACTATACCAAGATTGGAAATTTCGGCTGCCGTTGAAGCAGCCAAATTAGATGTTGTTAGAAGAGAGTTGGATATCCCCTTGCTCAAATCTAACTTCTGGTCTGACAGTACTATAGCTCTGGCATATATACAGAAGAGACAAGAAGGTTCAAGACCTTTGTGTCGAATCGTGTCACATTCATTAGACAGGTTTCAGAGGCTAATCAGTGGCATCATGTTAGTGGGGATGCTTTGTAGACAATTTGCCAGCTTCTTGGTTTAATGGTCCTCCCTTCTTGTCGAATTACAAGTGTGCATGGCCAGCACAAGATGATCTCGTAGGGTACCTTCAAGATGAAGACCCGGAGGTGAGGCGTGAGGTATATCCCACGAGTATTGTACAGACGTGTCAGTCGGACGTCACCCAACACCCGATCGATACGCTGATTGAGCACTATTCAAGCCTTTACAGATTAAAGAAGGCCGTTGGTTGGTGGTTAAGGCTAGTACAATTTCTTAAGAAGAAGATTCCGCAAAATTCACCACTTGAGATCCATGAACTAAAGCACGCGGAAAATCTGATTGTCAAACATGTTCAAGGGCGTGCTTATTTTCATGAAACCAAGAACATT
>NC_134785.1:32373539-32378539 GCF_046742065.1 Oratosquilla oratoria
AAGAGAAGAAGAAGAAGAAGAAGAAAAGAAGAAGGAGAAGAAAAGAAGGAGAAGAAAAGAAGGAGAAGAAGGAGAAGAAGAAGGAGAAGAAGGAGAAGAAGGAGAAGAAGAAGGAGAAGAAGGAGAAGAAGGAGAAGAAGAAGAAGAACCAGAGAAAGAAGAAGAAGAAGAACCAGAGAAAGAAGAAGAAGAAGAACCAGAAGAAGAAGAAGAGGAAGAAGAAGATGATGATGATGATGATGATGTTGATGATGATGTTGATGATGATGATGATGATGATGATTATGATGATGATGATGATGATGATGATGATGATGATGATGATGATGATGATGATGATGATGATGATGATGATGATGATGATGATGATGATGATGATGATGATGATGATGATGGTGGTGGTGGTGGTGGTGGTGATGATGATGATGATGATGCACTCGTGTGAAAACATATACCGTGATGATGTCAGTGTCGGTTTGGTTGTAAAGGTTTTCTGTGGTAATGTGTTGACGAGTTAGTCTGATTTGTTGCAGTATGTACAAACCACTTGTGTTCTTGAAGGAGAGCACTGGCGTAAACGATAACGAGTGCTAGATGTATGATCTTGTGTTATGTGAAGGGGACCGCGTGACCTGGGCTATTTTGTGGGAGGGTGCGATGGGTACTAACTGACTCTGGATCCGAGTGATATCTTTATCCGTATCAGGGAATTTCCTGGAGAATTCACCTAATGTGATACCTGGTGTGAATGGAATTCTGCTAGCTCTCTGGAGTTTTTCTGTGCGTAATTGGGAGGGTAGTCGAAAGTATGTCATGAGTGAGACTACGTGTTCCAATAAAATATTGCCCTTCTGAGACCTAGTCTGAGTTTTTTAGTCTTTCTCTGAATTCATCTTTAAATGTTGAAATGATTTTGACCGCTTTCTCTTTGGTGTGGTGTGGAGCATGACTAAGTTTTAGCAAAAGAATATAAATGGAAAAGTGATCCAAGTGGTTCAATTGCAGCAAAGGACTTTTTAAAATGTTGTACGAATGCCTGATAGTCGTAGGTTTTCTCAAATAAATCAGATTGAACGACATCACCAGCTTATGTGTTATTCTTATCTATTCTGGATGTTAAGATTATTATTTTGCCCCTGTCAATCGTCTGTGATGTTTCTTTGTGTTATCTCTGATTCAGCCTCAGAGAGGAAACTGTGTACATGAATGTTTTTGCCGTTAAAGAGAGGTAATATTGTCTCATCCTTGACTACGGTGATAAGGTTTTCTATTGTCATGGTATTTTGAGTAGCAGGTGAATTTTCTTAAAAGTTGTTAGCAGAAGGAGGGGACATGTTTGCTGTATTGGAACTGAGTGTAGAGCGGCTTCGTGATAAAAAGAAAAGGGGAGGGAGTGACCGTTTTGTTCCTAGGTAAT
Source organism: Oratosquilla oratoria (assembly GCF_046742065.1). NCBI lineage: Eukaryota > Metazoa > Arthropoda > Malacostraca > Stomatopoda > Squillidae > Oratosquilla > Oratosquilla oratoria. Next base: position 32,374,957 of record NC_134785.1, read on the forward strand.
AATGAAAACGGAAAAATGTTTACTTACACAAGATGATGTCGTGGTGTACAAAGATGCTGATTCTGTGGGGGCGAATTGGTGGTAAGATGCCCTGCTGGAAATAGTGGGAGGAATTAGTACAGTGTATTGACTGGTGGGTTAATAAAAGTACATATATCTCATGAAAAAAAAAAAAAGAGAGAGAGAGAGAGAGAGAGAGAGAGAGAGAGAGAGAGAGAGAGAGAGAGAGAGAGAGAGAGAGAGAGAGAGAGAGAGAGAGAGAGAGAGAGAGAGAGAGAGAGAGAGAGAGAGAGAGAGAGAGAGAGAGAGAGAGAGAGAGAGAGAGAGAGAGAGAGAGAGAGAGAGAGAGAGAGAGAGAGAGGAAAGGATTATGAAGATATTGCAAAGCTAGATGCGGGGAATAGGGGAGCGTTGGAGCGTTGGCTCGTAGAGATGATCATTGAATCGTTGGTTCGTTGAAGATAATTGTTGGAGTGTTGTAGTATTGGTTCATAAAGAGCGTTTATGTGTAGGTGCAGCGACGATACGAAGCTCGATGCGATATTGGAGTAGGAAGTAATGGAACTTGGTGTTGGCGTGGGGGGAGCGGGCGTCGTGGATGCTGGAGAACGCCGCGGAGAGGGGTTGCCTCGTAGTAGATCCTGGAGGATGCAGCGAAGAGAGGTTACCTCGTAGTAGGTGCTTGAAGATGCAGCGAAGCAATGCGATAGGTATTTCATATTAGGATACCGGAATGCCGGATGAAGAGTGATTTGCTAGTAGTGCTTGTACGGTGGAGTAAAGCAATGCAGCAGTGCTTCGTAGTATTGTTGCTTCGGAGGAATAAGAACATAAGAACATAAGAAATAAAGGAGACTGCAAAAGACCATAAGGCCTACACTAGGCAGCTCCGTATCCATCACCACCTGTCATCCCCATCCATAAAGTTGTCTAATCGTTTTTTTAAAACAACTGATAGTTTCAGCGCTTACTACATGGTTACTAAGTTTATTCCATTCATCGACCACCCTATTAGTAAACCAATTCTTGCCTATTTCCTTCTTAAATCTAAATTTGTCCAGTTTATACCCATTACTGCGAGTCCTGCCCTGTTGTTTTATTATGACGACCTTGTTTGCATCACCCTTGTTATAGCCTTTGATCCACTTGAACACTTCTATTAGATCACCCCGCACTCTGCGTCTTTCCAGAGAGTGTAAGTTTAGGTGCATAAGCTCTCTTCGTAAGGCAAATTTCCGAGTCCTTGTATCATTTTGGTCATTCTTCTCTGTACTGATTCTAGTGAATTTACGTCCATTCTGTAGGACGGAGACCAAAACTGTACCGCATAGTCAAGGATGGGTCTAACTATCGCTAGATAGAGTTTAATAATTACCTCTGCACTTCTATTCGTTACCGTCCTAGCAATGAAGCCTAATGCTGTTAGCTTTATTTCTGGCGCTAATACACTGCTTCCTGGTTTTAAGGTCCGGACTCACCAGAACTCCCAAGTCCCTCTCGCACTCAGATTTTTCTAAAAACGTGTTATCTAAGTTGTATATATTTTCGGGGTTGTGTAGCCCTACGTTTAACACGCTACACTTAGAGATATTGAAGTTCATTTGCCATTTCACCGACCATGTTAACAGCTCATTAAGGTCATCCTGCAGAATCTGGGCGTCGTCTCCTGACCTAATTAGGCGTCCTATTTTAGTGTCGTCCGCAAACTTACTAACATCACTATTTAACCCTTCGTCTAAGTCGTTTATATACATAATGAACAACAAGGGACCCAAAACCGAGCCCTGGGGGACCCCGCTAGTAACATTGCCCCACCTAGATTTTATTCCATTTATGGTGACCCGCTGTTTTCTGTTACTAATCCAAGCTCTAATCCATTCTAACACTTTTCCTCCTATGCCATGGGCTTTGATTTTATTTAGTAGTCTCTGGTGTGGCACTTTGTCGAACGCTTTGCTAAAGTCAAGGTAAATAACATCGTAATTTTCATTGTTGTCTGACGCCTTATATACCTTAGTGTAAAAGGATAGAAGATTAGTCACACATGACTTACCCATGGAGAAACCATGCTGTGAAACACGAATTAAATTATGCCCTTCAATGTGTTCTCTGAGTCTATTTACTATTATTGATTCAAGCATTTTTCCTATAACCGATGTCAAACTGATTGGCCTGTAGTTGCATATAGACGATCTATCTCCCTTCTTAAAAACAGGAACAACGTTTGCCTGCCTCCAAGCAGTTGGAACAGAACCAGTGTCTACCGATTTATTTCAGTTAACTGGTCGCAGATTTCAAATTTACACTCTTTAAGCATTCTTGGAAAAATTTCGTCTGGACCCTTGTTGCTTGACTACTTCTTCTTTACTAATGCTGATATTAGTTAGACTACTTTCTTCATCCCCTCTGAAAATCGGATCACAGTCAAATGTAAACACCGATAGAAAATAATTGTTAAACTCCTCACTCATTTTTTCTTCCGATTCAATCATGACATTTTCATCGTTTTTAATTGGTCCTATTCTTTCTTTATTTTTTGTTCTATAGAGGTGAAAGAAACCCTTTGGGTTGGATTTTGCTTGACTGGCAACCTTGATTTCATAATTACGTTTCGCTGAACGTGTATTCCTTTTAACCAGCTTTGCCATTTCGTTATATCTTGATCTAAGGTGTGATTCCCCGTTTTTCATTTTTACGTAAAGTCCTCTTTTCATTCCGATTTCATGTTTCAATCTGTCCGTCATCCATTTGGGAGTATTACTATTTTTCCGTATTGATTTTAGGGTGATAAATGTATTTTGTGCATTAATAATTAGATCAGTTAGATTGTTATACATTTCATTTAAATTACTAATCTGACTGTTGGGCCCTCGCCCCCAATTGACCTGACCTAAGGTATGCGTATTACCTTCTTTGACCCAGACCTGACCTAAGGTATGCATATTACCCTCCATGACCCACACCTGACTACCAACCCCGCAACGAGAATCAAGAATGTCTGAAACGTCCGCCTGGCTTTTCGTATTCAATTTCAAATAAGTTTTTATATTGTCAAGAGTTGTTGCCTGGGATCCACCGGTTTCCACCAGAATATAGATTTGTGGTTGCGTATCTACATTAGAATCCTGGTGAGACAAACGGAGAGAGTTGTGTTTAATCTTCCAGCCTTCTCTGATTTACAAGTGCACGCAACCTCCGAGGAAGACCCGTGGTGTTGCCAGATTCTACATTTTATACAAATATACTAGAGTTCCCATATTCACAATTGGGTACATATAAAAGAAAATATTGCTTCAGCTGGGTGACGATGGCTGGAGACGCTTCTGTTGTAGTCGGGAAGCGCGAGGTCCATTGCCCGAGACTCTGGCGAGACCTATGGTCCGAGCAGGTGTTCTTGGGTGTTGTCTGGAAATCCTAGTTATCGGTCACTGGGGACAATAGAATGCCCCTTGGCGTCAGATCACCCGAACAATAGAGAATCCCTCGAGAGCTGACTTATAGACGTTGGAGTACTGCTCAATCTATATGCGTCTGTGGGCGCGCGTTCACGCTGGACATCTAATGTTGACAACATGATGATGAT
>NC_134785.1:32383539-32386039 GCF_046742065.1 Oratosquilla oratoria
TTTTTAAATCTCTCTGTATTAATGCATTAATTTGATAGTCATTAGATGCACCCGAGCACTTATATTTCTTATAAGCCTGTCTCTTTTTAGCAATACTTTTTTCCGTTTCTTTGTCAAGCCATTTTGGGCGAGCCTGATTTGGGGAACGTCTGTCCTCAAAAGGAATATAAGTATGAATCATCTTAGTGAGCGTATTTTGAAACATTTCCCACATCTGATCTACACACCTTTCGTTTAATTTTGTCTCCCAATCTGTAAGCTGAAGCCCCTGATGTAGTCCTATGAACTGAGCTTTACTGAAATCGGGTATTTTAGAAACACAGGTATCTATTCTAAATTATTTTAGTAGTTTCAATCTAAGTTGTGATCTCTATTTGCAACAGTTTCACCGACTTCTACATCAGCTATCATGCTTTTCCGGCTAGAGATCAATAGATAGAGTAAGTTTCCATGTCTTGTGGGCCTTTTATATGCTGAACTAAGTAACTGTCACCGAGAAAATCAATCAAGCGACTACCTATATGGCCATGTTCAAGGGTCATTCAATCAATGTCAGTAAAATTGAAATTACCCATTATCAATAAGTCCAGGTTGCAGAAACTAGACAGTTCTTGAAATAACAGTTTGTCGTCTGCTGATGACAATGTCTTTGGCGTATATATCACACCTACATTCATTTTATGTCCATTTGTTTGGGTTAATTCTACCCACAAACTTTCATATGCATCCTGTTTCACTTTCTCTAAAACACAAGCATGCTCATTGTTTTAATGTGCAACAGAACACCCCCACTTTTCTTGTGGTTTCTGTCCTGATGAAAGTGTTTAAATCCTGCAATATCAAATTCAGCTTCAAACTCTTTACCATACCCTGGATTGGTAGACGTAGGGGAAGATGGCGATTTCGGAAGACTGTATCCAAATGGATACACAGTAGAAAAAATAAGATAAAATATATACATGTGTTTTTTGTCCATATAAAGGTACTGTAATACAAATATAGGGCTCGTAGAATCCTGCTAATACAAAATTAACGTATATACATACATATACCAAAGGGTTTTTTCCCCCCTACACGTAATTCCAATATAAAAAATGACAACTATGAACAATTGAAAAAATCTTTCACAGAAAATCAAAGTATTAAGATTATGTGTTCCTGAACCTAATATATGAGGAACTTGGTAAAAATAACATTATAAATATGACCTACATATGTCAATTCATTTCACACCAAGCCTATAAAACCTCAATTGTACAGACCACATATTGCCTTGAATAAATGGAAATGGATGGTTTTGGAAATGCATTTTTATGTATAATATGTAAAAATGATACATGTATCTATTTTTCTTTTATGAAATTGTGTTTCTATGTGAAAAATATATTCTGTGTATGAAATGATGTAGTGACCCTTACATAGGCACTAGAGAATACGGGAGTCACTCCGTGGCATTCCTGTGCTCTTTAGTTTCGATGAGCCGACTGCACTATTCTATACATATATTTTTTTTTTACATAGAAACACAATTTCATAAAAGAAAAATAATTATAGGCACAATTTTTACATATTATACATAAAAATGCATTTCCAAAATCACTTTGGCACTTGAGAGCAGGAAGATTGCCACTCGCCCCTTTTATCCCCTCCAACCTCCCACCCCTACCCTCTTATTCGTGGTAATCTAACGTCTCCACCGTATCATCACAACCACGTTGAAACTCATCAGAGTTTACAAGCTGTGCTAACTGATCTTCGGTGTAGTATATAGTGCGTTTCATTTTTAGTCACCACAACCGAAAATGAAATTGAAAAAAAATACATAGTGACACTTCCTTCTCTATCATACGAGTCGTGCATACAACCACAGTGTCCATTTATACTTAAACAACACACAATTTTTGTTTCTAAATTACCACGTGTAGAAATATAATGACGTCACTTTCCCTACCTAATTTCAACAATCGTAACGTAAAAGGAAGACGTGTGCCAAATGGATACACTAAACCTTACCGGGGCTGTATGAATATACAGATGGGGTAAACACGTCACTCACAGAAGGAAGCAGAACCAGTACTGATAGCGCAAGCAATGAAAGTTACCACTTAGGCATTTTTATGGACACCACAGCCCGCGAAAATTTAACTGCAAAGTGTGTGTATCTATTTGGCACAGGTCTACCAATCTAGGGTTCCATGTCTCGGTTATTCCTATCATATCGAGATTTTCGCTTTTGACATAAGCCTGTATTTCTTGGAATTTGCTCCTAATACTACGGGCATTAAAGTACATGGCTTTAAGAAACTAGTGATTATTTCTTTTTGACACGTTTTGAGTTTCAATATCATGCCTTACATTATAATTTTGTTTTTTATTGACACCTTGCTCTACATCGATATTTGGTCCTTCATTGACATTCAATGCCTTATTAACATTTCTCCCATAAAAATTAACATTTCCCCCATCACTGACATCTGGTCACTCACGGTCATCCGATTCC
>NC_134785.1:32409173-32411673 GCF_046742065.1 Oratosquilla oratoria
TATATTCATATATATATAAATAGATATATATATATATTGGTGTATATATGTATATGTATATATATATATGTATATATATATGTATATGTATATGTATATGTATATGTATATATATATATATGTATATGTATATGTATATATATATATATATATATATATATATATGTGTGTGTGTGTGTGTGTGTGTGTGTGTGTGTGTGTGTGTGTGTGTGTGTGTGTGTGTGTGTGTGTGTGTGTGTGTGTGTGTGTGTGTGTAAGTGTGTGTTTGTGTGTGTGTGTGTGTGTGTGTATGCATACATACACACACACACACACACACACACACACACACACACACACACGCACGCACACACGCACACACACAGTCACACAAATATATACGCGCGCGCGTGCGCTCTTTTTCGCCTTTTATTAAAAGATGAGTATCTTAATGTGTAAAACATATCTACTGTCAGTAGTTGGAATAACACAATAATGCTTGCTGGTCGATAAAGAGGATAAATGTATTTGGTTGCTCAACAATATGATTTAATGACTGACATTGTTTTTCACTTTGTTTTCGGAAAGGACACCATTTATACTCAAATCATCACCATCATACATATCAAATAGATATTATTAATAATGGATTTATGTATTATGATCCATACTGGTTCCAGCATGATATACCAGGAATAACAAAATAAAATGTCGTTATAGTATTTATGGTAAGTAATTAAGCTGTTATCATAACGTTCCTGTTTCTAGTGTAAATCATTACTTTCAATTATTCTTACCTTGAAAATGAAACAAATTCAAGGTAATATATTGTAGTAGATATGGAAGACCATACACATGCTATTTTTTTTCGGTGAACTATGTGGAGTTACGACATTTTGCACTGATACGAGATTTAAATGAAGCTGAAAAGTAAAAGGGGTAAAAGAGAAGAGGACATGGATGGGTAGGCTGTGTGAGACTAAGGCGTATGAATATGAGAGAACGAAGTGGAGAAGAAGGGAGAGCCCAGAGCTGTCAAAAAAAAAAAAAAAAAAAAAGTCATCAGCCTCGTAGTCAATGGAAAGAATCTCCCACAGGAGCAAAGCCATGTAATTCGCTCATTCCTTTATTTACGTTTTTGTTTTCATCTATATATGTGTTCATTTATTCATTTGTTCGTCCAATTATTTTATCTATCTATTTATGTACTGTTAATCAATCTATTTATTTATCTATCATATCTACAATCAATTATTTTTCTATTTAATGATTAATTTGTTAATAACTTTTCATTACTGTATTCATCGTTCTGCGAGAAAATTTAGAAAAAGGTAGAGATGCCTTTTGGGGTTCTATGAATCTGGAGAAGGCATATGACAAGGTCGACAGGAAGGCATTGTGGGATGTGTTGCATATACATGAGCAGGGGGGAAATCTGTTGAGAACAGTCATAAAGGTTTTACGTGAAGAGTAGAACTGATGTTGAGGTGGGGAATAGAGAGAGTGAGTAGCTTGAGTTAAATGAAGGGCTTCGCCAGGGTAGTGTAAAGGTGCGTTTACTCCGGTGCAACTTTTCGTGCGCAGAGGAGGCATGCACCTATATCATAGAGAGGCAAGCAGACGCATGCCTCTGCGCAAGGGGAGGCATGCCTCAAATCTGTGAGCATAGTCAAATTTGTACACATGCACGTAGGTGCAAGTGTCTTCCCATCCCAGATGTGGGAGACTCTTGCAACAGACGCCAGTCGCACGCCAACCACCATTTGATATACATGTGTTTACTCTATTGCCAGTATGGTGGATTGGTCAAACTAAATTTTTTTAATTTTATTGAGGATCATCGTTCTTTCACTTGTCTGTAGAAGACTAACTCCGATAATTATAAAGAAAGGGTCAAACGGAGTGATGCCCTCCTGTTCCTAAAAGCTAAATATGATTTGGGGACGTGAGGCAGTCCTAAACAAAATAAAGTGCTGTCGGTCGTACTTCCGACGAGTACACAAGGAGTACATGACCCAGATCTCACGCCTTTTCCTTCGATTTCGTCTTTGACTCAAAATAACATCAGCTGAGGCAGCAGCAACTGCTTGATCGAGAGCAGACATGTTGACGACTAATTCATTCTCGGTGTGAACAGAAACAGGCATGCGCACAGAGGCATGCGGCTATGACATGCGTGAACGTGAGTATTGCATGCGGAGAGGCATGCGTAGCCGCACGGCAACTAGGCGCAACACGCACCGATGTAGACGCGCCTTAATGTCAACGTAGTTGTTCATCGTGTACATAGATGAAGTGGTACGTAAGGTAAATTTGAGTGTGATGCCGGGGATTTAGAAATGATGAGAGGGTAAGGAAGTTTGCAAGTGACATTTCGATTGGGGATGGATCAGAGGAAGGTCTGAGGTATTTAGTGGCGGAGTTGGGAGGGCATCTAAGGGGAGAAAACTGAAAATAAAAATCGGAAAAGTTAAGTAGAGGACCTAAAAACCAAGATGAGTGAAAGTCAAGTTTTTAAATA
>NC_134785.1:32449987-32452487 GCF_046742065.1 Oratosquilla oratoria
AGATTCCCTTGTCTATCTATTCTCCAACAGACCATATTTTCTCACTTTTTCTCTACACCATTTTCTTTCTTCGTTCGCTTTTCTTTCTTTTCCCAAACTTACAGCGACCATTTTACTTTCCCGATCTTGGGTCGGTTCTTGGACCTTTTCTGTCTCCTATCTCCTTCATCTCTCGTCTTTTCCCTTCCTTCTTTTCTTCCTTGTGCCTTGCCCCCTCTCCCCCTCCTCCTCTTGCTCTTCCTCCCGTTCCTCCTCCTCCTCTTCCTCCTCCTCCCTCCTCCTCCTCCCCCTCCTCCTCCTCCCCCTCCTCCTCCTCCTCCCCTCCTCCTCCTCCCCCTCCTCCTCCTCCCCTCCTCCTCCTCTCCCTCCTCCTCCTCTCCCTCCTCCTCCTCCTCCTCCTCCTCCTCCTCCTCCCCCTCCTCCTGTTCATCCCCTTCTTCCACCTCCACTTCTATCAATTTCTCTTCAGACCCTTCAACATTCTTTATTTGCTCTTCCATCCATTCAACTCATCCCTCTTTTCCTCTCTTTCCTCTCCCTCTTCCACTCTCCATCCATTCTTACCCCATTCCTCCCTCTCCTCTTCAATTTATCCTTTCCTCCCCTAATCTCTCTCCTTTACTTTCCCTTTCCACCCCTGCCTCCCTCCCTTCATACTGTCTCATTCCCCCTTCTCCCTTTATCCCTACTCCCCTCCCCTTTCTCTCTCCTTATCTATCTTCCTCAATTACCATCTCTCTCACTCCCCCTCAGTTCCTATCTCCTTCTTTCTTTCTTTCCATAATTACCCCACTCCCGCCTATTCCTTCCGTCTCTTCTTCCATGAATACCTTTCTCTTTTTCTCCCTCCCCTTTCCTCAATCTCTTTTCCTCTCTCTCTCTCTCTCTCTCTCTCTCTCTCTCTCTCTCTCTCTCTCTCTCTCTCTCTCTCTCTCTCTCTCTCTCTCTCTCTCTCTCTCTCTCTCTCTCTCTCTCTCTCTCTCTCTCTCTCTCTCTCTCTCTCTCTCTCTCTCTCTCTCTCTCTCTCTCTCTCTCTCTCTCTCTCTCTCTCTCTCTCTCTCTCTCTCTCTCTCTCTCTCTCTCTCTCCCTCTCTTCTTCCATCTATCACCTTCCACCATCTTTCCCTATCTCCGTCTCTCCACACCCTCCTTTATTTTTCCTTTCCTCAATCGTTCCGTTCCTTTGCCTCTACTTCTCTCTCCCTTTCCCCCTTTTCTCTTCCTCCTCCTTTCCTCCATCTACAGCGCTCTCGACCACGACAGTCTAGACTCGAGAGAGAAGATTTAATTAAGCTGTTAACACTTCCTCTTAACACTCCTCCTCCTCCTCCTCCTCGTCCTCCTTCTCCTATTTCTCCTCCTTTTCTTCCTTCTCTTCCTCCTCTTCTTCAGTTTCTTTCTTCATTTTCTCCTCCTCTTTTTCCTCTTTTCCCTACACTTCCTACTCTTCCTCCTCTTTCTCCTCTTTCTCCTCCAATTCCTACTCTTACTTATATTTCTTCTCTTTCTCCTATTCTTCCTCTCCCTTCTCCTCCTTGTCTCGCTCCTCTTCCTTGTTTTACCCTTTTTCCTCTGCCTCCAACCCCACCACCTCCTTCTTCTTCTCTTCCTCCTCCTCCTCTTCCTCCTCCCACCCTAACTCTTCCTCTTCCCTCTCCTCTCAGAAATAATACAACTTTCTTACATCGTTATCGGATCCTTCCCTCTCTTGGACAATGTTCCTCTGTCCTCCTCCTCCTCCTCCTCCTCCTCCTCCTCCTCCTCCTCCTCCAAGCTCCTTCTCCTCCAAGCTCCTTCTCCTCCAAGCTCCTGCTCCTCCTCCTCCTCCTCCTCCTCCTCCTCCTCCTCCTCCTCCTCCTTTGGGACACGACGACAGTCACCCTCGGCACTGTCCCACTGTTACATACATATTGCCTCTTATATACCTCGTAGTTAGTGTTAGGAAGATTAGGGTGGTTAGAGTGATTAGGGTGGTTAGTTTCCTCGATTTTGAAGATATTTTTCTGTTTAGAGCTAGATGAGTCCTATTGGTTCTGGTGGGTGTTGAAAGATGCTTCCTCTGATGCTGATAAAGTACTTTGGGAGCAAATAAGTAAATAGAAAAATATCGACTGGCACGGAGGAGGTTAAAGCTATTTCCACTATCTACTCATGATTTGCACTTTATTTTTTTCTCAGTCTCCCTCTCTCCCTTTGTATATATATATATATATATATATATATATATATATATATATATATATATATATATATATATATATATATATATATATATATATATATATATATATATAGATGCCCTTCAGGTAAAATTGATTTCCAGGTTAATGGTGTCGCAATGGGGAGTCCATTGGGAGTACTATTTGCCCAAGCTTACATGTGTCATATTGAAAACTCAGTCCTAAGTTCCATCAGCCCTTCACCAAAAATGTGTTTAAGATACGTAGACGACATCTTTGTTGACGTAGACGGAAACGAACAGCTTGAAAACCTTAAGAGG
>NC_134785.1:32457487-32462487 GCF_046742065.1 Oratosquilla oratoria
ATAAGGTGACACCAGAGAAATATCTTACCAGAAACCAGTTGGCATGGAGGTGAGATTACTGCCACAATTTCGGAGTATTTTTCATTTTGCACTACGAAGTTTGTTTTTGAAACCATGCCAATGGTAGAATCATGATGTGTGTAACTGTGTGTGTGAAGGTGGGATTGAGGCACATATTGCCCCTTTGATCCTAGATTTTCTGTTATTTGGGACAATATCCTTGATCATAATCTCAAAATGTATTGTACATACGCTTCCTCATGAGAAAGAGTATTGACAAAGGCTAATGAAAGAAGTTTAGGAAAAATAAAACAATGAAAAGGGAATTGAGTGTAACAGGTCAACATCCTACCACAGGGAAAAAAGGATGTCTTGCTATAGTGACAGTACTCACCACCTCACCATCCCACTCACACGCGGTGGGAAATGAGAAACCCCTGGTAGAGCAAAGCACTGTCAGATGTAGTAAGCCGTTGTGTTTTACCAACGTTGGATTGTCTTCCCTAATGATCAGGGCTACCAGGAACCAATACAGCAAGCCCACAGTGGGTCGCAGAAATGTGTTCAAGATGGGTTCAAGATGGTGTACACTGGACATAGAATAAACACATGCCCGGCAATCAGTTGCAACTGGCTGAATTCCGTGGGTAAAGGACGTTGATTGAAAAAGTAAATTAAACTAAACTAAATTAAATTAAGCTAAAATAAAGTAGAATTGTATGAAACAAATGAGATAATACAAAATAAAGAATAAACGAGGCAAATTGTTATAGATGTTTACTTCATAGAATCAAAGAACAATATCTGCGGGTTTCTTCAGCGATGTAGTACTACTAAAAACTGTCATAATATCTGGAAGTCGAATTTTTCAATTCACTTCATTGCACTGAATATTTCACCAAAACGCAAATGGCCATCTCACTTAGCTTGTCAAAGTCGTCGAATGGTGTATTTTGTGTCATTGCAGCGAAAACATAAAACGCAAAATATTTCGCCATACCCACCTTTGCACTATACCTCGAGGGGTGCTTTTGTCGTACAACGTTTACTTCTATGCGAAACAATACACAATAAAATTCTTTGTCTATTTGTGTTGACTTTGTGTCGGTGTAATTTACAGTAACAAAACCCGTATGCCCAAAGGGATTTTGCAGTCAATTCATCTTGGTACAACTCTACGTTTCCATTTCAAAAATTGTTTTTGAAGCAACTCAGTTTATAATGAATTGCACACAATTCCATAGGGAATTGATCAGACTATATCTCGATGTCAATTTTCCGGAAATCTCTCTGAAAATGTGTGCAGGAAAGTGGGAAAAACATACACTCAGAAAGACAGGTAAATAGACTGATGTGCCCGCCATCAGGAGCACGAAGGTAATTCCAAAAGTAATGCTTTATATATATATATATATATATATATATATATATATATATATATATATATATATATATATATATATATATATATATATATATATATATATATATATATACTCGTAACCCAAAAAGTTGAAGAGCTACGAAGAAGGAGGTGGCAACATTAAAACAAGTGGACAATTTTGCCTCAGAATTTATTTCTCCGCGTAATCACTCCCCTTCCCAATGCACTTTCGTCACTGATGAGCAAGGGGATGTGCATTGCCGTCCGGGGAATCGTTTGTCACTTACATCTCTACTGTCACCCCGGAATCGACAAACTTATCTCCTAACCGTGCTGACATCAACTGCCTCGGCTCCGCAAACGTTCACCTAGTGCCAATAATGGTCGATTGGTTCCACTTCTGCGTAGAGGAATTCAATGACGCATCTCTACCTCAGACGCCCATTCATTACAGGGCCTACTGTATTAGACTACCAACACTATCAATATTTGCAACAAAGAGATGAAAAAATCAAGTTGTGTGTGAAGCTTTAGTCATCATAATATCATAAACATTCCCCTCAAATTTTTTGGTACAAAAAAAAAATAAAATAAAATAAGATAAGAGGCATTACTTTTGGAATGACCCTCATAATATTGATAATTACTTTAAAACTGTGTCCAAAACAATGAGAAAATTATCCACGCAAATGGGGAAAGGCTCAGATAGATACACAGATACAGTGTTCACTTTAGATAGTAATTCGGATAATCACTGTTAAAATGTATCCGGCAGAGTGGAAAAGCAATGCACGTAAACTACCCACAGACAGATACACAGACAGACTTGGTCACCTTAAATCGTGTTATTGAAAATTACTAAAACCGTCCAGCAAAGCGGAGAAAAAGAAATGCACGCAGATGAACAGATACAGAAAGGTACATAGATAGGCGTGCTCACTTTATATAATAGTATTGGTACATACATATATACATACATACATACATACATACATACATACATACATACATACATACATACATACATACATACATACATACATACATACATACATACATACATACATACATATACCAAAGTTTTTTTCCCCTTTCAAGGGGGATAGCCAAAAATAAAAAGGCACAGAAACCACTCCCACCCATTCAATTACCTACATATTTCACTCCCCTCCACCCTCCTCCCTCCCTTTTATCTTGGCACCTCCTGGATGACGGGTCATCCCAGCATCCTGTCCACTGCCCTGGGTCAGAAGTAGTGTCGCAAGACACAACACATCCACAGCAAGACCGCTTCATAAATTCGGCGACCCCCCTCTCCGTCCCCTCATGCAGAAAAGAAGACGGGGAGACATCTCTTTGGGATGCGTCAAATTTTATCTCATGCAGTCAACCCCCACCCACTCCCCCTCATGTATCACGGCATTATCCATATACAACCCTTCTCCATTCACCCCTGTCTTCTGTCCTCTCCCGTCCTTCATCAACATACATTCCTCTCTTTTGTAATGCCCCTTTCACCCCATACATCCATCTCATCCTAGGACGCCCCCCCATATTCACTCCTTCCACCTCTGCCTTCCACACCTCATTTACTAATCTTTCTTCACTTATTTCTTCTATGTGTACAAACCATCCTAATACTCTTTCAGCAACCCTATCTCCCAACTCCCTTTCCACCCCTGTTCTCCTCCTCACCTCCTCATTTCTCACCCTATCTAGCTTAGTAACCCCTATCATACTTCTCAGACATTTAATCTCAAACACATTCAAATTCCTTCTCTCTTCCCCTCTTATGTTCCATGTTTCTCCCCCGTGCAGTGCTGTTGGCATAATCACTCCTTCATATAACCTCCTCTCAGCATCCATTCCCAGATGTCTATTTCTCATTACATTTTTTGATCCACCAAGGGATTTACTCGCTTCTCTCAATCTACATTCTAACTCCACCCCCACTCCTCCCTTTCCTGCCACATTCGCACCCAAGTATCTAAAACTATCCACTTCCTCCAGTCTCTCACCCTTAATGCTCACTTCCAGCCTGCTGTCACTCTCTCCCCTTGTACATCTCATCACCTTACTTTTGCCCACATTTATCTTCAGCTTCCTTTTTTCACACACCTTCTAAAAATCTGTCACTAACTTCCTCCATTCCTCCTCTGATCCTGCCACAAGCTCAATGTCGTCAGCAAACAACAACTGGCTTATTTCCCATTTTTCTCCATTTTCTTTAACCATCTACAACCCTGACCCACTACCCTTGCATTCACCTCTCGCACCACCCAGTCCATGTATAGAGTGAACAGTCAGGGTGACATAACACATCCCTGACGAAGTCCCACCTTTACCTCGAACCACTCACTCTCTCTATTTCTAATCCTAACAAAGCTCTACTACTCTTGTAAAAACTCTTGACTGCTCTTAACAGCTTTCCTTCTATCCCGTATATCTGCAGTACCTCCCACAGTGCCTTCCTGTCTACCCTATCGTAAGCCTTTTCCAGATCCAGATCCATAAAAGCCCAAAAACTTCCTTACCTTTTCCCATAGCTTTCTCACATACCTGTCTTACCACAAAAATCTGATCTACACAACCCCTACCTGTCCTAAAACCACACTGTTCCTCACAAATTACTCCCTCTGTTCCTCTTCTAATCCTCTCAACCAAGACCCTCCCATAAGCCTTCCCAACTATACTCAACAAGCTGATCCCTCTGAAACTACTACACTCACACTTGTCCCCCTTTCCATTGTAGAGCGGAACTATACGAGTGCTCCTCCAGTCACTCTAAAACTTCCTATTAGTATGGGAAATATTTTGTACTCAGAAAGAGAGATACCTAGAGAGATACACAGAGAACAATGCCCACCACATTATTTTATACTGAAAACCACTCTATAATTGTGTCCGGCAGAGCGGATAAATGCACACGGAAGTACAAATACACAGAAAGACACACCTACCATGAAGAGTAATAGTGATAATCACTCTAAACTTGTGTTCAGCAAATTGGAAAAACTATGTAAGCACTCGGGCAGATACGCAGACAAATTCACAGACAGACGTGTCCACCATAGATAGTAGTAATACTAATCACCTTAAAAATGTATACAGATGTGCGGACAGATTCGCAGACAGACTTACCCTCTATGAATAGTAATACTAATATGACATCACTATACATGGTGTAATAACAGAAAGCGAACACAGGTATTGGTCAAGTTTGCAAATGCTCACTGATGAGGCTGTGAATGTGTTGATGCGATGCTCGGACCGTAGCTTCAGTAGGCACCAATGGCAATATGAGGCTGTAATCCCTTATGTGATAAAGTTGGTAAGAGAAAGGCTTAGTAATTCAAGAATCCCGGGCACGATCGTTGTCACAAAAGCAAACTAATTATTGACATATAACTAAGAAAAATTAGATAGAGCTTGTGGGCTTTAAGGACTAATCGAGGCTATTTTTATAATTCTAAACCCAAAGTTTATCTAATCAACCAATTTAATTGTCTTTTTATTTCAAGATGGTACTTTTTTAACCCAGATCCTAGCGGAATCTGTCAAATTAAATATAATTATCTGCTGTCAGACTTTTTTTTTCAAATGTGGCAATGGCTTG
>NC_134785.1:32467487-32472487 GCF_046742065.1 Oratosquilla oratoria
TCTGTCTGTCTGTCTGTCTGTCTGTCTGTCTGTCTGTCTGTCTGTCTGTCTGTCTGTCTGTCAATGTCTGTCTGTGAATGTCTGTCTGTCTCTCTCTCAGTTGGACCATTGTCGTGTTAGTTTTTTTCAAAGAATATGTCCTTAGTTCAGACAATTTTATTCAATTCAGAGGCCAGCTCCTGTGGAGGTCAGGCAAGAATGCACTTTGTCCCAAACCTGCCCCCTTCCACTGAATAAAAACGTTTAGTCCTAGTCTGGACCTAAAACGTTTATGTAAATTTTTGTAATTCTCCTTTTGTGTTCGACTCCCAGTCTTTTTCCTTCTTCCAGTTGAAAAGACGGTCTTGCGAATAATCTGAAAATTCGATTATGGGGGTGAATTTTGTGAGAGCGTGCTTTCTTTAATACTTTCTGGGCCAAATTTTTCTTTAGGACTGAATGAAGCCTTGTAGCGCCAAACAAAACGAAATGATTAATTGCCCATTAAGGCCCGGTGGTTAATTAATGGACTTGTTCTGACTGACACCACACTCTTAGCATAGAGACCCTCTTGGCCCTTCAGAGTTAAAAGCAATCTTATGCTCATTAAGGCCCGGTAACAAATAACCTTATCTTAACTGAAGTTAAAAAAGTTAACATCAAATTCGTTCACTCATATAGAGGTTAAGATTATATCAACTAACCTATTCACCAGTAAAAGGAAGGGTTTATAACATATATCTATTTTTCCAACTGCCTCTAGATGACCATATTCAGCTAATGGAAACCTCTGTCCCGTGAAAAATAAGAGCCATTCTTGTGTGGTTTCTTCTTCCTGTCTTCAGATGATTTGAATCAAGTGAAGGAAGACCCTCTGTGATAAAGTGTTTTTGTTCAGTAACTACTTTATTATTTTTCCCCCTCCGGACAATTTCATTAAGATAAAATGACCATAGGATGAATACGGTAAATCGAGATAACTTAAATATTAAAGGACGAGGAGTCTCCTTAAAAACTCAAAAACTGCATTCACCATCCCACTCCCACGAGGTAGGAAGTGGAAAACTCCTGTTAGATCAAGCCCTGTCAGTTGTGGCGAGCCGCTGTTTTTTTGTTTTTGTTTTTGTTTTTTTCCCTCCCGTTTTTTTTTTTTTTTTTTTCGATGTTTGGGTTGCATCCCCGCCTAGCCAGGGTTGTCGGTTGCCAACGCAAAAAACACGCAGCGGGTCCCCGGGAATCGAACTCACGACCACCTGCTCATAAGTTCGACACGGTATCTATTGGGTACTATCAAAACAAAATAATCGGTTTCACCCAGGGGTTCTTCAATCTGCCTTTCGTATTCCTGTTCTTTAGCCTTCTGAAGAAGCTTTCTTCAATACTAAGTTTAATCGTTAGGTATTCACTAACTACTACTAGTTTTCGATTAATGGACCCTGTTTGTAAAAGTTCAGAACCTCTACTCTACCTATTTTGCCAACACAGGATAAATCGAGAGGGTTTTAATTTTTGAGAACGAGAGGCCTCTTTTCTAGAACCGAATAGAATTACCAGGCGTTATCTAGAATAGAAGTATTCAACTGAATAGAGAACTCTGAAGAATCTGCTCGGTACAACGCCCTTCTCTTTAAAGAGTGTCTGTCTACACCAAGGAGTCTCTATTAACCCTAAACGGACTATTCTAGTGACTTCGTTACTCTTCAAGTAATGTTTTGTTCGATCAATACTTCTCTTAGGCTAAAGTTCGTTCCTTAACATCACAACATCACCAAATTTTATCCAGAAGAAAATATCTAAAGTGACGCCACTTGGAAGGAATTAATCTTTTTGAACCGAGGACCTATCCTCAGTGTGCCCTCTCTTCATCACCCTTTCACCCTCTCAACCCTTGTCCATCTTTCTCCCTCTCTTCCCCTCTTCTCCCTTCCTTCCTTCCTTTCTTCCGCTTTTCAGCTCTCCCCCTCTCCGCTTTTTTCCCTCAACCCCTCTTCCCCTCTCTCCTTCTCCTCCTCCCCTTCCCCTTTCCTTCTCTCTTTCTCCTACATTTCCCTTCTCCTTTTCCCCACCTCCCTCTCCTTCGGATGTGAATAAAATCGTCCTTACTGAAAGAGAAGGGTCAAGAAGAATTGACTCTTTTACGAAGGGCACAGTTTTTAGTGTGCAAGACTACTCAGCCGAATGGAATAGCCTGGCGAGACGAAACCATAGAAATTACTTGAAAAGGAGAGAGGAGTAACGACTCGACTATTTCTGTCATTTCTGCCCCCACTCCACCTCTCCTCCTCCTCCTCCTCCTCTCCCCCTCTCCTCACCCAACAGTCTCTCCTTTTATATGAGATTGCCCCTGAGGTCACCCTTCCCCACAACCACCACCACCGCTCGGTGCCCCTTATCACTAACCCCCCTATCTCCCACAGACCCGCCTTCCCTCCCATACTGCCTTGTTCCCCATGATTTGGCCCATTCTATGTCATACATTATTTCCCCGTCCCTTTTCCAAAATCTTTCGGAATTTATTCACCTTTTTTCAGACTCCCCGTCATTGTACGTTCAATGTTTGTTCGTTTCTTCTTAGGTCCGAATTATTCATCTGACATCATAAACTATTTTTAGAATTATTTCAATATGGAATACCCGTTGTTCTCATACGGTAATTACATTTCTTTTAAGTACGTTTTTGGTCTTGTAGAATTGTTTCTCTACTTGGATTAATTCCTTTCATAGCAGAGAATTTTCTTTATATTTTGTCTGCCATCGCTCGGTTTTATTCATATCCATAGTCACAAGGGGCTAACTATTATTTGCAAAACTTACACAAACATAATTACCTCCAAATTGAATTAAAAATAAGTATTCTTGTCCTCAATCTATTTGGTAAATATTTTTCATTCGTTGCATTTAGTGTTGTCTTAAGTCATATCTCAGCCTATTTAGTTTTAGATAATTTATCTTTGCCGTCGGAGTAACAACTTTATCAAATTTCATGTGTGAACAGGTATGAAAGAATAAGAAACTGTGAAAAGATATATATAAAAATTACAAACACTACATCAGTATAAGTGAATAAAACACGCTTGGTCTTGAAGTAGTAGTATAGTCATTTCTTATTTGATTAACAGTAAATCCAAATTAAAAGTTATTCTCCAAATGAACTTATATCATAACAAAAGCATTTCTCTATAAGATTTCTTGCAATATAGTACGACTGCAATTCTTCCGTCATCGTTTGGTAACATACATCTTTATTCTCTTTATATTGCATTTGCTCCTGTATTCTTGTTGCACACCCTCTCTCCTCTCCAATAATTCGTTTCTTTTCTTTCTTTTTCCTCCATTCTGTTTTAATGAAATGCTACATTTTTTTCCTTCGTGATACCAAAGGTTTTTATTCCTCTTTTTTTCTATTTCCTCTCTTTTCTTTGTACATGTAAATGAATACTTGTTATCTGCGTCTAGTCTCCACATGCTAAATTAGTTTTTTGGGAGTTTTAATCTTGTCTTCTTTTCCCAATCCCTTTCTTACTCTATTTACTTGTCTAATTCAACTCTCAACTCCTGGCTGGTGGCCCCTCACAATTCGAAGCTTTTTTTTCATGAATATTTCTCTCTCCAGAACTGTTGGAATCTCACTTTTCCAATTAACTTTTTTTCTGTATTTTTCTTATTGTTATATAACACGTGCAGTTAAAAAGTTAAGAAATGCGTTATGCATGACACTGAAAGAGGTTTAACAGAGATTTCTGATTCTTTGATGACTCAAATTTTCCGTGATTAAGCTTAGATAAAATCGTCTTTGATGACGTGAAAAGAATCACTAAACTATAAAGAGTTAATCAAGGTGTTGATAAAATTCAGGATAAGAAGTTTCTGCAATTAACGCTGAATACAATCGTTTAGTGTTCACTAAAATGAAATGATCATATAAAAAACTTGCTTAGAATAAAATAAATCGCAATAGGTTTTAACAATTACATTCTACAAACCAGGATATAAAATAATTTGACAAAAAACTAAATCTTTAAGCTAATCACGTGACTAAAAACCAGTTAGTCAATATGCTCTTTCTTCATATGATTACTTATCCTAATGTATTTTTTTTTATAATGTGGCTCCTATAACAACAACAACATCTATTATTACTACTACTACTTCTACTTCTATTATTTCTACTACTACTACTACTACTACTACTACTACTACTACTACTACTACTACTACTACTACTACTACTACTACTACTACTACTACTACTACTACTACTACTACCACTACTACTACTACTACTACTACTACTACTACTACTACTACTACTACTACTACTACTACTACTACTACTACTACTACTACTACTACTACTACTACTACTACTACTACTACTACTACTACTACTTTTTTTATACGACCTCCATCCTCGTGGAACTGTGTGGTGGAAGCAGCAGGATCTGTCTCCCACAGACACAGTTCATTGGCCCCTCTCCCGCCAATGACTGTGGTCAAAGACCCTTTTATTTATCTATTTATTTCTTAATAATGCCTGGCACAAAAGTTCATTTATCCTACTGTCAACCACCGTCTGCTCACAATCTAGGTTTTGTATATGTGCTGATTTGGGCGGTGGGGACCTGGTACCTCTCAGGCATAGGAGGGCTGATCTTAGGAGTGAGAATGACAGTCTACATCTCATCCATGAAACAATGCTGCTTTTTGGTTGTTGTTTCTTTTCAGCCATCACCTCTGCCAGCCGAGTGTAGAATGCCTTTGCTCTAGGACCCATCCCACCTGAAGTCGTAGAGGTTATAGGAGTGAATGAGCCCTGGCCTACATTCTGCATATGCTCTTTGTACATCCTGATCTTCTCATACTCGTTCCGGAAGTGGGATGCCTCAATAGTTAGGTTGTTGTAACAGGGGAACATTAGATCAAATATTCGCATGTCAAAGAAAGTCAGTTGTCCCCGTGTCCAGAAACCTCTTGCGCTGACATCCACTCTTGCTTCATCAGATGTGTTGGACATGCGGTAT
>NC_134785.1:32477487-32479987 GCF_046742065.1 Oratosquilla oratoria
ACTAATATTAAGACTATACAAAGTACTCATACGACCTCAACTAGAATACATACTTTGAGAATGTCCTGGTAAGAACGAAACGTAAGTGAATAAAACTCCAACTGTTGTCTGTGTTTAACTCACCGCCCTTCCACTCATTTGTCTTCCATACTTCATATATATATATATATATATATATATATATATATATATATATATATATATATATATATATATGTATATATATATATATGTATGTATGTATGTATATATGTATATGTTTATATATATATATATATATATATAAATACTTGTATACATACACACACATATAATATACATAAGCACAGACTCTTTTGCTCTCATAAGCGCCTTCTGGCGTTGGCAAATACTCTTTTCCTGTTATGAAGAAATAACGCTCCTTCACCCACACCACCCAAATGAGACTCGGGGATGAATGATCAACCTGCTCTCTATCGGACTCCTTGGGTAAAAAAAAATTGAGTTATTATCATATTTTCCACAATAGAACTGAAAATTAGAAGCTGTTTAATCTTACTACTTCATCCTTTCAATACAGTTCATGAAGTGGAAGAGAAGAGTATCTTTGGGCCTCGTCATCCACTCATCCGTTCCTAATATCCCTCCATTTCCTAATGTCTTTTGCATTATTCCTGCTCTATGGGTATATCACGTGCATGCGAAGCCCCTTTTAGCGTCCCCATCCATTTCACTCTTAGTGTTACTCACAAGGTCACTCCATCCACTTCTAAGTCCCACACTGTTCCTGCTATTCTTTTTCCATTAATCTTTATCAATATTCCCACACCACCTCAGCACTGAATGACATCTTTCCTTTAATACTTTCTTGCATAATTCACGACTTTTTTTGTTTTTGAAGTATTCTATTTAAGTTATTCTATTTCATTATTCTTAACGTTCTATTCCCATTGTGGCCTTAGTTTATTGCTATGCAATCATTCAAACAGCTGTGTACGGAATCCCGTCCCCTTAACACGTAAATGATTGGCTGGCTATGGTAAGACGAGTGACGTCATGTCATATTCTAAAGGTGTTCTAGGGCCCTTGACGTAAATTTCTAAATCTAAATGAGAGAAATTATTCTTCAAAATATTTACATTTTTTGGAATGGGTAAAAAAATTAACGAAAGATATCGCGCTCCCTAATAAAGAACTATGCTAAGAGAGAAATGGTCCTTTTATGACCAAGGAGTATATCCCAGCTGAATAAATTCGTCTGAAGTGCCCTCGAAGAATCAAGGGGTATCGCTAAAATTACTTCGTTTCAAATCAGAGACTGTACTGTGAGACTCGGTCTAAGCCAACTACCAGCATAATTCGTGAACGTCAACTCCAGCTATATAGGTATGTGGCACGTCCCATTGTTGTTGATCACACTCACAAGGTTCTCTCTTCAATGGAGCAAGTTTATCAAACATGTAGAAAACTATTTGGAGTGGGATGGAAGGGCGCCTGCATGGGACCTTGCTCGGAGAGATCGTGAGGTCGGGCTTCGACGTGTGAGTGAATCAACGCGCCCCTTGGTGTATGCCCCCAGTTGATGGTGATGATGGATCAATGAAAAAATGATATGCTGTGCTACCTGAGGGTAGAATAAAGGAGTCTTGATGCATGAAATATTATGAACTTTATGTCCATGTTCTCGTCGTACTCGTCATCATTGTCGTTAACTTCGTCAGCGCCGTCGTCACTGTCTTTCTGTCTCCCTCGCCTTCTTCGTCTTTTTCGTCTTTTTCATTTATATTGCCTTCATCGTTTTCTACGTCTTCTAGGTGTTTTTCGACTTCATCGTCTTCTTCGTCTTTGTCTTCTTCGTCTTCTTCGCCTTCTTTGTCTTCTTCGAGATATGGTTGTTTGGTAGCAATTTAGAGGAAAGTTTCAAAGACTCAAATCTTTCCATTTGTAACCATCATCATCTTTATAAAGTCTTCAAATTTCCTTTAACTAAGGTCAGACAATAGCGAAACTATTGAAAACTGCTTTATTTCATAAGATTGCTCAAAGCATTTTTGTTATTATTTTCTAATGAAAGGTTGTCATTTGCTATGGCTTCAAGATACGGTTCTCTTAAATGGACGAAATTGCTTGAAGGCTGACAGACAAACTGTATAAACTGCAAAAAGTAAACTGGGTTTATCCTCATATCGGTAAAAGTATCTTATGCTCATATGTTAATAGGTGATAACCATAAAAAATTGTGTCTACATATATTCATTTGACCTATAAACCTTTAGTCAAGATAGATATGTACACACACACACACACACACACACACACACACACACACACACACGCACGCGCGCACACACACACACACACACACACACACGCACACACACACACACACACACACACACACACACACACACACACACACACACACACACACACACACACACACACACACACACACACACACATTTATATATATATATATATATATATATATATATATATATATATATATATATATTCTAGA
>NC_134785.1:32484987-32489987 GCF_046742065.1 Oratosquilla oratoria
CATATACATATACATATACATATACATATACATATACATATGCATATACATATACATATACATATACATATACATATACATATACATATACATATACATATACATATACATATACATATAGACATACATATACATATACGTATACATATACATACACATATACATATACATATACATATACATATACGAAATAGACCACATCACCACTACATTCAAAACACTCCACTTCCCAACAGGAATCATCACCCGAGCCCTACACAAAGCTAAAGAAATCAAACAAAGAAGCATCTCAGAACCACGAACTAAAAATGAAAACATCCTCCTCATAGCACCATCATCGGACCTAACTCACCTCCTAACCAAGAAATTAAAACACATAGGCATCACAGTAATATCAGACAAAGGACGACAAATACGCGACTTCAAAAATAACAGACAAAATCCCACTCAACCAGACAGTATCATATACAAAATCCCCTGCTAGGGATGCAACCTTGCAAATTATGGTGAAACATACAGGGGATTAAACAAACGCATACATGAACACAAGGCCGACATCCGTCACCACCGCACAACAAACGCGGGGGTAAACCACATAGACGATAAACAACATTTACCTCAGTGGAACCAAGCAAACATTTTACATGAAAAGCTAAACAAACCACAAAGAAAGACCCTAGAAGCAATATACATAAACACCAACGATTGCATCAACAACAGAACAGGAGACATCAAGATTGCAAAACATGCCGCCAAATATGCCATGAGACAAATGTCCACACATAACAAACAAACAAATACATCCACCCGCCTCACACCTGACCCCACATGACCACCTAGCCTCACAACACACGGAATCCCACCCAGCGTCCCTCATAAACCACAACAACTGCCCTACAAATACCTATGCTTTCATTCTCTGTAAATATTACCTCTGAAGAAGCCTCAAAGGCGAAACCGGTCAGGAATAAAGTCTCTTGTTCTTAATCGTGTCTTTCCATTCTTACCATTCATAAACCTGTCATGTCACAATATACATATACATATACATATACATATACATATACATATTCATATACATATACATATACATATACATATACATATACATATACATATACATATACATATACATATACATACGAGTATATATATATTTATAAGTATGCATGTACGCATTAATATTCAAATATTCATATCCTTCCCTCTAGCATATGTGGATGCTTTCCTAGAATCTTTATATATTCTACCGTGTTTAGATAGATCTGTTTATGTTTCATCTATTTCACAACAGACGCTTTTCTTTTGTTTTCATTGTATCATTGAAGAATCTATTTGATTTTTTATACATCCTGCCATATTCCCTCGCTGTTTATATTAGAGGCCTTCTTCATATTGTTCGTATTTATCTTTTTCTTGGTGATGTCCTTCCCAGTTTGCTTTAGTTTATTGAAAGTCTGTCTTTTGCAGTTCAGCTAATACTCTTTGCCCTTTTCCTTCTGCCCTCCCACATTGTAATAGGACAGTTATCCAAATTGAAATAGAACGTAGTTATTATTCCCTAGTAGTATTTTATTACTTAATGTCTGCTACTTTATTTTTCCGTTCCTCTGAATAGGTTCAGCGTTGTTGGTTCGTTTGCATTCTGCAGCTTTTTGTGTATTTAGATATTGATCAAGTTAATTCTGCGTCATAAGCTCGATCTGTTCTAATACCAGTCCTCTCCTTCTCCATTGCTTTGTAATTTTTTCTTCATATATTTTTGTTCACGAAAAGAACTGGAAAGGGGATTAAAACGTAGAAAGGTGGAAAAGTGTTAGGGATAGAAAGAATCAAAATTGAAATACTGAAGAGAGGAGGAAGAGGTTTGATAGACAGGCTGCAAAGGATCCTGGAAGGTAAATAAAAAGTACATGATTTATGAGAGAAATCGCGCTTAGTATATACCTGTGAGGAGAATAGGCACAAAGGAGATTGCAAGAAATATAGAGGGATATATTTACGAAGAACTCCGGGGGAAATATGTGGCAGAATTTTAACAGAGTAATGGAAACGACATAAAGAATGAGGAGGGCAAGAAGCAACATTGCTTTTGAAGAAGCAAAAACTTAACCAATTTTTCAGTCCAAAGCGAGCAACTGAAAAGTGCACTCATGATGATAAGGGAAGGTACATGGCAATCACAGGTACGTAGAAAACGTATGACAAAATGAACTCAGAACCAAGGCAATCGATGGACGTTGTGTTGATTGGAGATAGTGCTGAGGAATTGCAGGGTGTGGTATTAGCATTTGGAAATCTAAGCCAGAGCAGCAAGGTAGTGAGAATGGGGAAGGCAGTAGAGACATAAATTTATACACAAAAGGAATTACTTGAGACATGTATAAATAGTTATACTTCATTGGATGGTCTTGCCTGAGTTAGAAGGAACGAAACAGGCATATAAACATTTTACATATACATATACATATAAAATACATATATATATACATATATACATATGCATATACATATACATATACTGTACATATACATATACATATATATACATATACATATACATATACATATACATATACATATACATATACATATACATATAATATATATATATATATATATATATATATGTATATATATATACATATGCATATACAAATACATATACATATACATATACATATACATATACATATAAATATACATATACATGTATACATATATATATATATATATATATATATATATACATATACATATACATCTACATATTCATATACATATGCATATACATATACATATACATATACATATAGATATACATATACATATACATATGCACATATACATATACATATACATGCCAATACACATATACATATACATATACATATACATATGCATATACCTATACGTATACATATACATAAACATATACATATGCATATACATATACATATACATATACATGTACATGTACATGTACATGTACATATACATGTACATGTACATGTACATGTATGTGTACATATACATGTACATATACATATACATATACATATACATATACATATACATATACATATACATATACATATACATATACATATACATATACATATACATATACATATACATATACATATACATATACATATACATATACATATACAAAGGATTACAAAGGATTACAAAGGCGGAGCATGCCGACAGGAGACCTTTTGATCCATATCTAGGTCGGATGCAAAAAAAAAAATAATAATAAAAGAATAAAAAAAATAAAAAATCATATTAATAATAAATTAAAACTATAATAATGTAAAAATAACAAATAAAATACATAAATAAATGCATAGGTATAGTTGAATAACAAACAAAAAGGTAAATAGTAAATGATTATAAATTGACATATAACTAATAATAAATGAAAATCAGACAGACAAATTATAACAAAACAAAAACAAATAATATAACATAAATTATAATCATTACAGCATCTTACTTAGGTATTTATCTAAATGATTCTTAAAGCTTCGAACTGAACTACATTGCACTACCTGTGCAGGAAGTTTATTCCATTCATTAACTACACGGTTGGCAAAGTTGTTTCTACCTACTTCCAAATTGAATCTATTTCCGGACAGTTTGAGACCATTGTTTCTTGTCTGATTCTCATTCAATGTGAAAATTTGGTCACTTTTGATGTTGTCAATTCCCTTTAAAATCTTAAAGACCTGTATCAAGTCACCTCTGAGTCTACGCTTTTTTAGGGAAAACAGATTCATGTGCTTAAGTCGATTTTCGTATGATTCATTTTTGATATTTGGAATCAGTTTTGTGGCTCGCCGTTGTACTTTTTCCAGTCTGTCAATGTCTTTAATGAGATTCGGTGACCATACGGAAACAGCATATTCCAAATGTGGACGAACTAACGATTTATATAGCTTGTTAATGAGTGATGGACTTTTGAAATCAAAAGATCGCGCAATCAATCCCAGAATCTTATTTGCTTTCTCAGAGGCTGAAATACACTGCTTGGATGATTTGAGGTCGTTACTGATAATTACGCCGAGATCTTTTTCACTATTCACTTTTGTTAACGAATTTACAAATAACTTGTAATCGTACTTACTGTTATTTTTACCTATGTGCATTACCTTGCATTTACTTGTGTTAAATTTCATTAGCCACTTTTCAGACCATTGCTGTAATTGATCTAAATCTTCTTGAATATCTAATTGGTTTGAGTGATCATTTGCCACTCCGCACAGTTTTGTATCATCAGCAAATTTGGAAACAGTAGATTTTAGTCCATTGTCTATATCATTTATATATACTATGAATAGAAGTGGCCCAAGAACGGAACCCTGAGGAACTCCACTTGCAACATTTTTCCATCCAGAAGTTTTTCCATTTAAAACAACTCTCTGTTTTCGACCTTTCAACCAATTACTAGTCCAACCTAATAGGCTACCACTTATTCCATGCAAAGCTAATTTAGTAAGTAGTCTTTCGTGTGGGACGGTATCAAAAGCTTTTGCAAAGTCTAGATATATTAAATCTATATTGTTTCTTTTGTCATAATTCGAGATAACTGTGTTGTAGAATTCGAGTAAGTTAGTCACGCAAGAACGTTTCCGTCTGAAACTATGCTGGCTATCATTTATCAAACGGTTACTTTCTAAATGATATTCGATATCATCTCTGATGATAGTTTCCATTATTTTTCCTACGATCGAAGTCAAACTTATAGGCCTATAGTTATTTGGTTTCTTTTTGTCACCTTTTTTTAATATGGGAGTAACGTTAGCTAGCTTCCATTCTCTTGGGACATCTCCGGATATGATGGATTTCTTGAAAATAATTTCTAATGGAACAACAATCTCATTTTTCATTTCCTTTAAGATTCTTGGATGCCAACCGTCAGGCCCTGGTGTTTTATTAACTTTGAGTTTGTCTATACTCCTTTTAATTTTTTCTTTTGTTATATTTACCGTAGT
>NC_134785.1:32499987-32502487 GCF_046742065.1 Oratosquilla oratoria
CTTGGATAGTTGTTTTATTAAGTTCCCGAAAATCTACAAAAAATGGAAAGTTCCATTCTGAGACAGAGGATTCTATGATATTTTGTTACATCATGTCTGCAATGAAAATTACTTGTCTCTTACTATAATGTCGTCTATAAACAGGTATGTAGCATGGTTTTGGATTTTCTTTAAGTGGAATGTGGTGATGAATGAGATTTGTAGCACCAAGTGGCTCATCATCTAATGCAATAACCTACCTAAATTGATTGCATAATGAAATAATTTCATTTTGTGCATCAGGGAAACCAAGAGTGTTTAAATGAGAGCTTACAATAGGTTCTCGTGGATCAGTTACTTCAGATGATGTGGTACAGACTTGAACAGAAGGGAACTGTTCATTCATGACTTTAACACGAGAAGGATATTCAAGACAATCACACAATTTTGTACCAGTGGTGAGAGTGATTGGGGCGTGTGATTAACTGAGTATGGCCCTTCTTTGAGGTTGAGCATAAGGCTGCATTAAGAGATATGCCATTTACATGATTTGATTCTGGCAGACAGAATACATTAGACTCCGTAACTTTAAAGACACGAATGTGTGTTTTACAATGTTCATGGGGAGGATTAGAATCAAGAGTTTTGATATATCCGCATATATTATAATTGTACTTGTTGGCATTGCCTGTGAAATAGGGGCAGAACTTAATGAGAATTCATCTAATAGAAGTAATGAGATGTCACCGGAAGAGGAGATACCTGTAGGAGCAAAAGACATCTTCGTGCCACGTTTGAAACTTTTAGATCTACGTGATTTACGTGCACGTTTTGTACATGGAGCAAGAGAGTTGTGGGAGCGAGACCTAATATCAAGTGATAGATTACAGTCTACTGAGTCATCATTCTGGAATGATTGAGATCGCTCGACCTCCATGAATATTATCTATACATGATTTAAACGCAGGTGATGGTAAGGCAGGGAGGGAAGAAGTTGTTATCATAAGTGATGCCATTTTATGAAGGATAAATGACAATGTTATGTTGTTTTGTGGTATGTAATCCAATAAGTATATGAGCAGGAAATTGAACATCAGCTAACATTGTGGCTGGAATTGATGGACATGCGTCTGCAAAGCTTATGTCAAGTTTGATCTTTCCTAACACTAGAAACTCAATACCACCTACATAACATAGTGCCAAATCAGAGGTTCCATAGTAGTTACATGTTTTCTAGCTGAGCGGAATTTGTTGAAACTGCTACTGATATGATATTTACTGGGGATCTTGTATCCATAGAAAAGAATGACATAGAGGTGTCATCTGCACAAAGTTTTCTTCATCAATTCTACAACATATTCATAGTTATTCGTCTCATTAAATGAATCAGACATGATGATATCATATGCAACTGTATCAAAATCTAATATACTTCTCAATATTGCTATTTTTTTTATCATCTTGAACTTGTCTTGTGATATCATGTTCTATTTCTGCTTAAAATTAATAAAGGGGTATATTTTCACCATCAAACTTCGGTAGACTATGTTCTTCTCCAACTAGTTGTGGGAGGGCATCGTGAATGATGAAGATATTGAACTAGAAGGGTTCTCTGCGGCCATTGTTGTGGGAAATGAAGATTGAAATGAATTTAAATCGTCACTGCAATGTTGCCAATAACTTCTAGTTCTACGCAGAGAAAAAAAAAATGATTTATCCCCTTGCATGAGAAACTAAAAGTAGTACATACACATGTGCTTTAGTAATAAAAAGTCATAGATACTCACCAACTGTGTGGTACCACACCCGAAAATATTGTACTTAAATACACAAACATACAAATTCACTGTGAATCAGATCAATGTTCATGTTGATTCAACGAAACTCAACTTAAAAGAATATTGAATATAAAATTACTTGAACACAATGTTATATAATGAAAAAACACCGCACTGTTTACGTTCGTCGATCAATGATTTTTATCTCTAAGTTCTGTTGAAGGACGACGAGGAAAGTTTGATCAGCTGTCTAGGACTGACAATGCAATTTTGAGAGGACGTGCTCAGGAAATTTCTCCTGATGTTCCAACACACGTCGAAAACGTGCTTCGGGTGATGTCACTGGTATAGTCGAAGGTATGACGTTACTGTGACGTAAGCACGGCTGGGGGTGGTCGTGTATGTGGTAGTTACAGATGTGGTGACATCACTGGGAAGGACGCACTGGGGTGGACGCCGTTCTGCAATGTCGTGAGGAGGTTTCTGCAACGTAGGTGTTTCTCGGAGTCAACAACTCTGAGTTGCAATAATAACCGGTGGCGTAAAAGGAATGGCCGTATGACCCTGACGATTTGCCTCAGGAGTAAGTGGCGCACGTAGGAAGGTCTAGTTGGAGCCAAAACTAGCAATGTAGTTGTATCCACAGAGGGTCCTCAAGCAATATGACGTATAGGGAATCGTAGAACTGCAACTAGATGCAAGGGGCGAGTCAGAGAAGAGCTGTAAGGTTGCTTGTAGAGTAA
>NC_134785.1:32507487-32509987 GCF_046742065.1 Oratosquilla oratoria
TTCGTTTGCCCTTCCCCACCCGCATTCTCTCTCATATATATATATATATATATATATATATATATATATGTATATATATATATATATATATATACATATATATATATATATATATATATATATATATATATATATATATATATATATATGGGTGGTTGTGTGTTGAGGTAATCATAGGGAATTACTGCGCATTGTGAAATGTCAGACAGGCGTAGATCAGGCTAGTTTTATTTGTGTTACAATTTAAAGAGTTTTCGTATTTCCTTGTTTTGTGTTTGCTTGTGGTGGAACTGAAAGTGTGCTGGTCTTGTCTTTGGTCAATTGAGGTTTTAAATCCCGCACTCCCCTCCGGTTCTTAGCTGTGACCGTTATCTACCCTAACACTTCAAGAAGCCCCAAGGGCAGACGTGGCGGCTTCGGCCGTATCAACGCGCCTCCTGACGTCGGCTCTTCACGTATCACGTTATATTAAAGATGTCTAATTTATACGAACTTTGATTAAGATTATAATTTGTATCTTGGTTACATCTGATTAGATTGCATTTATTTATTTATTTATTTATTTATTTATTTATTTATTTATTTATTTATTTATTTATTTATTTATTTATTTATTCATTTATTTATTTATCTATTTATTTATTTATCTATTTATATATTTATTCACTTATATATTTATTTATTTATTCATTCATTTTTGT
The DNA here is from genome assembly GCF_046742065.1 of Oratosquilla oratoria. Lineage (NCBI taxonomy): Eukaryota > Metazoa > Arthropoda > Malacostraca > Stomatopoda > Squillidae > Oratosquilla > Oratosquilla oratoria. The sequence continues at coordinate 32,508,189 of NC_134785.1, forward strand.
ACAATATTGGCTTTCTCTAAATCCACTCGATGATTCAAATGGCTTAAAAGTGTAAAACATTACTAAATGAATTATAATCTGAAACATGCTTCTTCTGATCAAACCAAAATTAATTGGTTTAGAAGTCAAACTGGCGTAAAAATGAGAGCAAATTTTATAGGAAACTTTTCAAAGAGAGATAAAAGGAAAACTTTTAAAAGAAACAAAGTCTATGGACGAAAACAGATTTGAAAAAAAAAAGTTTGAAATCAGAGTTTATACAAAGAGGGCAAAACTACACAGAAAACAGGGCGAAAAAAAAATAAAATAAAAGTTGTGTGTCCAGGTCGGTTACACAAGACTTTCCCTTCCAAAGTTCAAATTAAATCTCCTCCATGCATTTCGTCTATTTAGTATTTTCTAATTTTCTAGCACATTTTGGATATCATATTGGTCAAGGTGACTGATTTGTAATTCATCAGTATCTCCTTGTTTCCTTTTTTTGAACATTGGTATCGCAGTTGCAGATTTCTAGTCCAATGTCACCTTTCCTTCTTCCAGAGCACATACAACACATTAATGTAGTTATCCACTAGCAGTTCGCTACACTTTTCCAATATCAATTTGCGATCCTACATGATTAGTTACTTAAGCACTTTAAAAACTTCACGCACTTCTACTGTTCCGTTGTTCATGACATCTTCCCTATGTTCCCCTTTATCTCTTTGAAATATAACTTTATATATTAGGAAGTGGTTGAAAGCTTTCGCTTGTTATTTCAGACTGCATTCTTGGTTCTTCACAGATTATTTCTTCAACTTTCAGTGATTAATTGAATTGAATTTGTTTTTCTTCTTGTAGCCTTAACTACACTTTCTGTCTTTGCATTTGTCTTTTTATTTTTCGTTTCATCTGGTCTTCTTACTGATTTGCTTCACGCTGTTCTCCAACTTAATTTCCTCGACTTTTAACATATTATGATCAACTTTCAACTCATCAAAATATCTTTTATATGCTTCCATTGATGACTTAATTTTACTCAATGTACTTTACAAATCGTTCTAATGAAATCGTTTGGTGAATGACTTGTTTCTAATGTATTTTAATTTCCTTTTCAGTTTTTACCATGTCTTCTATTACACTTTTTAATGTCTTCTTCGTGGTTGCCATTATCGTGCTTGGTTGATGTATATTACTTGGTTCATTTATGAATTTTTCGTATTCACAATCTTATTCCTGGTTTTCAACAATAACCAATTCAGTTATTCCGTTTGTATGTGTGTGTGTGTGTGTATGCGTGTGTGTGTGTGTATGTGTGTATATATATATGTGTGTGTGTGTGTGTGTATATATATGTGTGTGTGTGTGTGTGTATATATATGTGTGTGTGTGTGTATATATATATGTGTGTGTGTGTGTGTGTGTGTGTGTGTGTGTATGTGTGTGCGTGTGTGTGTGTGTGTATGTATTCACTTGGTCTTTGGATCACGTGTTGGACTCGTGATCGACAGCTATTTCCCTCCTGGAAGAGAGCTCAGAGCTCGTAGGTCCGATCTATGGGTAATGCTATGACCTTGCACACACATACCCCCAACTCCCCGCCCACGAGAGTTGGAGTAACACCCCTCAGCGCTGCGATACTGATATTATTTCAGCCCCGGGCGAGAGTCGAACCCGGACCTCCGTAGTGGCAGGCCAGAGCTCTAACCACAGCGCCATGAGAGGTGTGTGTGTGTGTGTGTGTGTGTGTGTATGTGTGTGTGTGTGTGTGTGTGTGTGTGTGTGTGTGTGTGTGTGTGTGTGTGTGTGTGTGTGTGTGT
>NC_134785.1:32519987-32522487 GCF_046742065.1 Oratosquilla oratoria
GACCTCCGTAGTGGCAGGCCAGAGCTCTAACCACAGCGCCATGAGAGGTGTGTGTGTGTGTGTGTGTGTGTGTGTGTGTGTGTGTGTGTGTGTGTGTGTGTGTGTGTGTGTGTGTGTGTGTGTGTGTGTGTGTGTGCGTGCGTGTGTGTGTGTGTGTGTGTGTGTGTGTGTGTGTGTGTGTGTGTGTGTGTGTGTGTGTGTGTGTGTGTTAGCCATTATCCATAGATCGGGCATATATGAGCTCTGAGGTCTCATCCGGGAGGGTAATAGATGTCAATCACAGATCCAACACGTGATCTAAGGCCATAGTAAATCACGCGTGCATACATACATACATACATACACGCATACTAACACACAAGTAAACAAACATGTAAAAAGTGTTGAAATATGACAGTCTGAAAAGAAACAAATAAAAGAAAAAAAAAACAGAAAAAAATAATACAAAAAATAATGAATAAATAAAACGCACTTGTAAGCAGACCCTTTATTTCCTTCAAAATAAACAGGCGGAAGGATTCAATCAGTTCATAGTCAACCACCGTAACCAAGTGGTTGACGCGCATCATTGCCTCTAAGGAAATAAAATAAGTATAGTGTTAAAAGTAAAGTCACTAATAAGGCATTTCATAGATAAAATCAATGAATTCGATAAAATCAATTATCCCTATCCATAAAGACAACTTTATGGATGGGGATGACAGGTGGTGATGGATATGGAACTGCTTAGTGTAGGCCTTATGGTCCCTTGCAGTCTCCTTCATTCATATGTTCTTATGTTGTGAAGTTAATGATTAAAAGAGTATAATATATATGTAACTATAGTATTTTTTTGTTTGATAAAATTTTAGATATTATAGATAGCTTGTTTAAATAACGTATAAAAAATATGCTGTAAACTTTTGTTTAAATAACTTTGTTAACAGCAACTTCCACGGTAACAAGATACCTTTATTTTTATTACAGATTCTGTTGTGTTGTATTAACTGGGATGTAAAAACAACGTACGTTTCTCTTTCCGGAATACATACGCAAAGAAAAGAAATCTTACTATTTGAAATGTAATAAGTTTTTGTTTGCCATATAGTTTTGTTACATGTTTTCCCTGTAACATCGACTTGAATATCAAAAACAGTGCTGTATTATTAGAATATTACGTTTTTAGTTAAAATTCCTTTTTTTTTTAGATAGATGTCAGCTTCAAATGTTTTGCCACTGTTAGAAAAATAATATTTTTGCTTGTGCCACATTGTACCCGAATGTTAACAAAATTTGCCACGGAGTCTGTGCCTATGAGTATGTCAATAATCTATTTCAAGATATGCTCACAACTATGAAGCGATTTATCAGTGAAGAATCTTATGTTGTTCATGAGGGAGGCTATATGATACACATTTCTTGGAAAACATATTGTTTCAAACAGCTTCAAAATCGCTCATTTCTATGTATCTATTTTTCGAATAGGAGAAACATTTATAAATTATATTTTCCAAGGACAATATTAATCTATTATGATGAACTTTGTATATAGTGCGTTAAATCATAAGTCACAACGTTTTTGATTGTTGGTTCTCATATATTACATCAAGTAATGGTTGATTGTTAGAGACCACCCACTTTATGGATGGGGGATGACAGGTGGTGATGGATACGGAGCTGCCTAGTGTAGGCCTTATGGTCTCTTGCAGTTTCTTTCATTCTTATATTCTTATGTTCCTATTCGTATTGGAGAACCCTTTAGTTTCAGTGTGGTATTTCTTTTGATTTTCCATTATCGATTTCAACTCCATACTTATGAAACTAATGATAAGTTTATTTGTGCAGTCAGAAGAAGAAACATTACATCTTGGTTCGATTGCATTTTTGGGAAATCTTGAAATTCAGTAAATATTGGGGAAGGTCGTTGTTCTTAAGAACTGTAATTTGCCATTGCTTCTGTCCTGGTTTAGGTTTGTTATATTAAGATGTTATTATGTTAAAGCTGAATAATTTTTCTGTGTTCTGTAATGTCATAATTGTATTCATTTGGCTTAAACATGTGTTATATATATCGCCAATAATTACAACTTTGTTGAACATCAATTTTGATAAAAACCATTTACATATTAGGCATAATTTTTTTTAGTTTTTTCTACCACTTTGATTACATCTTTTTTTCTTGTATTTTTGGAAGCTCACTAGTACCAAGTTTATCCATTGAGAATAACGGTTATGTCTGTTTTAAGGCAATTATTCTTTTTTCTACTGCCTCCACTTTTTTTTTTATTCCATAGGGTATACCATAGGTGAACTTACTATTTTTTCATTTACAAAATTGCACAAAATAGAGATATTTTTCTTTCTCATTACCTGTACAGTATATGTGTGTATTTATATGTACGCATATATGTGTATATTTGTTTATTTGTGTGTGTGTTTGTTTATGTGTGTGTGTGTGTGTGTGTGTGTGTGTGTGTGTGTGTGTGTGTGTGTGTGTGTGTGTGTGTGTGTGTGTGTGTGT
>NC_134785.1:32544987-32549987 GCF_046742065.1 Oratosquilla oratoria
ACCCTATCACTCCAGGTACTTGTATAACTATATTTAATTTCGAGAAAAAAAAATGGTTAGGGTTAAGGGTTAAAGTTAGGAGGTTTATGTAGTGTCCCCTGAAGTCGCGTAGTATTTTTTGTGACTTAAGAATTAATATGATTAAACAAATCATTGTGAAATTAATGTTGCCACAAACCATGATAGCTTTTATAAGAAGAAAGCGTGTTTCTGGAAAATGATTGTATAATTTTACCAAATGTTGAAATATTGGTTATTTTCATTTAATTTTTGTGCGGGCGGAAATAGTTCATTCACAAACTCCTACGTTTTTGCAGATGAACCACTATAACTATATATATTCTGAAGATAAATAGACTAGATACATTTCTTCACCTTTCAGCTATAGACATTTATTGTCAATCAACACACACATGCACATACATACGCACACAAAAGAATGTGTACACATGATAATTGTGTTTGTGTATGCATGTATTTTCAAACTAGGGTTTCCCAACTTCGGGTAGGGGGGCACACATCTGGGAGGGGGAGTATTTAAAGCTATATCTAATTAGAAATATATTTTGGTTAGAGTTAAGGGTTAAAGTTAGATGGTTTATGGTAAGGGTTCACGCCACTACTGTAGTCCCCACTTAAGTTATTATTTTTGTAACATAAGAATTAATATAATTAAACAAACCATTGTATGTGTTCATAGATATTATTTATATTTGTGAAATTAATGTTGCCACAAACCATGATAGCTTTTGCAAGAAAAATTCATGCAAATGTAAAATGATTGTATAGTTTTACCAAATGTTGAAATATTGCTTATTTTCATTTAATTTTACTATGGTGGAAATTTATTATTTACAAATTCTTCCTAGGTTTTTCCAAATAAACCCCTATAACCATATGTATTCTGAAGATGAATAAAGTAGATACATTTCTTCACCTTTTAGCTGTAGGCATTTATTGTCAATCCACACACACAATCACATACGCACGCAAAAGAATGTGCACATAATATTTGTGTTTGTGTATGCATGTATTTTCAAACTAGGGTTTCCCAACCTTCGGGTAGGGGGGCGCACATCTGGGAGGGGGAATGTTTAAAGCTATATTTCATTAAAAAAAATTGGTTAGGGTTAAGGGTTAAAGTTAGGTATGGTATGGTTAGGTTAGTGATTATTCATGAACTCGCAGCAAGGCGCGGGCAATTGGCTAATATATATATATATATATATATATATATATATATATATATATATATATATACATATATATATATATATATATGTATATTGATACACATATCGCCAATAAATATGTAAAATTATATACATATAAACACACATACACACACACACACACACACACACACACACACACACACACACACACACACACACACACACACACACACACACACACATATATATATATATATATATATATATTATATATATATATATATATATATGTATATTGATACACATATCGCCAATAAATATGTAAAATTTATATACATATACATACACACACACACATACACACACACACACACACACGCACGCATATATATATATATATATATGTATATTATATATATATATATGTATATTATATATATATATATATATATATATGTATATATATACATGTATATGTATATATATATATATGTATATATATATATATATATATATATATTATATATATATATATATATATATATATATATATATATATATATATATATGATGAAGGTGGTAAAAGAAGTCGCGGTTCTAGTTCCGAGTTCCTGAGCGAACCGGTCAGGCATAAACTCAGGAACTCAGGAACTTGGAACTAGACCCGTGACTTCTTTTCAACCTTCATCAACTTGTCACAATGTACCAGCATATATATATATATATATATATATATATATATATATATATATATACATATATGTGTATATTTATGTATGTATATATATATATATTATATATATGTATATATATATATTTATGTATATATATATATATATATATAAATGTATATATATATAAATATATATATATATATATATATATATATATATATATATATATATATATATATATATGGTCGAAAACAAAATTTTACAATAAGAGAACCGTGTTTTTCGGTGTGGGCTGCGAATGCACTCTCATCAAGCAGGGCAAACATATAACCTCCGATAACAGCAAACGCGACTAGCGAGGTGGACAAATGTACAACCAATATCAACAAAGCTATAACAATCAGCGAGGAGAAATATAAAACCACAATGGCTACAGCAGACCACCAGCCGTGCAATGAACGTGCAGGTGAACTACCACGTCTACAAACTACCGCCATAGTCAGAGGGACATAAACTCCTACCATACCAATGGATCGACATTACCACGAATATTAAAGCCTTTCACTTTTTCCGTGATCTTTTTGTTTGATAGCATTGCCATGAATAAAATCGGGTGACTTCAGATAAAAGAAAAAACAAGTGGAGTTAAATAATATTGGTGCTCTGCAAGACAAATATCTAACATTTTCGATTATCAAACTTCCCTTAACTGAATAAAATAATTTGATTGTAATAAATAAAATATCAATGTAGGTTTTCTAGTGAATAAGAGAACAAAGAAGTGTCACTGAAGTAAAGAATACATAGCCAGCATTTTGACTTTGAAGCTAAAAAAAAAAAAATTATAGTAGAATAAAACATAAACATTAAAAGCAAAATAAAGATGAACAGATAGATTAGAAAGTGATCAGATAGATCAATGAATTAAAACAAATAGATAGGTAAAGAATTAAATAAAAATAAATGTGCAAAGAAACAAATATATAATTAGATAAACAAGTAAATGAGTAATTGTGTGAATATGTAAATGAATAAATGAGTTATCAAATGAAGAAACAAATAGATAAATAAATAAAGAACTAAATGAATAAACAAATGAATTAATAGATTAATATGCAAATAGAAAAATAAATAGATTAATAAATAAATAATTAGGTTAATAAATAGATAATAAATAAATAAATAAAAATAATAAATAAAGAGAAGGAATAGAAAATATGTTAGCGACATTTGGAGTTGAGACAAGAAACTCAGAAGGAATATTGATAGACTACTGCATGAGAAATGGTTCGAAAATAATTATTTTTTTCATCAATATAAAGAACACAGATTCACTAGACATAGATGTAATCAATAAACACCATTGCCGGTCCCAGTCCCAGATGACAAAGAAGGAGGGTTGCTACGATAATCCAAGGTAGGCGGTGGTGTAAAAAGTCTTTTGCTCGTGAAACTCCACGACCAACCTCAGAATCCAAACGGCACTTTGGTAAACGAAATTAGATACGAAAAGGAAATTCGCACAAGACACTCTACAAAGTAACAATTGGAACGATTAACATGGCAACATACAGAGACAAGGAAGAAGATATCTTGGAGATGATGAATGAAAGATTGATGTTATATGTATGGCAGAGACAAGACATCAAGGAAACGATGAAAGAAGAGGCCTCGGAGGAGGATATACCTTCATGTACTGTGGAACAAGAGAGAGAGAGAGAGAAGGCACGGGGTAGCTATGACACCGGGACCAAGACTGACACAGTATATTCAATAGGTGGAATTGATCAATAAAAGACTAATGAAGTGTACAATACGGATGAAAAGAAAAGAGTACAGAACGTTTTTTGGATCATTTGGAGGAAGAATATGAGACTCTTTATTTGGCGATATAAGTCTTGTTTGGCAAGTTTAATGCAAGAGATGGAAAGGAAAGAGTAGAAATAGAAAATATAATGGGGGCATTTGGAGAAGAAGCAAGAAACCAAAGAAAAAAATTACATGAGCAATGGTTTGAAAAAATGAATGTTTTTATCAACATAAAGAGGAATACAAATTCACTAGATATAGGTAGAATCAATAAACTGGACAGTTTGATAAAAAATCAATCATCGATTACATAATATGTTCGGACAGGAGAATATCTACCAATATAAAGGTAATACCAGGAGTGAATTTAGATTTAGACCACAGGTTACTAGTGGCTGGTCTTAAGATTGGTAAGGTAAAATCACAGCAATGTAGAAAAAGAAAAGTAATCAAAACAAAAAGTTTGCTAGAGGAAGATAAAAAAGAATGCTTACAGAAATAAACTTACACAAAAATTAGAGAACCAAAATGACGAGAAAAAAGAAGTATGGGACACATTGAAAGAAACGATCAGTGATGCAGCAGAAGAAACGTTGGGGTAGAATGGATCGGACGAAATAGGAAAAGACACACACCCTGGTGGAGCGAGGTCAAAAAGACAGTAAAGAACAAAAGTTTAAAGCTAAGAAAGTGGCTAAGAGGACAAACACCAGAAAGCAGAGCAGAATATGTAGTGGCAAGGAAAGAAACAAGGCTTGCAAAAAATCAAGCAAAGACCGAGACATGGAAAGGTCTGGGAGAAAGATTGACAGAGAATTTGCAGAAAGGAAGAAAGTTGTTACGTGGTATAGCAAAATCATATACGAAGTGCAAGGCAAAACAATAAAACATTGAAGGGAATGTTCTTACAGAACAAGAAGGTATAGACAACAGGTTGACAGAATACTTCCAAGAGCTCTCTAAATCCAGAAAATTAATAACAATGGGAAGAGACGGAGAAAGATTTAGAGGGAGAAGGACATGATGAAAACACAGAAAAATAATTTGAATAGACATTGAGAGAAATTAAAAATTCCAAAACACCAGGAGCAGATGAAATATCAATAGAGTTAATAATAAAAAAGGAGGAAGTGTAGTACAACAAAATATATTGGAGCAGAAAAATAAGACCTATAGAGAAGGAAAAATACCAAAGGAGTAGGGTGAAACCCTTATAGTCCCAATTTTCAAAGGTAAAAGTGATGCTGGGAGTAACAATTATAGAGGGATTCCCCTCATACCGCACATCACAAAATTATATGAGAGAATAATTGAGAGAAGGATAAGAGACTCAGTAGAACCA
>NC_134785.1:32559987-32562487 GCF_046742065.1 Oratosquilla oratoria
GAAACCACTCCCATCCACTCCATTTCCTATATATTCCACTCCCCTCCACCCGCCTCCCTCCCTCTTATCCTGGCACCTCCTGGATGACGGGTCATCCCTGCATCCTGTCCACTGCCCTGGGTCAGAAGCAGTGTCGCAAGACACGGCACATCCACAGTCACTAAAGCCCCTATAATGTTGACTGCATAAAACATACATTCAACAACCCATTCAGGAAGAACGGGGAAGGGGAGGCACACTGAAGATAGATGTTTTGAGAGACAGACTACAAGAGATAGAGGAGGGGGAGTGAGAGGAGTGAGATCAAGAGAGAGAGGGCGTCCGATGACTTTTAATTTGAGCTTCCAGATGCTCGAGCGTTATTATTTTTATCCAAACTATCATAAACTGATGCTTCGCTGATGACATACTTGTGTAATTTAAGTTAACAATAAGCGAAAAATAACAAGCAGAGACCAGGGCTGTGGTTGTGTGTAGAGAATGCTTATCTAATAGTGGATTTCTTAGTTTGGTAACATTGGAAATTGTCTGACTATATTGACTAAAGAAAAAGATCTGTTTAATCAGAACTTGAGTAACGGAGTTTTATCTCGGACCTTTTCAAGGCTGGTGCTTTGAGATCAGAAGTGGTTCATCAAGGAATAGGGAGAGAATCTACAGAGTCCAGAGAATTCTGGAACTCTCCGAGTTCTTATTAGGTGGCTGGGTAAGACCTGATCCGCGATAAACGGCCGAGAAGAGCCGACAGGAATCTTCTTCGTGTTGAGAAATCTGAAAAATCAATACAAACGTACAACAACGCTTCGAGATTGTCCACAAGGATAGAAAAGCTGTTAAACTACACTCAACAACAACAACAACAACAACAACAACAACAACAACAACAACAACAACAACAACAACAACAACAACAACAACAACAACAACAACAACAACAACAACAACAACAACAACAACAACAACAACAACAACAACAACAACAACAACAACAACAACAACAACAGTTGAATCTGGATATCGCGTTGTGATACATCCCCGAAATACCTGTGTCACTTAAACTGGACACTGTAATATCACCAAACACAATAAACAAACAAACAAACAAACAAACAAACAAACAAACAAATAAATAAACAAATAGATAAATAAATAAATAAATAAATGAATAAATAGATAAATAAATAAATGAATAAATAGATAAATAAATAAATAAATAAATGAATAAATAAATAAATGAATAAATAGATAAATAAATAAATGAACAAATGAATAAATAGATCAATAGATCAATAAATAAATAGATAAATAAATAAATTTATAGATAGATAAATGAATAAATGAATAAATAAACAAATAAATAAATAGATAAATAAATGAATAAATAAATGCATAAATAAATAAATAAATAAATAAATAAATATATGAAATGAAATAAAATAAGATAAAATAGAATAAATCAGACAGTCAAAGACCATTCTTCAACACCCACGTCAAACGACGTCAGATATGTGAGAACCATTCGATCAAGTTTGTTCATCACGATGCTGTTACTACTCCCACTACTACAACCACTATCACTACCACTACCACTACCACTACCACTACCACTACCACTACCACTCTCCCTACAACTACAACTACTACTACTACTACCACCATACCATTATTACCACTACTCCTACCACTACCACTATCACTCCCCCTACCACTACAACTACCACTACCACTACTGCTACCACTACCACTACCACTACCACCATTACCATTACCATTACCATTACCATTACCATTACCATTACCATTACCGTTAACGTAACCACTACAATTCCCATTCCCATTACCACTACCACTACCACTACCACTACCACTACCACTACCACTACCACTACCACTACCACTACCACTACCACTACCACTACCACTACCACTACCACTACCACTACCACTACCAATTCCAATACCACTACTACCACCACTACCCCTATCCTTCCAAACATTACCATCATTACCAACTGAGGTAATAGTAATGGAGGAACAGCGGCTGCCCATTACAATACCTATGGGTCGGTCGAAGTCGAAGTAGAAATCAAATAGGCAATGAGATGGAGGGAGGAAGAGAAGGAGAGAGGGAGAAATGTAAAGAGAGAGAATAAAAGAAAGAAAGAGAGAGAGAGAGAGAGAGAGAGAGAGAGAGAGAGAGAGAGAGAGAGAGAGAGACAGAGATAGAGACAGAGACAGAGAGAGACAGAGAGAGACAGAGAGAGAGAGAGAGAGAGAGAGAGAGAGAGAGAGAGAGAGAGAGAGAGAGAGAGAGAGAGAGAGAGAGAGAGAGAGAGAGAGAGAGAGAGAGAGAGAGAGAGAGAGAGAGAGAGAGAGAGAGAGAACTACCGTAGGGATTAAGTTTCGAAACTGAATATTTGTGGTAGCCTATCAAAAACCTCGGGGAGAGATACTTTGTAGCCAGAGAGTCCCACGGGTGTCGGCCAAAAAATACCCGAGT
>NC_134785.1:32572487-32582487 GCF_046742065.1 Oratosquilla oratoria
AAATCAGGGTGTGTAGGAGTTCGTCTTAGCAAATAGTACAGGACTTTAATCCTCTGATGGATCGATACTAGTCGCGTTACGGATTCTCACCTGAACAAAATAGATTATCTGTCGCCAGAAATAAATCTATAGGATACGTTGAGGTATTACACACACACACACACACACACACACACACACACACACACACACACACACACACACACACACACACACACACACACACATATATATATGTATATATATATGTATATATATATATATATATATATATACATATGTATAAATATACATACATATATATATATATATAAATGTATATATATATATATATATGTGTGTGTGTGTGTGTGTGTGTGTGTGTTGTGTGTGTGTGTTTGTGTGTGTGTATATATATGTGTATATATATATATATATATACATATATATATATATATATATATATATATATATATATATATATATATATATATATATGTACATACATACATACATACATACATATACCAAGGCTCCTTCCCCCTCACCAGGGAGGTAGCCAAAAAGGACAAGGCACAAAATCATTCCCACCCATTCCATCCCCGAAAACACTCCACACCCCTCCATCTTAGCACCTCCTAGATGACGGGTCATCCCTGCACCCTGTCCACTGCCCTGGGTCAGAAGCAGTGTCGCAGGACACAGCACATCCACAGCAAGGCCGCTTCATTAAATCGGCGACCCCACTCTCCGTCCCCCCATATAAAGGAGAGGACGGGGAGAAATCCCTTCGGGCTGACTCAACAATTTTTTGCTCACACACACTACCTCACCCCCATTCCCCCGTCCAATCCAGCTCATGCATCACAACACTTTCCATATACAACCATTCTCCATTCTCCCCTGTCTTCTGTCCTCTCCCGTCCTTCCTCAACAGACACTCTTCCCCAAATCCCCCTTCACCCCATCCATCCATCTCATCCTAGGACGTCCCCTCATGTTCACTCCCTCCACATCTGCCTTCCATACCTCTTTTACTAGTCTTTCTTCACTCATTCTTTCCATGTGTCCAAACCATCCTAATACTCTTTCATCAACCCTATATCCCAGTTCCCTTTCCACCCCTGTTCTCCTCCTCCACCTCCTCATTTCTCACTCTATCAAGCCTAGTAACCTCCATCATACTTCTCAGACACTTCATCTCAAACACATTGGTGCGAGAGGTGAATGCAAGGGTAGTGGGTCAGGGATTGGAGATGGTTAAGGAAAATGGAGAAAAGTGGGAGGTGAGCCAGCTGTTGTTTGCGGACGACAATGCGCTTGTGACAGGATCGGAGAAGGGATTGAGGAAGTTGGTGACAGAGTTTGGGAGAGTGTGTGATAGAAGAAAGCTGAAGATAAATGTGGGTAAAAGTAAGGTGATGAGATGTACAAGGGGTGAAAGTGGCAGTAATCTGGAAGTGAGCATTAAGGGAGAGCAACTGGAGGAAGTGGATAGTTTTAGATATTTGGGTGCAAATGTGGCAGGAAAAGGTGGAGTGAAGGTGGAGGTAGAATGTAGATTGAGAGAAGCGAGTAAATGCCTTGGTGGTTTAAAAAGTGTAATGAGGAATAGAAATTTGGGAATGGATGCTAAGAGGAGACTGTATGAAGGAGTGATTGTGCCAACAACACTGTATGGAGCAGAAACATGGAACATAAGAGAAGAAGAGAGAAGGAACTTGAATGTGTATATATATATAATATATATATATATATATATATATATATATATATATATATGTATATATATATGTATGAATATATATATGTATATATATACATATATATACATATATAATAATATATACATAGATATATATATATATATATATGTATATATATGTATATATATATTTATATATATATATATATATATATATATATGTATATATATATATATTGCACAAACCACAGGGAAATGACAGTCGGAATACTGAACGTTTTCGTCTATTACGACATCCTCAGAGTACAAGAAAGAAAAAATAGAACACAATATTTATACAGAAGTAAGAAAACTGGGAGAGGTTATAGCCACATAAAACCTTCGGACATTATACAAACAACACATTCAATTACACATGGAATTGTTAATGTTAAAAAAATACATACACATTCATATACACATGGAAATAAGAATGGTAATAGTAACAAGAAAAAAAAAAATGTGTTCCTGTTTTTGATTTGCTTGAATTTCTAAGAAAAGAGCTTCATTCACATAACTTACCCTTACCTGTAGACATTATTATCAATTTGTTTAAACTTTGTGTGGTTAACTCTAAATTTGTTTTTAATGGTGTATTTTATGTTAAAAAAAATTGACATGGCTATGGGAAACCCCTTATCCCCAGTTTTAAGCAATTTGTATATGGAGTTCTTTGAAAGGGAATTGTTACCTTGTATTCTCCCCCGTAAAGTCATCTGGTATCGATATGTCGATGACATTTTATGTATTTGGCCTACTGATATTAATTTGGACAATTTTCTTATTAATCTAAATGACTTAATGCCTTCTATTAAATTTAAAATTGAGGTTGAACAAGATAACAAATTGCCATTTTTAGATGTTTCTATTATTAGAAAAGATAGATGTTTTAGGTTTGACATTTTTAGGAAACCAACCAATGTTTTGTCATATGTTCATTTCTATTCTACACATCATATTAATACTAAGGTTTCTGTTTTTTCATCCATGTTTTTAAGAGCTTATAGAATTTGTAGTCCAGAATTTTTAGACCAAGAAATAGGAAAAATATATGACATTGCATCGGGTTTGAAATATTCAAAATATGTTATAGATAAAGCACAACATAGGGCCAGGAAGTCTTATTTCAATACAACCCAAAAAGATACTTTTTGTAAGAAAAATCTTTTAGTTATTCCCTTTCATGATAATCTTGTAAGACTTCCTCGCATCCTTAAGGAGTTTAATATTAATGTTATTTTCAAAAATAGTACCATCAAAGAACTCCTTATTAAAAATTCCCCTTGTAATAATGTAGGATGTGTTTATAGTATTCCCTGTAAAAACTGTAGCTCCTGTTATATTGGCCAAACAGGTAAAGAATTAAATATTAGGATGAAACAACACAAGTACAGTATAAGGACGGGCCAAATGTCCAGTGGGGTTTTTGTCCATGTTAGAGACACAAACCACAACATTGACTGGGACAACGTTAAGAAAATTGTTGAATGTAATTCAGCTTTGGATAGGAACATCATTGAATCCTGTTTCATAAAGAACAATTTTGATAATATTAACTTGAGTTTAGGTTTATTTAAACTAGACAATTTTATAATTAATAGGATAGTAAAACAGTACCAAATTTCCTAATGGTACCAAATGTCCTGTGGACCTTTCGGCCACAAGGTTTTGTTCTTTTGTATTTTTGTTTGTTTTACTATTACCATTATTATTTCCATGTGTATATGAATGTGTATGTATTTTTTCATTTACTGTTACCATTAATATTTCTATGTGTATATGAGTGTGTATGTATGTATAACGTCCGAAGGTTTTATGTGACATAACCTTTCCAGTCTTCGTATTTCTGTTAAATATTGTGTTCTGTTTTTGTTTTTGTTTTTGTACATTTTTGATGATAATATTAACTTGTGTTTTGGTTTAACAATTGATAATCATATGATAGTAAAGCAGTACCTAGTTTCCTAATTGTACCAAATGTCCTATGGACCTTTCGGTCACATGTTTTTTTTTTCTTTCTTTTTACTATTACCATTCTTATTTCCATGTGTATATGAATGTGTATGTATTTTTTATTAACATTAACAATTCCATGTGTAATTGAATGTGTTGTTTGTATAATGTCCGAAGGTTTTATGTGGCTATAACCTCTCCCAGTTTTCTTACTTCTGTATAAATATTGTGTTCTATTTTTTCTTTCTTGTACTCTGAGGATGTCGTAATAGACGAAAACGTTCAGTATTCCGACTTTAATTTCCCTGTGGTTTCTGCAATATCTTTTCGTCACGCGTCATTGTGATTACTTTTGCAATATATGTATATATATATATGTATATATATGTATATATATGTATATATATATATTTATATATAAAATGTATATATATATGCTTTTTTCCCCTTACATGGGAGGTAGCCAAAAAAAAGGCATAAAAATCATTCCTCCCATTCCATCCCTAATATACTCCACTCTCCTCCACCATCTACCCTCCCTTCTCTTGGCACCTCCTGGTATGACGGGTCATCCCTGCATCTTGTCCACTGCCCTGGTTCAGAAGCAGTGTCGCAAGACACAGGACATCCACAGGAAAACCGCTTTATTAAATCGCCGACCCCCCATGCAGAAAAGGAGAAGACGGGGATAAATCCCTTCGGGCTGCGTTAATTTTTTTTTCATACATACTACCTCACTCCCATCCCCCACCCATTCCACCTCATGCATCACAGCATCATCCATATGCAATCATTCTCCATTGACCCCTGTGTTCTGTCTTCTCCCGTCCTTCCTCAACAGACATTCCCCTCTTCCCCAAGGCCCCTTTTAACCCATCCATTCATCTCATCCTAAGTCCCCCCTCATGTTTACTCCCTCCACTTCCCAACACTCGTTCATCCACCCAATCTCCCAACTCCCTTACCACCCCCATTCTCCTCCTCACCTCCTCATTTTTCACACTATCCAGCCTAGTAATCTCTATCATACTTCTCAGACACCTCATCTCAAACACATTCAAACTCCTTCTCTCTTCCTCTCTTATGTTCCATGTTTCTGCCCCATACAGTGCTGTCGGCACAATCATTCCTTCATACAATCTTCTCTTAGCATCCATTCCCAAATGTCTATTTCTCATTACACTTTTTAATCCACCAAGGCATTTACTCGCTTCTCTCAATCTACATTCTACCTCCACCTCCACTCCTTCTTTTCCTGCCACATTTGCACCCAAGTATCTAAAACTATCCACTTCTTCCGGTTTCTCTTCCTTAATGCTCACTTCCAGTCTTCTGCCACTTTCACCCCTTGTACATATCATCACCTTCTTTTACCCACATTTATCTTCAACTTCCTTCTTTCACACATTTTCCCAAATTCTATCACTAGCTTTCTCAATCCCTCCTCTGATCCTGTTACAAGCTTATCTCACACTTTTCTCCATTTTCTTTAACCATCTCCAATCCCTGACCCACTACCCTTGCATTTACCTCTCACATCACCCCATCCATGTATAAGTTGAACAGCCAGGGTGACATAGCACATCCCTGACGAAGTCCCACCTTTACCTCGAACCACTCTCTCTCTCCGTTTCTAATCCCGACACACGCTCTACTACTGTCGTAAAAACTCTTGACTGCTCCTAGAACCTTTCCTCCTATCCCGTATATCTGCAAAACCTCCCACAGTGCTTTCCTGTCAACCCTGTCATAAGCCTTTTCCAAATCCATAAAAGCCCCAAAAAACATCCTTACCTTTACCTATAGCTTTCTCACATATCTGTCTTCCCACAAAAATCTGATCTATGCAATCTCTACCTGTCCTAAATCCACACTGTTCCTCACCAATTACTCCCTCTGTTCCTCTCCTAATCCTCTCAAATCAATATCCTTCCATAAGCCTTCCTAAATACACTCAACAAGCTGATCCCTCTGAAACTACTATACTTACACTTGTCCGTTTTTCCCTTGTAAAGTGGAACTATTCAGGCACTCCTCCAGTCCTCCGACACTCTACCCTCTCTTGAACAAACATTAAATAACCTCACCAGCCAGTCCACCATCACTGTACCTCCTTTCTTCAGACAATCTGCATGGCATCCATCCAGACCAGGTGCCTTACCTGCTCTCATCATCTTAACAACTGCTTTCACTTCATCCTTCCAAATTTCTTCTCCATTTTCCTCACTCATCACGGTCATTTTCATAGGACTTCCCACTGCAACTACCTTTCCCTCCCTATTCCCCTTCACATTTAGCAACTCCCTAAAATACTCTGCCCATCTTCTTCTTAATGCCTTCTCTTCCATGATCATCTCTCCATCTACACCTTTTACCTCTTATTCTCTACTTGATTCGCCTCCTCTTCCTCTTTTAATTTCTTTCCAAAGCATATTTCATTACTTTCAAAATTTTCTGTCATACTCTTACCCCATTTCACATCTGCTCTCCTCTTTGCCTCCTTTATCTTGTGCTTTACGTCTCTTCTCTTTTTTTTTTTTTTTTTTTGTATCTCTCATATGACTCCCTTGCCCTATTTTGTAACCAATCTGTGAACGCTCGCTTCTTGTCTTCTACAACCTTCTTTGTTTCTTTATCCCACCACTAACTACCCTTCTTTCTATTTCCTCTCATCCTCCTTGTTCCACACACCATCTTTGTACACTTTGTGACTCCCCCCTTGAACCATCTCCATTCCTCCTCCACTCCTAGTTCTACTCTATCCTTCACTCCCTCCCACTCTTCTCTCAGCTTCTTCTTGTGTTCCTTCTCCTTTTCTTTCCCATTTAAATTTAATCAGTTCACTCTAAGCACCTCCCTAACTTCTACCGTTTTCCTCTTTATCCATCTATTCTCCACTCTCAACTTACCTTCCATCAGAAAATCGGATATTCCCCCACTCTCTCCCCTTAGAACATGTACATCTTTAACTCTTCCTACTATACTCCTATTTACCACTACATAGTCCATTAAAGCTCTACCATCCTTCCATCCACCACCCTCCAATAATACTTTATGTGCTTTAGGTTATGGGTTATCTTTTGCTTACAGTAAAAAGATAAATCCTGTTGACATTGGTGAGTCTCTTTTCAAATTTGAAAAACATTCGAGTGAAAATAGTGGCTTCATTAGGGGTTTAATTTATGGTGCCTTGCTTAATTGTAAAGATAGCACTTTCCTTTTATCAGCCATAACTAAGGCTGATAAAAGCAATACCTTGGTTATTATGGATAAAAGTGATTATGATAACAAAGTAATTGATCATTTACAAGATAAAAATACTTATTCTGAACTTAACAAAGATCCTAGTGACTCAGTTAATAAGAATTTCCATAAAGAATTAAGAACTTTACTTAAATGCAGAGAAGATTTGATTAAAAATTTCTCTACACAAAATCCTTCAACACCTTATTTGTATGGGCTTATTAAAACTCACAAGCCAAATCATCCCATTAGGCCCATCATCAGTTCTGTAGGCTCTGTAAGCTATAAGCTTTCTAAGTGGCTTGTGACAAAGCTTTCTCCATTTGTAGGCACTATTTCTAACTCATTTATTCAAAATAGTGAAGACTTGATTCAAAAGATTAAATCTCTTAACATTGATTATCCTTACAAATTAGTTAGTTTCGATGTCACTGGGCTTTTTACACATGTCCCAATTAAAGATGTTTTAACCTTTCTCCCAAATATTCTAGGTAACAGTATTGATGGTATCCCTTGTAAAAAAAAAATTAAATTAATAAGTCTGTGTGTAAATAATTCTTCTTTTGTCTTCGAGGGGAAATATTACACACAGACTTTCATGATGGCTATGGGAAATCCTCTTTCACCGGTTTTAGCTAACATCTACATGGAATATTTTGAAAAATATTTATTACCAACTATTAAAGATGAAAAAGTTATTTGGTTCAGATATGTAGACGATGTTTTGTGTTTCTGGCCTAATAACTATTCCATTGATGATTTCCTTGTTAATCTAAATTCACTGGTACCCTCCATTAACTTCACTCTTGAGATAGAAAATAACAACAGTTTGCCCTTTTTAGATGTTGAAATAATTAGAGATAATGGTACTCTGAAAACAAAAGTCTATAGAAAACCTACTAATATTCTTTCCTATGTTCATTTCTATTCCAATCACCACATCAATGTAAAAAGATCAGTTTTTATTTCCATGTACTTGAGAGCTTACAGGATTTCAGATCCTGAATTTATTGATGATGAATTTAGAACTATCCGGAATATTGGGGAAAAATTAAAATATCTCGCTCATATTCTTAATCAATGTCACAATACCGCCAAGAAACGCTTTTACAAAGCTTGCAATCAAGAACTAGGAAACCATAAAAAAAATTATACACTTGTTCCTCCTTTTCATGAAAATGTTCTTAGTACTGTAAACTTACTCAAGAAATTGGATATCAAAGTAGCTTTTGAATATGACCACACCATTAAGAAAACTTTAATTATGAACAGCCCTCCTAACAACAACGGTGTGGTCTATAAGATTCGTTGCCAAGATTGTAACGAATTTTATATTGGACAAACTGGTAAAAACTTGGAAACAAGGATTTCCCTACATAAATGAAGTGTGAGATCTGCCCAGGAAAACAATGCGTTATTTCAACATAAAGCATTATACAACCGTTATATTGATTGGTCTAAGGCAGTGGTTCTTAACCATTTTTGGCAGCGAACCAAAATTTTGCACAAATCAAGCATCGCGACCCAAACCTACATAGATATACATTGACATTTCAAAACACTTCAAATAAAATTTCTGCTTTGGAGTTTTTATTTAATCGTGGTCTGCTTAGAATCCTAAAGCTAGGCATCATGTATTTTAATTATTACAGTATATAATTATAATATATTTGTAGTGGGAAAAGAACTATTTTCTGCAAACCCTTAGCGACCCAATAAAATGGCTTGGCGACCCAAATTTGGGTCGCGACCCAGGGGTTAAGAACCACTGGTCTAAGGCAATAATTTTAGCTAAAGGAAAAACCTTGCAAGAAAGAAATATAATAGAATCTTGCTTAATATCAGGCACGTTTGACAAAAATATAAACCTAAGCTATGGTCATTTTAAATGTGATAAATTGATAACCCAAATGGTCACCGCGATCTTTCCGCCAGATTGACCCTTATGTGTTGGTCAGCTCGATAGGGGTAAGTTCATCCCCCCCCCTCCTCACATTGTATTGTCTCCCCCCCCTATGGTTGCCTCCTGATACTTATATTTAAACCCTATTCTGTATCTCTGTCATTTAGTCTGAAGATGTAATATACGAAACTACTTACTGTCTACAAGTTTCCTTTCTCCTGTGGGTATTTTGCATTTTTGTATCACGGTGATGTGATTGCTTGCATATATATACATATATATATATATATATATATATATATATATCTATAAGTGTTTTTGTATATATATATATATATACAATTTTGTTTGTATATATATATATATATATATATACTTTCTTTTCCACTCTTGGTTTTTTTCATTCTTTTTTTTTTTTTTTCTTTCCTTCTTTCTTTATTCTTTCTTTCTTCGTTTCTTCCCTTCTTTCTTTCCTCCCTTCTTTCTTTTTTCATTCTTTCTTACTTTCTTTCTGTTTTCTTTCATTTTCTTTCTTTCTTCTTTCTGTTTTCTTTCTTTCTTTCTTTCTTTCTTACTTTCTTCCTTTCTTTCTTTATTTTCTTTCCTTCACTCTTTCTTTTTTCTTACTTTCTTTGTTTTTCTTTTTTTTTCTCTTCCTTTTTTTCACTCATTCTTTCCTTCTTTCTTTCTTTCTTTCTTTCCTTTCCTCTTTCTTTCTTTCCTTTTTCTCTCTTTCATTTTTTTTCTTTCTTTCTGTCTTCCTTCCTTTCTTTCCTTTTTTCTTTCTTGTTTTTCTTACTTTCTTTTTTATAACTTTCTTTTTTATTTTTATTTCATTTATTACTTCCTTCTTATTTTCTTTCTTTCTCTCCTGCTTGCTTTCTCTTTTTCTTTCAAAACTTCGGTCCGTCTCTCCTTTTTTATCTTTATCTACCTATTTTTCCTTCTTATGTTTATTTATTTTTTTTATTTTTTTTACTTTTTTTTTCACTCAGAATCTGGCCAATTTCTGCTAACGCTGGAAGCACGCCCAAACAATCTTTGTTCCTTCTACTCGTAAAAAAGTGACTCAAAAAGTGATATGATAAAGCTATAATTTTTACTCGTATAAAGACACATATTACATGTTGGTTACACGATGCAGTTTACGATGTTGTAAACATTCTACTTTTAATTTC
>NC_134785.1:32592487-32597487 GCF_046742065.1 Oratosquilla oratoria
AGCAGTATCAGCATTAATCATGGTTTAATGCTTATTACATCTTTGGTATAGTAGTTTTGATATCAGTTTTAGGATCTAGTTTCTTTGAAGGTGAATTCTTTGGTGACTTCTTAGGCCAAACTCGGAGGCACAGATCCTACCGCAAGTGGGACAGGGAATTCCTTGTGCCGGGTTAACAAGACCTCGTGCCATGCGTTCATGTCTGCGGTTTTGTCGCTCGATCCTGATATTCGTGCGAGCAGCTTCAAATATGTCGACAGCCTGATGGACTGTTAATCTCCAGCTTTCTCGGTCACTGGCCAGAGTTTCAAGTTGGTCAACAGAGATGTTGCATTGTTTGAGGGTGGCCTTTATTTGGTCTTTAAACCGCTTTTTTTGTCCTCCCAGAAAGCGGTTTCCATCCCTCAGCTCGCCGTATAGTATTTGACGTGAGAGGAGACATTCAGGCATTCTGATCACATGACCGATCCACCGGAGCTGGCGACGTACTATCATTGATTCAATACTGATGGTTGAAGCATTTTGTAAGATAGTTATATGAGAGATTCGGTCACGCCATGTGATGTTAAGTATAGATTGAAGACAGCGTATATGAAACCCTTCAAGTCTTCTGATTTGGGCCTTGTATAAGGTCCAAGTTTCACTGCCAAATAGTAAGATGGATAGACAGATTGCCTGATAAACCTTAATTTTAGTCTACACAGTTAGATCACGGTTTAGGAAGACGCGTTTGGATAATTTTCCAAAGCTTGAGCTTGCCACTCTAATCCTGGTCTGGATTTCATTTTCTGTGTCACAAGTTGCAGAGAGAATGCTGCTGAGATACTTGAAAGACTCAACGGTTTTCAAATCTTCACCACCGATGGTAAATGGTGGTATTGGGACGGCGGTGTTGTGTTGTATTGGGAGCACCTCAGTTTTACTGGCATTGACAACCAGATCACCTGCTGAGTAGATACTATTTACTGTATCCAAATTTCTTTGAAGAGATTGAGGGTTAAGTGCAGGGTAGGCGGCATCATCAGCATATTGCATATCAAAGACATAAGCAGTGCGGGCTTTTGTCTTAGCCTTGAGACGCTGGGGGTTGAACAGCTTACCATCAAGGCGGTAGTTGATGGCTACGCTGTCGTTTACATCAGATTCATACCTTGCAAGTAGAGTAACGGCTGCTAGATATATATTGAATTGAGTAGGTGCAAGAACACACCCTTGTTTGACACCAACGGTAACAGCAAATGAGTTCGAGATATTTCCGCCCATACAGACACGGGCAGTCATACCATCATGGAAAGCCCTGATGATGGCCATGAATTTAGGTGGGCAGCCACATTTAACCATCAACCTCCATAACATTTCCCTGTTGATGGTGTCGAAAGCTTTTGCAAGGTCTACAAAGGCTATGAATAGATCTTGGTTCTGCTCTCTGCTCTTTTCCATCAGCTGTCTAGCCACAAAGTTCATGTCAGTGGTACCTCTGTCTTTTCTGAAGCCACACTGTCTAGTAGACGGAATAAAAGTATTCGTGCAAATACTTTGCCCGCAACGTCAAGCAGGGATATCCCTCGATAATTCCCGCATTCCGATTTCTGGCCTTTCCTTTTGTAGATCATTACAATCAGGGGGTCCTTCAAGGACTGAGGTATGTAGCCAGCCTCCCAGAAAATTTGAATCATCAAGTGGAGGCGTTTCATCACGATGTGGCCACCAAACTTGAAGAGCTCTCCCGGGATTCCGTCAGGGCCTGGTGCTTTATTGTTTTTCAGGCTATTGCAAGCCTTTAAGGTCTCGGTGAAGGACGGTGTTAGGTCCAGATTATTAAGTAATGGTAAGTTAGGAAGCCGGTCAGCGAATGTAGGGTCTATGGGGTTGTTCTGGTTTAGAAGGCTGCTTAGGTATTCAACCCAGCGATCTAGAATGCCATTTTTGTCTTTGATCAGAGTAGCTCCATCAGCTGACATCAAAGGAGCTGTGGTGCTTTGTGTTGGACCATATGTAGTTTTAATGGCATTATAAAAATTTTGCTGGTCGTTTAATTCAGCATATTGCTGGATTTCAACTGCTTTATTGGACCACCATTGATTTTGTATTCTACGAAGGGCCCTTTGTGCCTCCTGTCTCAGTGCTTTGAACTTTTGTTTGAGCAAATTTGAAGTTGGATTGTTTAGGGCAGCCAAATGGGCATTGTTTTTCCTCCTTAGCAGATCTAGGATGTCTGCTCGACTTTGGTCGAACCAATCTTGGTGGTTGCGTGTTGAGAATCCGAGGGTATCTGTTAGGGTGAAGTAGATCGAGTCTGAGAAAGTCTTCCAGTCGGATTCAATTTGTTCAGGAGTTGGGTTAAAAGTAATTGGTTCTGGTAGTTGGGAAATAATGCTGTGGAATGCTGTTTGGAGTTCGGTCAGCTTATCCTGATTATGAAACAATGCTCGGTCAATTTGTTTTTTCTTCTTAGCTTGCTTGCGTATTGGAGGGCGAATTTGGAAAGACACAATAGACCGAATTGATCTGTGATCCGTCCAACACTCAGCGCCTCTGAGGGCTCTGGTAATCAAGAAGTCTCGGAGATCAGCCTTGCGAGTGATTATGAAATAAATTTGATGCCAATGCTTGGAGCGTGGATGCATCCCGTGTGGGGCGACCATCCCCCATCGGGCGCGTCCCCTCGGTTGTGGATAGGGGATCGGCCATACGATGTTATGGCTAGCTGCGAATAAGTCAGTGACCTTTTCAGCCACTACAAATAAGCAGTCGCGGACAAACTGGCGGTAGCTCTGTTGAGCGGAAAGGGCTGGGTACTGGCAATACCCAGCCACTAAAACCTCTCCTTAAAGCTCATATATATATATATGAGAAATTCGCTAGTGGACAGCGACATCAGTCAGATAATTTTTGTGACAGTCGCGCAAGGATTCGAACCTGCTGTTCAAGACGACAAGAGGCCCCCATGACTGCCGCATCAATGGTCGAACGGAGTAAGGCGGCAGTCATGGGGGCCTCTTGTCGTCTTGTACAGCAGGTTCGAATCCTTGCGCGACTGTCATAAAAATGATCTGATATATATATATATATATATATATATATATATATATATATATATATGTGTGTGTGTGTGTGTGTGTGTGTGTGTGTGTGTGTGTGTGTGTGTGTGTGTGTGTGTGTGTGTGTGTGTGTATGCACTATATATATACATATATATACATCTTAATAATCACATTAATGGTTCCATTCTGATTCTTTGCAAACACGATTAAGACTAACAAGGAGTTCGATGGAAGCATATTCGGAAACTGATACGATGTCGGGCTATTCGGGCTAGCCCATCAGCGTATCAGTTTCCTCTTGGTCATTACACCCTTCATCCCACCCATTCATCTCATCCTGGTCGTCGCCTCAAGTTCACTTGCTTTTACCCACGTGTACCTTCAAATTTTCCCTATCGCATACCTTCCCAAAAATCCGTCACTAACTGTTTTAACCCCCCTCTGACCAGGGAAAAAAAAATATATATATATACATATATATATATATATATATATATATATATATATATATATATATATACATATATATATATATATATATATATATTTTTTTTCCAGAGCCATTTTTCATTTTTTTCTAAATTCTACCAGAGCCATTTTTGATACTTCCAGAGCCATGTTTTTGCAGGTTCGATTTCCTTCAAACTATTGGAAGGTTAACTCATTACTCATGTGCATGATATATATATATATATGTATATATATATATATATATATATATTTTTTTTTTTTTTTTTTTTTTTTTTTTTTCTTCTTAACAAATCAACCTTTAATTTTGGAGGGAGGGGGATGGGTGAAACTGATCGGCAGACACAGCGCCTCTGTTTCCACTGGCAGTGGTTGGGGGTGGAAATGCACGACAAGCCTTGCAATACACCGTTAGAGTACCATCACTGCCCCGATCCACTTCAAGCCAATCTAGGTTCCACGAGCGTATAGTAGATTCATGCTTTACTGGTTTTCGTTTTCCTTGGCCTTTGCCCGTAGAGTTTGAATTAGGCTTTGCTGGTCCAGAAGTGGTTCCTGCCGTCAAAACACTCTCCCTCGATTCTGAAAAGACTGAATCTGAGGGCAAACCATCTTCACTCATCTTCACTCGCTTCACTAGAAATCGCTCCATGATGTACGATCATCGAAAGTTTGGCATGGACGTGACGTACAAATGTAGATCTAGCTACCGTAAACCTAAGCTAGTTAACGAATAATTTTTTATTTTTTGTATTTTTTATTCTCCTCCATATTTATACTTAAACTTATTTACTTTCAATTACTAACCAAACATTTAATTCTATTTTGTTTTCTCATAAATACGCGAACGAGGTTATAAATGGGATTTCCCAGTTTCCCTCCTAGGCCTCGAGCGAGTTTGCATATGTACAGTGTACATGTGGTATTGGGTATGGTGCATTGTACATGTAGTCAGCGCGTTGATTGGGTAGCTAGCTGCATGCAACCAATGAACTTCCCTGCATACAGGTACCATGCAATTTGCAACTAGCGACATTATGTAGCACGATAGTCGTGTAGAGTCTAGTCAACATGTACTATAGTATACGCGCGCATGCAGCTGATACGAAGCTAGGCTAGGTAAGCCATTGAACTCTAGCAGCTATACCGCGTAAACATACGTACGTAGATCAACAAATTAAAGTTGATTGATGCGTTGCATTTATGATATCGATTGATAATGCAATGATTGATCACGGGTAAGTTGTGTTTGCTCTGATCCTTTCATCAATGGTGATGGGATTCAGGGATTGCCAAATGATGGATAATGCATGAAAAACATTGAATCTTGCCGCGGGAGCAATTTTCTTTGTGGGGGATCGCTCCCGCTATTGGATTTGCAAGAGCGATATTGGAACTTTCCCGAGCGAAATCGCTCGTTGCTCCCGTGTATTTTTTTTTTTTTTGCTGCCTCTGACCGTACCATTAGGACAGTGTCGTCAGCAAGCA
>NC_134785.1:32609987-32614987 GCF_046742065.1 Oratosquilla oratoria
CTCACTCTCTCTCTCTCTCTCTCTCTCTCTCTCTCTCTCTCTCTCTCTCTCTCTCTCTCTCTCTCTCTCTCTCTCTCTCTCTCTCTCTCTCTCTCTCTCTCTCTCTCTGCCTGTCTCTCCCCTTGTCTCCTCCTAAATTTTCTCTCTTTCCCTCTTTCTGTCTACCTGTCCAACTGTCTGTCTGGCTGGTTGCCTGGCTGTCTTTCGCTCTTGTACCCTCCCCCACTCCCTCTTTTTCTCTTTTTTTTTAAGATTTTTATGCTGTCAGCGTGTTGACAAAAATGTAGATAGATTAATAATAAAAACATGGAATGTCTGGGTTGGTATAATACCTTTGATGTTTAAGTGCATATAATGAGATCAAATTTTTATGTATTTATTTATGGTTATTATTTTTATTTTTTTATTTTTTTTTTATTTTATTTATCTATTTTTTTTGTCGAAAAGTAGGGTAGGAAACTTAACTGCATCCGTAATTTTAGGTTAGGGTGTATATATATATATATATATATATGTATATATATATATATGTATATATATATATATATATTTATATATATATATATATATATATATATATACATATATATATATATATACATACATATATAAATACATATATGTATACATATATATACATATACATACACATATACATATATATACATATACATATATATATATATATGTGTATGTATGTATATAAGTATGTATATATGAATATGTATATATATATATACATACATATATATATATACATATATATAAGTACATGTATGTATATACATATATATACATATATATACATATATATATATATATATATTTTATATATATGTATATATGTGTATATATAAATATATATATATATGTGTGTGTGTGTGTGTGTGTGTGTGTGTGTGTGTGTGTGTGTGTGTGTGTGTGTGTGTGTGTGTGTGTGTGTGTGTGTGTGTGTGTGTGTGTGTGTGTGTGTGTGTGTGTGTGTGTGTGTGTGTGTGTGTGTGTGTGTGTGTGTGTGTGCTTTTCATATAATTCTTGCGTCCAAAGAAAGTTATTTATATCTTGTACCTGCTGCTTCCGAAAAAAACCGTACCTGTTAGGTGATCATTAAGTGCTATGGTTGTGTCAAAATGATGACATTCTTTGTTGAGTTTGTTCTCATTAATACAAGGCGCTTTTGTTCAGGTGACAGATGTTCACAGGGGATTTAAAATATGTCAGAGTTAAAGAGGAACCGTTATATGAGCCAGCTTTTATTAGCCAGATACATTGCGCTATCGGGTTGAAGGATGTGTTCTTTGTCCTCTTCTTTACGGAGCGGCACTCTGACCGAACCTTTTTCTTTTCCTTCTTTATTCTCTTTCTTTCTCTCTTTTTTTTTTGGCGTTGAGGGAGGAGGGAATCCTGCCGCTTTGAACTGTATATAAAAGGACTTTCGTTGCTTTTTTTCCGGAGGGTGACATTTTTTGCCGCTCTTTGAAGTGTACAGAAAAAATAACAATATTTTTTTTGGCTTTATAATTCTATTCTGGTTACTGCCCGGAAATATAATGCATCCAAAAGATTAAACATGCCTCCGTTGGCCCTTCTATCCATTATCATTCTGACATTCCTTTGTTCTTTCTACCACCAAACAATTGCTGTCAACTGAGAAAAGACCTTTCAGCTCCCAAAGTTTCCCATAATCACGAGGACCACCTGAGTCACGTGTGGCGTTATTCAAAGCTTAATCTATAAAGTACCCTAAGTTGGTTATCTGTTAGGAAAGACGGTTAGTGACGGGCTCTTTGAGGCCTTCATGGACACTTGCCTATACCTAGGAATATAATATTCTGTCTGCAAACGTATTTAAAAGGTAGCGATCCAATTTTTTTTTCATTCGTCCATTCTTTATCGTATTTGAAAGGTAGCGATACATTCTTTATCGTTGACCAGATCTTACTAAAACTCCAAACGTGTCATTGAAATGTTAGATACAGAAATAAAAAAAATCATGTAAGTATACTAAGTTGCTCAGTACCCGTACACTTGTGCCTAGAAAAAAAAAACACTCCATTATTGCAATGATGTATATTCTTTAAGCAAATGAAAATTGATATGAAATTGAACCACCAAGTTTTCAGGTAACTGAAACAATTGCATCCAGCCAATATAGTTTTAGTCGTAAATGAAGTAATTGCATTGAAACGGTGTTACAGGTGTTCTTCATATTTGTTGAAAATCAAACCATTTCAAAACTAAAAAGAAAATAAACATAGGGCAGAGATGTATTTTAGTCTAATTTTTTCTTAGCATGGCTTGACCAGAAACGTAACTATTGTTTAGGTTCTCTTTAACGGAGATAAAAACACACGAACACACGGACACTTCCATAGCACTATAGTATGTAAGATGACATTTTTTGAGAGAGAGAAAGAGAGAGAGAGAAAGACAGACAGAGAGAGAGAGAGAGAGAGAGAGAGAGAGAGAGAGAGAGAGAGAGAGAGAGAGAGAGAGAGAGAGAGAGAGAGAGAGAGAGAGAGAGAGAGAGAGAGAGAGAGAGAGAGAGAGAGAGAGAGAGAGAGAGAGAGAGAGAGAGAGAGAGAGAGAGAAAGTGAGCGAAACCAGTAATTTGGAGGGTATATTACGGGCCGAATGTTGAGATTCACGCATATTCACAAGCTCCTAGTGAATCATAAACGTAGGGGTTATAAAAAAAAAAAAAGGAGTTGTTCATTACAAAAAAAGCGATAGGTAAGACAGACAGACATACGCGCGCGCGCATGTGTGTGCGTGCGTGTGTGTGGGTGTGCGTGTGTGTGTGTGTGTGTGTGTGTGTGTGTGTGTGTGTGTGTGTGTGTGTGTGTGTGTGTGTGTGTGTGTGTGTGTGTGTGTGTGTGTGTGTGTGTGTGTGTGTGTGTGTGTGTGTGTGTGTGTGTGTTTGTGCGCGCGCGCGCGTGTGTGTGTGTGTGTGTGTGTGTGTGTGTGTGTGTGTGTGTGTGTGTGTGTGTGTGTGTGTGTGTGTGTGTGTGTGTGTGTGTGTGTGTGTGTGCGCGCGCGCGTATATTCGAAAAAAGTAGTAGTCTGTAATAGAAGAAGTGAAAACACAAAAGTAGAAATAAAGAACCTGGGTTCACGAATGAAAAGAAGAAATTGATATCCAAATGCTACTGTCAGAAGGTCCTTCTGAAAGGAGCATAAAACATACATATTCATCACAAAAATGACAAAAAAAGGAGTAATATTCTTACGGAGAGAGGATAAACGTCATAAAAAGAAAGTCAAAGGTGAAAAGGGGCCAAACCACTACTCCGGGCCTCTTGCGTGAGGCCTGGTTGGTCAGAGGAATCCACCCATAGTCACCGGGTAGGCCTATAGATTACACAGGAAAGAAGTTCTGTCGGGTTATTTGGGTTGAAAGGTTGTAGGGCAGTGTAAAATAACATGCGCTGTGTCTTCCGTGTGGTGATTGCATTCAAAGCTGTCTGTTACCAAACCAATTCTGTGTTGGTATTGTTTTCATGCAAGGTGTTGAGTTGTATTTATACACGTACGAGTTTTGTCTTCTGGGTCGAAAATCGCGGGGTTAGGGGCGTTTGATATAGTGTTAAGTTTGTTGGTCTTTAGAGTAGTAGAGTAGTATGTGTTTTTATATGGAGATGTTGTAGGTGCTAGATGTGTGACTGAAATTATGCAGGTGTTGAGTTCTTGTAAATTCTGCCTTCGGTGTGCAATGCAATGAGGGTTCATGCATAAAATTGTATATCGATCAATTTCATATATGATGTATGGGGGTATATCTGTTTCTAAGTAAAGATAGTTTATCAGGGTTGTTTTTATGCTTTTATGTTATTGTTTACAATGTTTTGTTTTGAACTGAGTGAAGATTTTTTTCTTTCTTTTTCTATACACTTATGAGTTCTTATTTTCTTTTCCCAAAATCTATGCTGTTTCACTTGTGAGAATGTGAAGCTTTTTATTTGGCTCTCCTATCAGATTTCTAGTTTGGACTTTTTGAAGTGAAAAAAAAAGGTAAAAGATGCAGATGGAGAGATGATAATGGAAGAGAAGGCAGTAAGGGGAAGATGGGCAGAGCATTTTAGAGAGTTGCTAAATGTGAAGGAGGATAGGGAGGAAAAGGTAGTTTCAGTGGGAAGCGTTAAGAAAATAACCGTGATGATAAGGAAAACGAAGGAGAAATATAGAAAAATGCAGTGAAGGCAGTTGTTAAGATGAGAGCGGCTAAAGTACCTTCGTTGGTTGGTAAAGTACCTGGGTTGCGTAGATCAGATTTTTGTGATAAGATAGATATGTGAGAAAGCTATAGAAAAAGGTAAGATTGTTTTTTGGGACTTTATTGATCTGGAAAAGATTTATGGTAGGGTATACAGGAAGGCACTGTGAGAAGTATTACAGATATATGGGATAGAAGGAAAACTGTTAAAAGCAGTCAAGAGTTTTTACGAGAGTAGTAGAGATTGTGTTAGGATTAGAAATGGAGAGAATGAGTGGATTGAGGTATAGGTGGGACTTCGTCAGGGATGTGTTATTTCGCCATAGCTGTTCAATTTATACATAGATGGAGTGGTGCTAGAGGTAAATGCAAGAGTAGTGGGTTAGGGATTGGAGATGCCTAAAAAAGTGGAGAAAAATAGGAGATAAGTCACATGTTGTTTGCTGACGACACTGCGCTTGTAGCAGGATCAGAGGAGGGATTGAGGAAGTTAGTGACTGAGTTTGGGAAGGTGTGTGAAAGAAGGAAGTTGAGATTGATGAGATGTACAAGGGGAGAAAGTGGTAGGAGACTGGAGGAAGTGAATAGTTTTAGATACTTGGGTGCGAATGTGGCCGGAAAGGGAGTAGTGGAGTTGGGGGTAGAATGTAGATTGAGAGAAGCGAGTAAATACCTTTGTGAATTAAAAAGTGTAATGAGAAATAGACATTTGAGAATGGATGCTAAGAAGAGATTGTATGAAGGATTGATTGTGCCGACAGAGCTGCACGGGTCAGAAATATGGAAC
>NC_134785.1:32619987-32624987 GCF_046742065.1 Oratosquilla oratoria
GTAGAAGAAAAGGAGGAAAAAAGAGGAGGAAAAAGAAGAGGAGGAAAAAGAAAAAGAGGAGGAAAAAGAGGAGGAGGAAAAAGAAGAAGAGGAGGAAAAAGAAGAGGAGGAATAAGAAGAGGAGGGAAAAGAAAAAGAGGAGGAAAAAGAGAAGGAGGAAAAAGAAGAAGAGGAGGAAAAAAGAAGAGGAGGAAAAAGAAGAGGAGGAAAAAGAAGAGGTGGAAAAAGAGGAGAAAAAAGAAGAAGAGAAGGAAAAGAAGAAGATTAAATGAAGAAGAGGAGTATAAAGAAGAAAACAGGAGAAGGAGAGGAAATTGGTGAAAATTAAATGTAAACAACCAATAGGGAAAAGGTAAACAAGTTTGTAATAATAGAAGTGTGAGAAAGATAAAAATGTGAGTAAATACAGGCTGCAAATAAAGGATACGGATAAAATGCCAATGAACAATTAAAATTACATAGAAAGTGGTACCAAACAACAGTGATATCAGCAGAACTAACAAAGAGCACCATAATTATGTTTACTAACAACAACCCTTAAAGCGTCATCAAGTGGTGCAAGGTAGAACAGACCAGTAACCGTGGTTTTAGTGTGCCGATGACCTTGAACACAAAACCGTGGTGCCTCTCCACGAGATGCAAAAGTGTTTCAGAAATTTCACCTGTTTTTGTATAAACTAATTCAAGAAACTTAAGAAATATTTCCAACTCCTCTTTCATTTTTGCAACAGTATTTTGTAATATATACCATCTACTCTGACAAAATATTTGAAGCGAGACCTAGGTAAGGCTGATTATCTGTAGGTACTAAAAAAATAGGATTAAAATAATTCAGGCCAAAAGCGCTTAAGATTATCTGGTATTAGCCAGATCATCGTCAGAGATATGACACAGGGAATTCAGAATTTACAGAAATATTTTGTGAATCTTTTGGTACTCAAAGACGCCTCTGGAGCTGAACCGAATCGCCCTGTATCAGCAAGATCGAATTTTTGAAAATGTGACACAAAAGAAGTTTAAAGTTGAAGGGGCGTCTTACCATTTCGAAAATTCTTCGTAAAACGAGATTTTTTAGCTCTCTACTCCCTGACCTAAGGTACTTTCTCAAGCGAACAAAATCGTCTATTATCATACATAACAAAATCTTAAGAGGCAAAAGTCATCGGGTTGAAGAGTTTGATCAAAATTCCTTTTAACCTTTTGAGGAAATAGAGAATATGGAGCAGGAAAAGGAGGAGGAGGAGGAGGAAGAGGATACAAAAGACAAAGACAATGAAAAAGGAAGAAGAAAGAAAAGGAGATGGAAGCGAGAAGGTGAAACAGGAATAGGAAAGCATAAGGATAAGGAAATATATTCATTCAGAGGAGGGTGAAGAGGAAGAAAAAATAAGAAGAAGAAAGGAGTGAAGTCTGGATAGTTGCAATCTGATGAGAGAGAGAAGGAAAGTGAGGACGTGCGAGGAAAACAGGTGAGGGGGGGGGGTGAAGGAATGGGTACGAATAGAGATGGAAGGAGGACCAGACCGAGGAAGATTATGGAATAAAAGTTTCAAGCAGCTGGCAGCAGAGGAAGAGGGAAAAACATGGAGGAGGGAAGAAAGAGAAAGGGAAGGGATGGGATGAGAGAGATGAGGCGAGATTAGGTAAGCTAAAGGGTAGTGGAGTAGAGAGGAGGAGATGTGAGGGAAGTGAAGGGTAAGGAAAAGGAGAAGAGAGGAAGGGAGGGAAAGAGAGGGAAGATAAGAGAGAGGGAGGGAAAGGGAAGGGAAGGGAAGGGAGAGAAAAAGGGAGAGGGAGAGGAGGGAGGTGGTAGAGAAGAGGAGAGGAAAAAAGGGGGGAGAAGAGGAAAGAAAGGGAGGAACAGAGATGAGAGGAGAGGAGAAGAGAGGAAAGAAGGGAAGGGGAGAAGAGGGGAGGGGAGAGTAGGGGATGGAGGTGACGAAACGGGAGGGAAAGGAACTGGAGTGAGGGTAGGAGAGGGGAGAGGAGGGGTGTGGGGAGGAGGGAAGAGAACAAAAGGAGAGGAATGAGAAAGGAAGACACAAGAAGGGAGGAAAAAGGAAAAGGAGTGGGGGAGAGAACAAGAAAGGAAGGAGGGGGAGAAAAAAGATAGAGTGAGATAGGAGGGGAGTGGAGTTCAGGAGATGGAAGAGGGGATGCAGGTGATGAAATAGGAGGAAAAGTAATTGGAAGGAGAGTAGGCAGGAGAGGGAGGAGGAAGGAGGAGGAGGAGAGAAGTGAAAGAAACGGGGAGGAAGGATAGGAGAAGAGAAGGGAAAAGTGAAAGTGATAAGACGGAGGAAAAGAGAGGAAGGAAAATAAAAGAAGAAAAATAAAAACAAAGGGAGATGTAGGAATGGAGAGGGAGGGAATGGAATATGAAAGGAAAAGAATTAAAAAGAGGAGGGAAGAATGAAGAGGCGGAGGAGAAGGGAAATGTTGGAGAAGGCAGGGGAGAGAATGAAAATAGAAATAGGAAAAGAAAATAGAAGTAAAGGAAAGGAAGAGGAGATATAACACAAAAGGAAAGAAGAGGAGGGATGGGGAGTAAAGGGGGAATTAATAAAAGTAAAAAGTAAGTGAGGGAGAGGACAAGAGGGAAGAGATAGAAGAGGGGAAGGAGTGGAGGGGATGGAAGAGAAGCTAGGGGAGGGGAGAGAAGGCGAGGGGAGACGAGAGACGTAGTTTGAGGGGAAAGAGAAGATTAAAAAAGGGGGGAGTTCATGTTGTATTGGCAAGAGTTGGAGGAAATACACATGTTGTGTGAAGGTAGGAGAGTGAAGCAGAATTACCCTGAAAGACTTAAAGTCACTCTAAGCTAAAGAGAACTATTTGTGTTTTTTTTTTTTATGAAATCTCATTAAAACAACCAGCCCGCTTTAATGCTTTAATGAATCATTCGTTCAGTAAAAGATATTATTCTGAGCTATTTGAAAGTGGTTTTGATAAATAGAAAGATATGATGAAAAGAACCTTTAAGATGGTCAATCAGTATATTGTACAAAAAAAAAGGACCTTAGATCTAAATAAGATCGACTGGCGCATGCCAAAATAAGATAACTGATGTGACATTATGCCCCTAACTATTTTTCTACCTTATGGCTGATGGAGAAGGAAACATAACAGTCTGACAACCAGAGTGAAGGGAAAATGTCGCCAGGGATTTGAGGCGGTGACCCAGTCACGGGAGAAAAACACCTTTTTAAGTAAAGTCTCGAGCGATATGGCAGCAGCACTTGGGTGCGGTCAAGCTTCATAAACCCCCTGCGTGACCTGGCGAACCTCGATTCGAAGGAAATCTTATCATTTTTATTCCGATTTTTTTTTCTTTTCTTTTTTTAGGTGTTCTTCTTTCCTACTATTCTCATCCTGTCTCTCTGCCTCTATGTCTATCTCTGTTTTGCCTCCCTCCCTAACCCTCTCTCTCTTGCGCTTTATCTTTCTCTCCTCTCTCTCATTCTCACTCTCTATCACTCTCTCCCTGCCTGTCTGGTTAGCTGGCTGTGTTTCTATATTTATCCGGTTGTCTATCTGCATGTATGTTTGTATGTATATACTCCTCCCTCCATTCAATAAGTAATGAGAAAATGTCATTAGAGACATTAGATATGATTTGATCAAAATACTACTTCATGGTGAAGTACACACATATATTCTATAACTGGCAGCTTTCTATATTTGTAGGTCTGAGCGCAGCGGTGAACGTTGTGGAACCAGTCTGATTCGGTTTGACGATCTGTGAACACTCGTCAAGATGCGGGGAAACATGGAGCAACGTTACGCCATCAAATTTTGTATCTAACTTAAGAAAACCAAACAAGAACTTTATGGAATGTTAAAGGAAGCCTTTGGGGATAAACGGATGAGCCAAGCAAGTGTCTATCGGTTGTTTATCAGATTTTCTGAAGGAAATGAACAGGATGAGGATGAACCCATATCTGGAGCACCGAAAAGTGCACACAAGGAGGAAAACATTGAGGAAATGCAAAGGTTAGTGATGCAAGACCGTCGAATATCTGTGAGGATGATATCTGAAGCTGTTGGTATTAGTACTGGCATAGTAGGGACAGTTCTGACCGAAGATCTGAAGCTTCACAAAGTTTGTGCCAAGTTTGTGCCAAAGATCCTTTCCGACGACCAGAGGCTGTTTTGTGTGGAATGTTGCACTGACATTCTCGAAATAAAGGATTACAAAGGATTACAAAGGCGGAGCATGCCAACAGGAGACCTTTTGATCCATATCTAGGTCGGATGCGAAAAAAAAATCATATTAATAATAAAATAATAAATAAAAACTATGATAATGTAAATAACAAATAAAATACATAAATAAATGCATAGGTATAGTTAGATAATAAACAAGCAGGTAAATAGTAAATAATAATTAATTGACATATAACTAATAATAAATAAAAATCAGACAGACAAATGATAACAAAACAAAAACAAATAATATAAGATAAATTATAATCATTACAGCATCTTACTTAGGTATTTATCTAAATGATTCTTAAAGCTTTGAACTGAACTACATTGTACTACCTGTGCAGGAAGTTTATTCCATTCATTAACTACACGGTTGGCAAAGTTGTTTCTACCTACTTCCAAATTGAATCTGTTTCTTGTCTGATTCTCATTCAATG
This sequence comes from Oratosquilla oratoria, assembly GCF_046742065.1. NCBI lineage: Eukaryota > Metazoa > Arthropoda > Malacostraca > Stomatopoda > Squillidae > Oratosquilla > Oratosquilla oratoria. Next base: position 32,624,631 of record NC_134785.1, read on the forward strand.
TAAAAATTTGGTCACTTTTGATGTTGTCAATTCCCTTTAGAATTTTAAAGACCTGTATCAGGTCGATTTTCGTATGATATATTTTTGATATTTGGAATCAGTTTCGTGGCTCGCCGTTGTACTCTTTCCAATCTGTCAATGTCTTTAATGAGATTCGGTGACCATACGGAAACAGTATATTCTAAATGTGGACGAACTAACGATTTATATAGCTTGTTAATGAGTGATGGACTTTTGAAATCAAAAGATCGCGCAATCAGTCCTTGAATCTTATTTGCTTTCTCAGAGGCTGAAATACACTGCTTGGATGATTTGAGGTCGTTACTGATAATTACGCCGAGATCTTTTTCACTATCC
>NC_134785.1:32657487-32659987 GCF_046742065.1 Oratosquilla oratoria
GTGTGTGTGTGTGTGTGTGTGTGTGTGTGTGTGTGTGTGTGTGTGTGTGTGTGAATAATACGTGATGTTTTGACTGGAGAGAGTCATCTTCAGATAAATGTAGTAAACACAATAATGTACTATAACGAACTTATAGACTGAACATTTTCTTATACTTAAAGGTTACATCTTGTTCAGCTGGGTGGAATGTTGGTCCTCACCCATGACAAGTGCCTCAGCCTTGGAAGGGGTTAGGGGTGAGCGGAAGGATGGGGGAAGGGAAGAGGTGGGAGGGCTTTAGTTCCGGCCACACTGATTGGATGCGAAGCATGGGTTCTGCGCTGGTCGGTGGGGGGATGAGAGGTAGGGGGAGGTTATGGAGGTGAAGAGCTCATAAGTTAGGTCACTTGCATGGCGGGTGTATAAAACATTTCTCCCAGAACTATTATAAAGAGAGATGGCCGAAATAAAATTAGACTGGAAATTGGTGCTAGGGGACCATTACCATGAATGCAGTAGATGGCCTCCAACGTCTTTAATTCTCTGACATTATTACATTGGGTGACAACTAAATTCTAGTATCAATATTCTACCTATCCAAGATAATGTTGTGGAAGTTTAAGTCGTGCTACTTAATTGCACCTTTTTGCAGATGAAGTGACAGACGTCTGATGAGGCTGCGTGTCATGTGACCAATGTAGGACAAATTATGGGACTCAATTCCCACCGATACAGCTGTACAGTACTCATAAAGTACAGTGGCCTCAGAGATTGCCCTGGTCTATCAAACAAGTTGTCCTTTGTAACTAGGGAGCTAAATCGAGGGCTCTAATAATATATAATGAATAGTAATACATTATCTTGGGTGGGTTTACAATTTCTGAATATAATGCTTTTGTTTTATGTTTTTTCATTTAAACGATAGGAGCTGGTGAAGATGCTTTGACAGAAAATACGGATGACATACTTAATATGAGGAGGATGCCCAGAGAAATTACGGCCCAGCAAGTCGCTAACAGCAAGGTCAAACTCAGCATTATAATAGCCAATGCTGACGAGCATTTGTCGCAAGTACTGGAGTTCAGTATTGTGTAAATGCCAGAAGTAACAGATATACAATGCTCCTCGAAGGTATGCTTTAGTTATCTCTACCTTTTACCTTTAGCTACATTTACTATCACTGTGCATACATTTCCCATGTTGGTAGGCTTACGGCATAATGTGGTAACGTAATTATCTGAGGCATCTTCGACCTCAACGTCAACCTGTTGTTAGAATTCAATTTTACCGTGAATCTTAACCCAGAAACAATTTGAAGGTTAGACACGTAAGCACATGCGTGCACACACACACACACACACACACACACACACACACACACACACACACACACACACACACACACACACACACACACACACACACACACACACACACACACACACACACACACACACACATGCTCACATTAACACACGCACATAAACACACACACATGCACACATGCACACACACACCTAGACACATATACACACACGCACACACACACAAGCACACACACACACACACACACACACACACACACACACACACACACACACACACACACACACACACACACACACACACATACACACACACACACACATACATACACACACACACACACACACACACACACACACACACACACACACACACACACACACACACACACACACACACACACACACACACACACACACACACACACACACACACACACACACACACATGCACATACTTCTTGCTTAACATAGCCGGGTGCTATCGTGTAGTGCCGTGATGTGCTGTGAGCCCTGAGCGAGAACCAAATACAAGACAGCTTTGCAGGCGAATACGGTATCACTACGCCGACAAGCCAGTTTTATTTATGTGCGTGCGTGTGCCTGCTTTGTGTGTGTTTGTATCCGCATTCATATACATATAGCCACATGCATTAAAAATTCTATGAAAATGTGTGGAGTGATATGGACTCCATCCAGTGGAAGTAAAATTAATGTTTAAGTAACTTACAGGTCAAAAACATTACATCATTGCATAACGTTGGCCCCGTTGCCCAGCTGGTATTCATGGACCCAGCCCATGTTGATGATAGAGATTTTGAGTTACGCACTTATGGTCTACCATAAACTAAACCAACATAAGTAGACAGTTACTCAATTCACCTCTATCAGGGCTCGCAGAATAAATGGAAGCGTGCTGGTCTCGCATTCGCTTAGTTCTGGGTTCGAATCTCGCACTCCCCTCCAATTTCCAATAGTGACTCGTACTTGTCTTAGCAGTCCAAGTACATGGGTAAATCTGTTAGCTTCGGCCATAGCTACAGGCCCTCTAGTGTACGATCCTCTCCTTCCTTTTTTCCATGATATTACCTTAACGAAATAATACATAAGATAAGCCTGAGCAAAATCAGTGACGTATGTTGACGTGTCCATAAGATTAATAGGAACGTCCTTCACTCCTTCCATAAAGTACGCTA
>NC_134785.1:32674987-32677487 GCF_046742065.1 Oratosquilla oratoria
AAAGCGCTCTACTTCGTTAGTTTCTTTTTTTCCAAGTGGTCTACTTTGCATAAGTGAACACACGTACCCGTGTTCTTATTAGCATATATATATATATATATATATATATAAACCGTCACTGAAAAACGCAAAAAGAAAAAAAATCGTATGCTTCAACTCCTTTGTCGGAATCGACTGGTAGCTGTCTTCATCCCATACACATATACGTGGTACTTGAACACTAATCTTATTTTTAACATGAAGAAACACAGCTGAATTTTCCTACCCATACCTGATAGATCTTTTATGTTCTGCCAATCTAGTGATCAAGTTTCTCCCGATTTGACCCAAGTACACCAAATTACAATCTTGGCAGGGCAAACAATAAACGCCGGGTGACTACTCCCTTCATTTTTTGCTGAACAATCACAATTTGCTTACGCACGGTGTTAGGATAGTAATAAGCAATTGTGAGACGTTCATTAGGAAAAATCTTAATAGAAGAATCGCTGGTTTTAGTATAAGGAATTTTCAAGATATCTTTGAAAGAGCGGTGATGACTAGAGGGGACGGAAATCTTAAAATGGCTGGCTCTATCCTTACAAAGGGCTTGGTCCAGAAACCAAGGTGGATATGCCAACTTCTTGAGTTGACATTTGATCACCTCTGTTTCTTGGTCAAGAAATTGAGGACTGCAGATCCCGAAAGCCCTCAAGAAAAGACTAGAGGCTACACCTTTCTTAATATTATCAGGGTGATTACTAAAAAAGTAAAGGTAACTCCCTGAGTGGGTGGGTTTTCTGTAATCTGTGAACAGTAAATTGTCATAACTCCTTCTTAATAAAATATCCAAGAAAGGGATTTGGTGACCTTCCTCCCATTCAGTTTTTAATTTGAGGCTCGGGATCAATTGGCTCAATTTATCATGGAACACATCAAATGGGCCCCACCTGTCATCCCACGCCGAAAAGATATCGTCTACGTACCTGAACCAAATCATTTCGAGCGGTCTGATGGTGGGTAGAAGGGTGCACTAAAGGTATTCCATGTATAAATTGGCCAAAACAGGAGAAATATTAGAACTCATACTGCAACCGCACTTTTGACAAAATAATTGGTCCTGAAAGAAAGAAAAAAAAAAACGCAGTGTGTGTATATATATATGTATATATATATATATATATATATATATATATATATATATGTCTATTTAATATATGCATATGCATGTATATATATGTAGAGACATTGGGACAAATTATGGGAAAGGTGAGGGGGAAACACGGGTCTTTATCTGATTATCGAGTTTATTCCTGACCGGTTTCGCTTACAATAGCTTCTTCTGAAGAAGCTATTGTACGCGAAACCGGTCAGGAATAAACTCGATAATCAGATAAAGACCCGTGTTTCCCCCTCCACCTTTCCCATAATGTATATATACGTATATATATATGTATATATACGTATATATATACATATATATATATATACTGTATATATACATACACACACACACACATATATATATATATATATGTATATATACATATATATATATTTATATATATATATATATATGTATATATATATATATATATATATATATATATATATGCAAGGTAACCACTCAAGAAAATAAACAAACGGATCAGAGCGCTTTCGTATATTACATCTTCAGTGTAAATTACAAAAAGCTTTTTGTAATTTACACTGATGATGTAATATATGAAAGCTCTCTGATCCGTTTGTTTATTTTCTTAAATGGTTACCTTGCATTTATAAAACACACGTTCCTAGTGTTCTTATTGCATATATATATATATATATATATATATATATATATATATATATATATATATATATATATATATATATAGACAGACGGAGTTAGAGAAGCTCTCTGAAAGAGGAACCTCAGTCAGTCATTCTGACTTGAGCTCCATGCTCCATGAAGCAGGCCACCGGATTCTTCAAGCAAAAAGGAGGACACTCTGCGCGTCCTCTTCCCTGCATTCTTTTCTTGAGATCGTATCACCACCTGCGCAATAATACGGCATATATCTGTCGGAGTTTTTCACTTGCATGCGGATGCCCTTGCAAGCATAAATCTATTTCCCCCAACAGAGAGAGACACCCCGAGATAAGGCAGGCCTGAGACATTTGTCTTTTCCGCTAATGCCGAGGAATGAGCGGGATAGGTCGGGTCCAACACGACTGGACCGTATACGGCTTCGGCGGAGTCTTGGACCCGAATGGCCATCTGTGGTTGGCCGGCCGGCGGCTCGCATGTCCAGAGAGAAGACATGACGGAAGTAAAGTGTGCTTGAGATCTTGATTTGGCGGTTCTCTCCATCTGCCTGTCGCGCTTCATGTTTGTCCGTTTTCGAAAATGGATGTCCTGTAGTATTCTGCTTTGGAATTAAGGACGTTTCATTTGTAATACAAATCCTTTTAATATCTAGCGATTAACCTCATAATTATTGTATTACATTACTTCTTCTACTCTTATTTTTTCATCTAA
>NC_134785.1:32689987-32692424 GCF_046742065.1 Oratosquilla oratoria
CACGCATCCATGCCACACAAGCTCCTTCGATGCTCCAGGGATACTACTATGACCTTTCAATTAATTGAAACACTGTGGGCAATGTAAACTTCGACTTTGCAACGTATACTCTGCCCCTGGTGTTATTAATCTTGTTGCCCTCCCAGTACCTACAAATCGTGGAATGATTTAAATGGGGGATTTCAACGCTCGACATCCTCTCTTGGTGATGCCTCCCTGTCCCCAACCGTAGTGGAATCCCTCTACTCAACTACATACATCGGTACCCCTGGACTCACACGATGGGAAACTGGTGGAGCCACACATGCACGTGGAGGCACAGTTGACCACATCATCACGTCTGGCCTCGTGCCATCCCGTGTCGCCTGTCCAGCAATTCCTTCTCTCTTCTCCGACCATATTGCTCTTAGTTTATACTACTCCATACCGTCTCGGATTCCAACTCCTCTTCACCGGACCCGTATATCCATTCCTCCTAAATATTGCCCTACGTATATTTCGTACATCTCCAGTCTCCTTCCCACATTTGACTTCCTATCCCCCGACGCACTATACACGTCCTTAGTGAATACCACACACTACTTCTACAGCCGCTATGAAACCAAAGCTCACCTACCACGCCGCCCTGTACCTCACTCATGGACGTTGGACCACCGTAATATCCAAGCGGAGAGAGCTACACAGACTACTGCTCATACTTTTCAGACGCAACCCACACCTGATTCTTTACATCAGTACCAAATAGCACGGGATAATATGGTCGCCCTCCAGAACTGTGCCTACACAGAGTCTTGGCAGAAATACACTGATTCCATAAATCACCAGACTAGTATCGCGACCATGTGGCGCCTTGTAAAAAGGGTCGTTAAGAAGCAACCTCCCAGCGCCCTCCATCACAGTCCAGACACCTACTCCCAGGACCTCATTACTTTATGGTCGTCACAGTCGCGGACTAACAGTCTTCGTACGCATATCCAAGAGGCACTCTCCACTCGTCGCAACACCCGTAATCCTCCACCTAATGGCTGCTCTTCTCCACCCAGATGAAGAAGACGACGTCCCGATTACGGAAAATGAATTACGACTAGCCATGCTAATACAAAAACTTCTGCCCCCGGGGATGACGGCATTACATACCAAGTGCTCCGACTCCTACTGGAAGTTCCTGGCAACCCCCTCCTTCGCCTCTTCAACCTCTGCCTCCTTCGTGGACATGTACCTGCAGCCTGGACGTTTAAGCACGATTGTTCCGATACCGAAACCAGGTACTGAGGAATTCAGGCCCATTTCCCTAAATTCATGCTACAGCAAGATGCATGAACGTATCATCCTTGCCCTGCACATTAATCGTCTACAAGGTCAACTATACCCGCAGATGTATGGGTACCTCCCACGTCGAAGTACGCACCACTGCCTTACTGAGCTCTACACCCGCCTCTCTCCCACCAGCGTAGTTTGCCTTCCTGGACCTCAAAAGTGCTTTCGATGTAGCCAACCATGAAATAATTCTTGACCAGCTGGTTACCTTCGGAGTGCAAGGAAACCTCCTTCGATGGATTCGAGGTTATCTGAGTAACAGGAAGTCACGTGTTCTCTTTCGAGGTGTGTGCAGTTCCTACGAGCAGTTCAAACTCGGTACCCCGCAAGGTGGCGTACTAAGTCCATTTCTTTTTAACGTCTTGATGCACCGCTTACTCTCACTTCTTCCTAACGTTTCCCGGTACAACCCTTCTCTGCTACGCGGACGACATCTGCATCCATTCCAACTCGCCCGCTGACCTCCAATTTCGTTCTAAATGGCTTCTATAACGTCAACTACCGCTTGTGGTCTCATCATTTCCCCTGAGAAGAGCAGAATATTTTCATCTCGTACTCTCCAAGCACTACCGACGTTCAACATGGGAGGTGATACTATCCCTCATTGCACACAGTACACATACCTTGGAGTACCAGCCCGGATCACTCCAGCCATACCGACTCGACAACGTATCCATCCCCTTGTTAATGATCTCCTTGATCGTCTGCAGGCCCGTTTTAACCCTATCAAGTGGCTTGCCACAAATTCCACCGGCGCTTCATTACCAATGGTCAGAACTCTATACACCACATTTCTTCGATCACTCGTTGACTACTTATCACCTGCCCTTTTGTCAACTTCCCAGGAGAGCTTTGGAACCTCTCGAAAAATTCCAAAATAGAGTAATGAGATTTATCTTAAGTTGCCCTCCTTCGACTCAGCATCGTTAACATGCAAAGTGAACTTGGTCTACCCTCGCTTTGTAGAGAGAATATATGCTAACATGGCCATTCTCTCTGTAAAATGCCTCCGATCGCCCTATCTGTCCCCAAACTTTACTGCTACCATCAGAGCTCGCACGAACCTGACAGTGCAACCCCGCCTCCCCACTTCGACCCAGGAGGCCGCAACCTCGTCACT
>NC_134785.1:32692924-32695424 GCF_046742065.1 Oratosquilla oratoria
TGGGCATTACCCAAATCAACTGGATGATTATTTAATTTCAATATGCTTTAGTATTCCACTAGAATTTTGCCATCCCTATCATTTATCTTGTGTTGTTCAATTCTAAAGTTTACGGGTTTGGTAGTTTGACCGATGTAAAATTGATTTACAACCCATTTTGCAAGGAATATTATAAATGCATCCTTTTTTAATTTCAATACTATTGTTGATGAGTTTATGTTTTTACTGTTACTCTCATTTTTATAAACGTACCTTTACGTTAAATCATTTAAAAATTTCGTGATACTATAAAAAAATTTCTTGAAAATGGTACAATTTAATACATATACGATAATTAAAATGTAATTTAGGCTGAGGAGTTAAAAATTATGTTCCTTGCAAAAGCTGTAAGCAATATTAAGGAATTGCTTAGGGTATTTTAATTCTAGCCCAATGTTAAAAACATTTCTGATTTCGTCATCAATAAATTCAGGACTACAAATACAAAAAGCTCTTAAAACATTGAAGAAAAAACTGTACGTTTAATATTATTTGGATGAGAATAAGAATAAATGGATATATGAACTTACAATTGGTTGGTTTACGATATACTTAAAATTTAAGGCTATTGTCAATGACGTAAGGGTAGTGCAATCTAAGAAAGGTAAGGTACAATTTTTCTCAATGTCTCAATTGACGATGTCATTTACGATAGCGCTCTACTTCGTTTAGTTTCTTTTTTTCCAAGTGGTCTACTTTGCAAAAGTGAACACACGTACCCGTGTTCTTATAAGCAAATATACTATATATATATATATATATATATATAACTATAATTTAATATATAATATATATAAATATATGTGTGTGTATAATAAACCGTCACTGAAAAACGCAAAAAAAAAACAAAAAATCGTATGCTTCAACTCTTTAGTCGGAATCGACTGGTAGCTGGTCATCATCCCCATACGCATATACTGGGTACTTGAACTCTAATCTTATTTTTTAACATGAAGAAACACCAAAGCTGAATTATCCTACCCCTACCTGAAAGATCTTTTATGTTCTGCCAATCTAAGTGATCAAGACTCGTCCCGATTTTGACCCAAGTACACCAAATGACAATCCTGGCAGGGCAAACAATAAACGCCCGGGTGACTACTCCCTTCATTGTTTCCTGAACAATCACAATTTGCTTACGCACGGTGTTAGGATAGTAAAAAGCAATTTGTGAGACGTTCAATTAGGAAAAATCTTATAATAGAAGAATTCGCCGTTTTAGTAAAAGGAATTTACAAGATATTTTTTTGAAAGAGCGGTGATGACTAGAGGGGACGGAAACCTTTAAAATGGCTGGCTCAATCCTTACAAAGGGATTGGTCCCAGAAACCAAGGTGGATCTGCCCAACTTCTTGAAGTTGACATTTGATCACCTCTGTTTCTTGGTCAAGAAATTGAGGACTGCAGATCCCGAAAGCCCTCAAGAAAAGACTAAGGGCTACACCTTTCTTTAATATTATCAGGGTGATTACTAAAAAAGTAAAGTAATAACTCCCTGAGTGGGGGTTTTCTGTAATCTGTGAAACAGAAAGTTGTCATAACTCCATCATAATAAAATATCCAAGAAAGGGATTTGGGTGACCTTCCTCCCCATCAGTTTTTAATTTGAGGCTCGGGATTCATTGCCTCAATTTATCATGGAACACATCTAATGGGCCCCACCTGTCATCCCACGCCGAAAAGATATCGCCTACGTACCTGAACCAAATCATTTCGAGCGGTCTGATGGTGGGTTGAAGGGTGCACTAAAGGTATATCCATGTATAAAATTGGCCAAAACAGGAGAAATATTAAGAACTCATACTGCAACCGTAACTTTTGACAAAATAATTTGGTCCTGAAAGAAATAAAAGAAAGAAAAAAAACGCAGTGTGGTGTATATATATATATATATATATATATATATATATTATATATATATGTCTATTTAATATATGCATATGCATGTATATATATGTATAGACATTGGGACAAATTATGGGAAAGGTGGAGGGGGAAACACGGGTCTTTTTATATGTTTATCGAGGTTATTTCTGACACGGTTTCGCTTACAATAGCTTCTTCTGAAGAAGCTATTGTAAGCGAAACCGGTCAGGAATAAACTCGATAATTCAGATAAAGACCCGTGTTTCCCCCTCCACCTTTCCCATAATGTATATATAAATATATACATTTATATATATATACATATATATATACATATATATATATATAATACTGTATATATACATACACACACACACGCACCATATAACTATATATATATATGGTATATATACATATATATATATTTATATATATATACTAGAATATATATATACTATATATATATATATACTATATATATATATGGCAAGGTAAACCACTCCAGAATATAAACAAACGGATCAAAGCGCTTTTCGTATATTACATCTTCAGTTAAAATTACAAAAAGCTTTTTGTAATTTACACTGAAGATGTA
>NC_134785.1:32712924-32717924 GCF_046742065.1 Oratosquilla oratoria
GTGTGTGTGTGTGTGTGTGTGTGTGTGTGTGTGTGTGTGTGTGTGTGTGTGTGTGTGTGTGTGTGTGTGTGTGTGTGTGTGTGTGTGTGTGTGTGTTTCTTTCAACTGAGCATTTTATGACCCGTACATAACACGTCTTTTATCCAAGTATATATTAAAACTTCTCACCTCATATTCTCTGTCATCATTATTTTCTGCCAGGTCTTTATTCCTCTTACATTATGTCGAGGTTACACTCCACTGATCCTTCAGTCCCTGTCACCAATGACACCAATTTCTCATCCACTTCCAGGAGATACTAATATTCAACGGGTTTTTCACCTCCACCTGCACTTGATGGAACTTTTCTTCCATATAGACCATCAACAAGTAAACCTTGTTGAATGTCGCCTCTCAATTGATATTCCTTCTCAAGAAATTACAGCGTTTCTTATTGGGTCTTCCTCCTCCGGCAGCTTATCTTTTACCATAGAGACGTACATTTTTTTTTTTTTTTTTATAGGAAATCGTTCATTCTCTTCCAGTAAAGACCTCATCCTCCAATCTGGTGATTTCCAACTATTTTCCCCTTGTACATTCTTAGTATGCACTTAATCACTTACCTTTTACTTTCATACAGGAATATATATATATATACTCGACAGAGAGATACTGAATATCAAGAAAACATAAAAGCAGATTTATTTCTAAGTTTATGTACATGATTTTTATCAAAAAAGAAAATGTACACTCTAATGATGCATATATGAGAGTAGCCAAGACTATTATAGAATTTGTTCTAATAGTTTAGATTTGATATATTTCCTCACACCATGCAATTTTCTAGCCCCATGTGGTAAATAAGATCCTCGTTAAAGAATACTGCTCTCATGGACTTACAACCTGCGGGTATACCTTGACTTTAGCAAAACGTTCGATAAGGTGTCACACCAGAGACTACTAAATAAAATTAAAGCCCATGGCATAGGAGGAAAAGTGTTAGAATGGATTAGAGCTTGGATTAGTAACAGAAAACAGCGGGTCACCATAAATAGAGTGAAATCGAGGTGGGGCAATGTTACTAGTGGGGTCCCCCGTGGCTCGGTTTTGGGTCCCTTGTTGTTCATTATATACATAAACGACTTAGACGATGGGATAGATAGTGATGTTGGTAAGTTTACGGACGACACTAAAATAGGACGCCTAATTAGGTCAGGAGACGACGCAGAGATTCTGCAGGATGATCTTAATAAATTATTCACATGGTCGGTTAAATGGCAAATGGACTTCAATATCTCTAAGTGTAGCATGCTAAACGTAGGGCTACACAACCCCGAAAATAGATACAGCTTAGATAACACGCTTTTAGAGAAAACTGAGTGCGCCAGGAATAAAGCTAACAGAGCATTAGGTTTCATTGCTAGGACGGTAACGAATAGAAGTGCAGAGGTAATTATCAAACTCTATCTAGCGATAGTTAGGCCCATCCTTGACTATACGGTACAGGTTTGGTCTCCGTTCTACAGAATGGACATCAATTCACTAGAAGAATTAACAAAATGATCCATGGACTCAGAAATTTGCCTTACGAAGAGAGGCTTAGGCACCTTAACTTACACTCTCTGGAAAGACGCAGAGTAGGGGGTGATCTAATAGAGGTGTTCAAGTGGATGAAAGGCTTTAACAAGGGTGATGCAAACAAGGTCATCATATTAAAACAACAGGGCAGGACTCGCAGTAATGGTTATAAAATGGACAAATTTAGATTTAAGAAGGAAATAGGCAAGAATTGGATTACAAATAGGGTGGTCGACGAATGGAATAAACTTAATAACCATGTAGTAAGCGCTGAAACTATCAGTTGCTTTAAGAAACGGTTAGACAAATTTATGGACGGGGATGACAGGTAGTGATGGATACGGAGCTGCCTAATGTAGGCCTTATGGTCTCTTGCAGTCTCCTTCATTCTTATGTTTTTGTGAATATATCTTGATGGTGTATTGGTGTAAGTCACTACAGCACTGGTCACGTGCTTGCCGCAGTTGGTTCGAGTCCTTAGGCGTACCACGTTTCAATTTCTGCATGTGTCTCCACGGTTCTTCCGATGTTGATGGCTTGTAATTAAAGTGCAATGTGGTTGATAATATATATATATATATATATATATATATATATATATATACATATATATATATATATATATATATATACATGGAATGGTGTCATGCGTTAACTATTTTGCTAAATGTGTGTGCTTAAGAAAGATGTGACTCCTTTATCACCATTGCTGTATTATGTGTGCTGTACCTCCGTATGATTCACCACCATCCCCGGTCACTGCTCCCCTCCTCCCCCATTTCGACATTTTCGATTTACGATAGGTTCCTCAGCACCTAACATCAACGTAAGTCGAGGAGTACTTGTAATAATAAAGGACCTGTCATTATGTTATTTCTTTTGATAGATCTCTCACCTGACAGTAATGCGACATCTGTGATTAAGATAATTTTCTAATATCCTTCTCCTTTGTGATATTTCCGTTTACAAATCGCATCATCTATTTTCTCTCCTTAGACTAGAAAACTCGCTCTCTTGCTTCGGTTGCTCTTACTGTGCCTTATGGGACAGAGTTTACTCCATTCCTTGAGAATAGTAAAAAGGAATGCAAGTATCTGAAGAAAGACATATCTCGACCACTTCTTCGTTTCGTAAGTCTTTCATATTATTTATTCTTTTTTTTTTCACTTTTAAAGTTCTATTCCTTCAGTTTTAACTTTGAGTGTTGGTTAATGAAACTTAAAAAAGTTTTCTTCTTTTCTTCGTGAATTTTACTACACTTGGATCTCTAGGATACACCAAGTGACTCCCGTCGAGAACACATAAGTTTTGCTGTGACGTCGCGACTTCTATTGTCCAATGATCTTTAACTTTATATTCAAGATTCTCCCCAAAGGGCGTAATCTTACAATCGTAAATCAAATTAATGTTCTCCTCCAGCCTTTCTCTAATAATATTGGTTGTTACAAGTATATACGCAATGTTGTTTACTTAAGCAATCTCGAATCATTGCATAACTCACATAGATTACAAGTCAGGAAACTATACACGTCATATATCAATGAAATCGGGTCCCGGCAACTGTTTATAAACATTAGGGGGGCAGCGAGCTTGCGCAATCCTTCGCCTACGAACTGTGCTGTTTACAAACACCCGATACATAAAAATTCGGCAGCTACCACTTGGTCATCTCGACCAACCCTTGTTAACTACCTTCTTACAGGGCTTTGACATATAACAACATTCTGGAAATACACATTTGTTAAGATATATATACACAAGGAACTATTAAAATATTTTTGCATAAACTGGCTAAAACAACTGAAAAAAGGGCGATGCATAAATAAAATGTGTCAGTACATTATTTGAAAAACTCACCAAGGTCTGAAGATATCACAATTTATCAATAACAAAATCAGAAAAAAGTGTTATATAATATCTAATGTCTTCCTTCTTCTGATTACAATATGTTGTTAAGACAGTAACAATTGCGGGGGAGAAAAAATTATTTAAAAAAAATTTGTGTTAGATCTCAATGGAGAATGTTTTCTTATTTTTAAAAAATTGTGAGTTGTTTATCTGTGAGGTATGCTACATAGGTTATGTGCACAGTATTAAGCGTGTTAGCAATAGTAGAGTGTGTCCCTGCACAATATCATAATTGTCAGAACTGAGGTATTACATTGAGTTAAATTTAGGACTCCATGAACCTTCACAAGAATTATCAATACTTCATGGAACACAAAAATATACAATACTTTATGGCGTAGTTTTTACATCGCCAAGGCTCCAGGTCTTCATGACTGACCAAAGCTCCGGGTGGCACAGTTTTTCAATCTCAGGCGTGCACCATACATAATATTATATTAATCCAGTTATATCTGTAAAAAGCATTTGTATTAATAAACCTTTCACACATGATGCTACATACACACTCCTGATAGCCATCAGAATTTAAAGTTTTTATTTTACAATCCTCAGTGTCACAATTATCATCATCATTAACTTCTATTATAGTCCTTTTTAAATCGTCCTCATGTCTATTTGACATTTCTCTAGCCTCTAAATGTAAGATATTGTATTTATTTCCACCTGCAAAATAAATGATTTTATAAGGACCTAAATAATTGGTGAGAGTTTATTATTGATTATATGTTTTTTGGCTATTACCAAATCTCCTATTTGTAATTCTATTTTGTGATATTTTGTGCTGTTGTTTCTTCATTTCTTGTGTATAATCCTTCATGTGTTCCCTAAATCTATGACGTATGGCTTGAAATGTATGTATCCTATCTGAGATATAATCATCTATATTATACAATGGCTTTGGTCCTGCAACCAAGATTTCTTCTGGGAGAATTTTGTCTTTTCAAAGATGATATAGTGTGGATTTGATCCCGTAGCTGTATTAATCCAAGTTATACTATGTGGGCTTACCAACCCCTAAGATAACTGAAAATTTTCTTATTTAACCTCTCTACAACTCCATTGCTCTGAGAGTGATTCACCTGGATATTAACTTTGTTTATCTTAGATAACCTACATAATTCTTCCAATATTTGTTATTAAATTCAATACCATTGTCTGAAACTAAGATCTTAGGAGTAGTGAAATTACAGATTATCTGATCATAGATTACTGAGGCAATTGTTTCAGCTCTCTTATTTGGTACGGGTTGTAAAATACAAAATCTTGAAAGATAATCAATAGCAACAAATACATATTTATCCATTTTCAGACATAGGTAACTCAAGTGTATCTAACTGAACTCTTTCCCAAGGTTTTTGTGGTATGAGATATGGTAGCATAGTATAGCAGAATTTCAAAAAATTATAAAATTGGTGAAAAAGAAATAAAAAAAGTGCACTCGAAAAGGGACCTTGGAGTGATAATCAGCAAAGACATGACACTGGATAGACATATAAACAAAATAGTTGGTGAAACCTACAACCTACTAAGGTCAA
>NC_134785.1:32732924-32735424 GCF_046742065.1 Oratosquilla oratoria
ATTTTCAGCCCGGGCGAAATTTGTTTAGTTTCTTTTTCTTTTATTCATTTAGGTTTGCGAATACTATTAATACTAACCTTTTCCGTAACTGTTGATAATTATCCTTTTCTTGTGTTTGCCAGCATGGACTCTATATTGAAGAAATTGTAGATCCAACGTCTTTGCAATATTCTACCAAAATGTCCTCTTTTTTTCTTATCAAGGACTCTAAACCCTTTCAGTTTGATGGCGTATGTAACGGTTAGTGTCCTGGTTAACGCAAAGACAAAATACACATTGTGAGTTAAACCAGTTAGTTTTCTTTTAGTTACCCTCAGGCCTTTAAATCCAAAGTGTAACCGAGTCCAATTTACGTGGGTAAGACTGTACTTGTTGATTTTCGTTCTAATTCGGGGTGCACAATCTTAGATTCAATTCACCTCAAACAAGGCAACTTCTCACCCCGTCGATAAAGGAGTGGAAACGAAAGTCAACGTCAGAATCTATTTGAATGTTCCTTTACTTCACTGGTTCTTGGACTCTTGGTGTTCCATGACTCTTCTCGTGGTTCACAGGATATTCATTATATTTTATGGTGAAGGTGAGACAGTTGAGCGGAAAAGGGGTGAGGAAAAAATGGGTTGGATTAGGATTGGATACTATTTATCTTTGCTAACGCAGTATAGATATATATTGTATTTCATCGTATATTTTATTATTATCTTGGAGGAGTATGTCTCGCTGATCGGAACTTGCTTGCTATATTCCACACACCTCTTTGTATCTCAAATTTTCAAAAGGTCTTCTGCATCCATTCTTTTTTTTTTTTTTTTTTTTTGCATTTCTTTTATTTTCTGCTTACACTGTACTTTTTACATATTCATGCTAAAGTAACTTCACTCGATGATGGCGATTCGCTTGGTCCATTCCACACACCTATAGATCCCTGTACATCTCAGGAGCACTATATTGCTGACAATATACCGTTTCTGATCAAACCTATATTATCCTATCACCTTTTCCACTCATTTGGTATTGAATCGAAACTAGTTGCACATATCTATAAACTTGTTGAGAATGCAATACGAAAAATGTTAGCTATCTACTAATTTATCCAACTTTCAATTTTTTTTATGACAAATATGTCCCACACCAAAATGTTATCTATCTACCTTTTTTCTATCTTCAAGGAGATGGTCCACGACACGTTTTTAACTGGTAGTCCTTCATACCCTGGAACGAGTCGAGGGTCACTGCTTATCAGTCAGTCAATGAAAACAAAGTCATTAAAGAACAGTATTCCTCACTCATCTCCAGCTATGATCACCATCACTGGTATGGTTCCAGGTAGAATTCTGCTCTATCTTCACCGTTCTCATAGTGATACGATCTTCCGGGTATCTTCCAATCAAAACAAAGAAATTAACATCGACGTTGGATCACATAGATTTTCCCGTGAGTTTGTGCTACGTCCAGTTGACCAGAAAATACCAAGGCCGAAGTTAAAATATCCCTAGGTCTAACTATCTATAATTGAAATATTGTACATGAAGAGGAAACGTTATGAATTATTACATTAAAGCAATATAAAAAGAATAGTCAGTCCAACTGTCAGGACCTTAAGGTAGGTAGAAAAAAATTATTCAACTTTGATGCCAATTAAAGTTAATGAATTTTCCGAAGTGGGGACGATATTTAGTTCGAATAATTCATATTCATTTGAATAAGTATCCCCCAGCTATAGCGTACGTCAGTTATTTTGTTTGCTTGTTGTGTTTAGATGTTTGTGAGTTTGTATAGTTTATATATATATATATATATATATATATATATTTCTGCATCTGGCTTTGTTGTGATTCGAAAGGTTTCCCGTCGACATTCCTTCTCATGGTATCCGCATTGTCCTTACGAATACCAGTTTCCCAATGTGCCCCTATATGAGGACACAATTCTAAATCTGAGATTAAAAAAAAAAAAAAAAGGAATTGTAAACGATGTCAAAAATCTACGTCAGAATACTTGCATACTCCACCTAAGAGGATCTCTTTCAGCCTCTAAACCCCCTTCCACTAAACAACACATTTCGTGAAATGCGCTCATATCAAAAGCAAAAAAATTCTCGCAGCAAAAAGTGCGGGTTCCCACCTAAATATCTCAATCGATTGGGGTCGTCTCAGGTCGAGGTCTGCCACCTCTTGCTGCTTAACACTGTCTGTTCCTCTTGGCTGAGACTAGACACATTAAGTATGTCACTGGACTGAAGGAGTTAAATGAGATTCGAAAACTCCTTCAAGTCTTAACATGATTAATTAGTTCCTTGCCTGCAAAAATGAAATGAAAAAATACTACAATTTAGTGAAAGGCATATGGGAATGTACATGATGCATGATGCCATGGGGTATTTCGTCATGTAAAATCGTATGATATTATATGAAGTAACGTGAAGTCATATGCGATATTGGCCATGTGAGGTTATATTATGACATCCCATAAAATATGAAACAGTGACGATTTCCTTCTC
>NC_134785.1:32752924-32762924 GCF_046742065.1 Oratosquilla oratoria
GAATTAATTAATTCGATCAGGATCTGAAATGCCCGGAGTTTGAACCAAGAACTGGGCCCCACAGTCACCTCCGTTAGCATCAGCGACAAAGACCTCAGCATCACAACACAACCTCACTCAATCCATCTCACCTCACCGGAGCACTGTCGTCTTCGATCACCGACGGACCGCCAAGTGTGTGTGTTTGAGTGTGTGTGCGTGTGCGTGCGTGCTTGTGTGTGTGTGTATTCACTTGGTCTTTGGATCACGTGTTGGACTCGTGATCGACAGCTATTTCCCTCCTGTGTGTGTGTGTGTGTGTGTGTTTTTGTGCGTGTGTGTGTGGTGTGTGTGTGTGTGTGTGTGTGTGTGTGTGTGTGTGTGTGTGCGTGTGCGTGCGTGTGTGTGTGTGTGTGTGTGTGTGTGTGTGTGTGTGTGTGTGTGTGTGTGTGTGTGTGTGTGTGTGTGTGTGTGTGTGTGTGTGTGTGTGTGTGTGTGTGTGTGTGTGTGTGTGTGTATGTGTGTGTGTGTGTATGTGAATACACATGGAAAGAAGAACAACATAAAACATTACATCTACATGTTCATCACAGATAAAATTGTAGGGTGAAACACGGTGTGCAGTTGAGCATGCTCAAACAACTGGATACTGATGAAAAAGATTTGAGAATTATTCGTAACCTTTACAGAAGGCAGAAGGCAGCTGTGAAAATACAAGAAGAATTAACACGATGGACAAGGCTTGGATGAGAATTATTCCAAGTACACTTTTATCGCCAGATCTGTATGCTTTGTCTGATGAGTCTATTCTGAAAGATATGGAAGATTTAGACGGTATTAAGGCAGTAGGAAAGAATATAAAGATTATCCGCTTCACTTATGTCAGTTTTCATTGCAAACACTGAAGAATGGTTTAAAAAAACTTGGAGATAGTAAAGCAAAATAGCAAAGGTCAAGGATAGACAATTAACTCATAAATGGAAAATCACCTTTTTTTTATTGGTTTGTACGTAAAATGTTGGTAATATTTAGAAATAAATGATTACGGATTTGTAATATCAACCTTGATAATAACAAATCGAAACATTTCCACAACATAAATATTTATAGAACATAATAACATATGAATATAAACGTAACATTGATGTTATGTT
Source organism: Oratosquilla oratoria (assembly GCF_046742065.1). Lineage (NCBI taxonomy): Eukaryota > Metazoa > Arthropoda > Malacostraca > Stomatopoda > Squillidae > Oratosquilla > Oratosquilla oratoria. The sequence continues at coordinate 32,754,058 of NC_134785.1, forward strand.
TTCAATAAATTGTTGATTATACTGTGAAGAAAGCTAAATAAAACAAGGAAAATTTAACTAAAATGTACATTCCATCATTATTGTTGTACGGAGAGGAGTATCGACCGACGAGTAAGCGAAGCAATAGAAGTGGGAATATTAAGTAGAATCGTAGGAATACCGTAGACAGCGAAAAGAACCGATGATTAAAATGGTAATTAAAAAGAATAATGCGTTAAAGTATATTTTGAATTGACAGCTGCATTTTTTTAACATTATTTGCGTCGACAATTTGTTAACATATACTTTTCTTTATCAAAATTGAGGGAAAGGGTGCAGACGGACAACAAATACAAAATATCTTGGCATTCCACTGTAAGATGTCCAAGAAAAAATGAACCAGTATAGCTAATGCAACTTGCAAAAGAACAGAATGGCTAGCATAGATTGACTATCAGCGTTAGAAGGTATATATATACATATATATATACATATACATATATATACATATATATATATATATATATTAGTAAAGGGGGGGAGCAGGTTCTCAGTAATACACGTGGAGTTAAAAACGACAGCATTGTTGTAGTTGTTCAGTTTTTTCTTCGTATTCTCGATATTCCTGATAAGAAATTTTCCATTAACTGGGTGAATTGAAACTAGGTCTCTATATTCTTCCATTTGTTTTTATTTGACATCGACGTTTCGTCTTAAACAAGACATTATCAAGATATAACTGAAATAACAAAAATTACATGGTAACAGTAAAGGTACTAGACAATATCAAGATATAACTGAAATAACAAAAATTACATGGTAACAGTAAAGGTACTAGACAATATCAAGATAAAACTGAAATAACAAAAATTACATGGTAACAGAAATAATAAAGGTGACAGATTTGTGAAAGTAAATACGAAGACTTATATATAAAGGAGGAAGAGAGGAAGAAGGGTGTGACAATCGGGGATGACCGAAGTATATATACCTAAGATCAGGTCAGACAAGGGGGGGGAGGGAAGGGACAGACAATAAGGACCTCAGAGGTCAAGGGGTAAGGGGGGTGGGGTGGGGGGTGGTGGAGGGTTAGGCGGGTGCGGGTGAGACAAGTCATTAATTGATTTATTTAATGGCAATTTTATGCCTTTTAATAAATCAATTAATGACTTGTCTCATTTGATACCAAAGGAAAAGGTAAATTTCATCTTCAATTATCCCAACAATTTGTTCAGTAAAGTCGTCAATATACATCATAGATCCAAGAGTAATACAACTCCTGGAGTTTACAAATTACCTTGTTTAGATTGCGAGGATGTATATTGGGGACAGACGGGTCGAGACCTCACTACCAGGGTCAAGGAGCACAAGAACTCTGTAAAATACGGGCAGGAAAATTCCGCGGTATTTCAGCACGTCGCCAACAAAAACCACCGGATAAATTGGGACGATGCTGAAACAATTTACAAATTCAAATGTAGTTTCAGAAGAAAAATGGTAGAATCCTCCCTAATAAACAATTTTCCAAATTATAACATTTCCTATGGTCAATGGTCACCAGATTGTATTTCTTCTTTTGCTATAAATAAAATGTTATCATCTACATTAGCGGTGGACAAAAGACACCAAGGTCCATGCAACGCCGGACACGTGACCTGAGCCACCAAGATCCACACAATGGCCGCCGGACAAGTGACCTGAGCCCCCGTCCCTTCTAGCTTACCTCATTGTTTTAGTATAAATACACATTGTTCTCTACTCTGTAATTCATATCTGCTGAAGAGGATCACAGTAAGTGATCGAAATATACAGATCTCTATATCTTCGCTTATTCTTCTCCGAAAGTGGGTCATCAGTATTGTATATGTATATGTATATTTATATGTATATGTATATGTATATGTATATGTATATATATATATATATATATATATATACATATATATATATATATATATATATATATATATATATGTAAAGTACCGATATAGTCCGTAATTTCCGAAAACTGTAGCCATAGCTTCCCAGCATCCCACTTTTAATGTGCAGCATGCTGCAGAATTTAACCTCCCTTCGGCCCACCCACAGAATAAACCATGCCCTCCATCACCAACAAGAACGAAATTATCCAGAGCCCCCACTGGAGCACAGGAACCGTCAGAGCTCCCAGCAGCACCTTGAACCACAACGCCGACCAGAGCTCAATGCCCTCCAGCAACAACGTCAGCCCATAGGACCATGGACCAAAAGTCAAGCCAGAGTTTCTTCCACTCACTCTATGCTGAGACTGACGACTTCCCCTAGTGACTTCTCTCAGGGACTCAAATTGACCTCCCCCACTTTTCTCAGGAACCTTAACCACAGACTCCCATTGACTTTATCCCACTCAGTGACCTCACCCAAGAATTCACATTGACCTATCCTACTTCTTCAGATGACCTCACCTAAGAACTCCCATTGATCTCTCCTACTGCTCCTAACAACTTCACTTTATAAGCAGCACAAGTCAGCGATCGGACATCGTTCTTCACCAGATCTTCCCCTACTACACCCCTTCAAGATAAATGGTCATAGTTCTTCCCTTAGTTTTATTGTACTGTTACATTGATTTATTATATTCGTTGGCATTCAACAGTGCCTATCAATACACACATACTCGTGATATGGGAATCATGAATGATTATGTTCAAAACTGGAACTATGAGAATAAAAAGTTTTTTCTATCTATCTATCTATCTATCTATCTATCTATCTATCTATCTATCTATCTATCTATCTATCTATCTATCTATCTATCTATCTATCTATCTATCTATCTATCTATCTATCTACCTACCTACCTACCTATCTATCTATCTATCTATCTACCTACCTACCTACCTATCTATCTATCTATCTATCTATCTATCTATCTATCTATCTATCTATCTATCTATCTATCTATCTATCTATCTATCTATCTATCTATCTATCTATCTATCTATCTATCTATCTATCTATCTATCTATCTATCTATCTATCTATCTGTGCATCCCATTTCCCTTGTCAATGTTCTCTCGGGGAACGAAACCACCGTTCACATTTACTTTAATAGAGCTACAAAGGGCACACAATCTGTGTTGCATGCAACATGGCTTGGGATCCCGACCATCCTCTCATCCTCTTATCCTCCACCCCGCCGCCCTTGGGAAAAGCGGCTATGGTCCGCGGCAAAGTGGAACAAAAATTGCGATTTCGGGAGAGGTTTCCCCGAGATAAAACGAGTCGAAGGTTCCTGGGAGTGCCACTTCATCCGGTCGTGGTATGGACCTGAGAATTATTCAAATCGTGTGGTGCGGCCCTTACATGAACATTTTGGAAAATTTGATTTCAGGAAGATCATGCTATCAAGAGTATGGAGGGGAGATAACTGAACGTAGGGGAATTAAAAAAAAAAAGAATAATCCGTCTGGATGCCAGAGATAGTCTGGTAGTAACTGAAATGAAAGAAGCTCTGAGACTTAAACATGATTAACGTTATTCTTTATTAAAGAGGGAGGGCTGAAGAGGAGAATAGAATAGCTTGGTGACAGCCAAAATAAAAAAAGATATGGAAACTCATTGATATTAGCCCTTTTGCTAACGAAGGAAAGCCAGATATTCTGAATAAAAGACAAAACATCAAAATCTTTGAGAAATAACCCCATCGTTAATAAGGGACATCGTCAAAGACTAATAAAATAGCCTAATGTGAACCAGAATGTCCTCTGCGCTATCAGGTACAAAGGAAATGCACCGAGAGAAACTAAACGATCAGTTAGGGAGGAAAGAACGACGACAACTAATAAGATTCCCTTTACTACGATGACGTTTTTCGATGCTTTTATCGCGCTCAAAACTAGACGACTTTTTCCTTTGTCGGTTGGGCAGGTAGGGGATTGAGAGAGACTTCGTTTGATCGAGACACAATTTACTAACAAGTGTATCCTAGTATCTAAATGAAGTTGGCTAATGTTAACCAAAAAAATATCCCTGAACGATGTCATCATACTGAGGGACTAAAAAGATGATAATGAGTCTAAGACATTAGGCTTATGAATATTCAGTCCCTATTAAGTCTAAACAATGATCTAAGGTTATGTAAAATAAAAAGAAAGCCATATGCTCAGCGTCTGATAATAAAAGCAGGAGAAATACCGTAACTAATAAAATTAAATGATTACTACGAAACAAATACTAAATGACAAAAAACAAGAATGGTAATTAATCATTTTACTACAGTTACAGTAATATAAATGAAAGTTTCTGGTATGAATCAATATTTAATATTCACTATGTCCCACTGTAGTAAAGGGAATAGTCAATATGATTTATCCTCTTCACAACTGCGATACCTCCTCAGCTGAATAAAATCGTTAGAAGTGAACCAGAATGAGCTTTATAAAGGGTCTCACCCTATAGAAATAGTTTACAGGAAGTCGGCTCCTTAAAAATAATACCAGTCTCAGTTTGATAACAAAAAAAAAAAGAAGTCATATGCAAGCAAGAGCATAATCTGGAAATGGCATTACTGCAATAAGGTAAATCAAAATTCTTTAACTCCTTCACTGCTAAAAAATTCTCTAGAATAAGTATTTATCAGATAAAAAGTAGGAAAAAATTCATAAACTGGATCACCATATCAAAGTTCATCAAGGAAGATAAGCCCTTCCATGACCGAGACACCCCTCAACCAAGGCCCTTTTTTTTTTAATAGAAACGACATAAAACACAATGTGCAAAATGCGTCACCGTGCCAAAATGATTAATCAAGACTCCTGTTTCACCCTTTTACAACAATGACGGGGTTTCTGCTGAATAAAGGAGAAAAGATAACATAAAAAATAACTTATTAAATAAGTAAATATATAAATAAGTAAAATATTAATGAATGAATTAATTAATAGATAATGTTCAAGTAATTAATCAATTTAATCAATATAGGTCATTAGTTACTTTAGGGCAATGACGCACCTTTAGCTGAATAGAGTATTTGGTGTGAGCCAGACCAAAACAGGCACGTGCCCCATCATGACAAAGGTCTTAGTCGAGGTAAGTTTAACTTTAATCAGTTAAATGATCTGCCGTAAAGCAAGACCAAGTTTGTACACTGACTGACCGTGTAAAAGAGTTTAATCATGACAGCATGAAATTCTTCAGGCAAAGCTAGTGATGCCCTCTCCTTCGGGGCAAAAAAGTGTCTGCATGTATAATAACGTCATAGGGTTAAGGGTCGTGTAATATCACCGTAGTTGATTGCTATACCCATGAAAGAAATTATGAAATAAGTGAAAAAATGTATCTGTATACCATGAGCTCTTTCCCCCTTATAAAAGAGTTAGCCAAGTCAGAGGCACGTTCCTATCCCCACCCATTTCACTCCCCTCTACCACCCTTTCCACCCCTCCTATCTCAGCTCCTCATGGATGACAGATCACACCTTCATCCGCCAACTGCCCTGGGTCAAACGCAATGCAGCAAGGCAGTACATCCACAGAGAGGCAGCTTCACTTAATCGGCGACCCCCTCCTCTCCGTCCCATCATGTAGAAAAAAGAAGACGAGGAAAAACCCCTTCGGGCTACGCCAAAATATCATTCACACATAGTGTCCCCTACCCCCCATCCCTAATCTCTGTCTTCCTTGCATAACAGTATCATCCATACACATTCTCCACTCATCCCTGTTTCCTGCTTTGGTCCTTCCTTTCTCAACAGATATTCCCCTCTTGCTCAACGCCTCCTTCATCCCATTCATCCATCTCATCCTCGGTCGTCACCTCAAGCTCACTTCCTCCACCTCTGCCTTCCACACCACCTTTATTTTTATTTTATTTTATTATTATTTTTTTTTTACTAATCTTTCATCTATCATTCTTTCCATGTGTCCAAACTATCACAATAATATTTCATCAGATCTATCTGCCATCTCCTTTTCCACTCTCGCTCTCCTCCTCACCTCCTCGTTTCTCGCTCTATCCAACCTTGTAACCCCTAACATACTTCTCATATATTTCATCTCAAACACATTTAAAATTTTCATCTCTATTTTTCTTAAATTTCAAGTCTCTACCCCATAGAATGCCGTATCACTCCTTCATACTACCTTCTCTTTGCATCCATTTGCTTATTTCTCGTAACACTTTTTAACTCCGCAAGGTATTTACTTGCTTCTCTCAATCTAAAAATTACCTCCACTTCCATTCTTCCCTTTCCACATGCGACCCTAAATACCTAAAGCTATCTACTTCTTCCAGCGTCTCTCCTTTTAGACTTACATCCAGCTCACTGTCATCCTCTACACTTGCACAACTCATCACCTTGTTTTTATATACATTTACTTTAAACTTACTCCTATTGCATACCTCTCCAAACTCCTTCACTAACCCCCTTAATCCCTCCTTTGACCCTGCCACAAGCGCAGCATTGTCAGCAAACAACAACTGGCTCAGTTCCCCATTTTCTTGATTTAGAAAAAAATAGATAATCAAATAAATTGAAATGGGTTGAGGTTAAATCATGGTTATAAATGAACCACCCGTTGTTTGCAGATAGCCCAATGGCAATGAGTAACAATGAAGAGATTGTACAGAAACTTACAATTTCTTTTTCCTTTTATTTATCTATTTGTTTATTTATTTATTTATTCTTTAATTTGGGAAAATAAGGAAAGTAAAAATAATGGAGTACAAGGACGGATTAAACTTTTACTGTTTAAAAGGACAAAATGAACACCTGTCAGGGTTTCATACCAATTCAAGCAAAACGATTATAGAGAGTTTAGAAAAACCCTTAGGCTGTAAGCATGCTCCAGTCACTTATGTCCTATGCAATTTTTGTATTGTTGGGACAGGTTTACAGTGAGTACAGGAGAATCGAAGAACAGTGCAAAATTCGAACTCGCGGCTAAGAAGATACGAGACTAGGACGATGGTAATGGTGAGGGGCCTACGCTAGGAGGCGCGTAGCTACGGCCAAAGTGGTCACCTTTGCCCTATGTGCTCGGACTGTTGGGACATGTAAGAGCCACTGCTGGGAATTGGAGAGAAGTGCGGGATTCAAAACCACAATTCAGCAAACACGAGGCCAGCAAGCTTCTGGTTACATCACCAGCACATTGATCCGCACGCTTTGGTTAGAATTCTATCGCGTAATTCAACTAACTTGACTGTTCTTCTAGTACCTAAAGAGAAGATTAGGCACATTTCAAGATTTTATTCTGTCTAAAACCAGAGAGTTTTATTCACTTTAGGAGAATACTATAAGTTTACAAGGAAAGAAACGGTATGACATTTTTTAAGGAGTAAAAACAATGCAAGAGGTCAGGGGATAATTATTTTCAGGTTAATGTGGCGGTATAAGGAACTGAAGGCGAAACAAAAATGAGTTCACGTGCTGGTGGCTTAAAAATATCTAAGATAGTAAAGGATCGTTGTATGTACAGAACAGGGCAAAAAGGAGGCTAAGATAGAGGAAAACGAAGACGAAAAGGAGGAAAAGATAAGAGAAAGGTTTTTGAGAGTAGCGTGAGAAAGTGAGATTTTAGGACGGGATGAGGTACAATGAGTAGAAGCACAACTTTCGTATTCCATTATGTCCGGTTACCGTTTGGGAGTTTGACTTCAAATATTGTACTTCCTTAGTCTGAAAAGCAACATAGTGACTTTCGCCCTCGAATGTTTCTCCTTTCTTTCATCCCTACTCCCCTCCTTCTCTTCCTCCATCCCTCGTTCTATCTTTATAAATTTCCTTCTTTCTCTGTCCTTTTATTTCTTTTGAATCAGAACAGGGCTGAGACTTGGTGAGGAGGAGAAACGCAAAGGTTTGTTGAGGAAAAAGTTTGGTATTCCATTATGTCTGTTTACTGTTTAGTATTTTTACTTCAAATACAGTATTTCCTTTGTTGGATGAGAAGATAAAGTAACCCTCTTTCACTCCCCTGCCTCCTTCCTTCCATCCAACCCTCCTTCCAAATATGTCTGTTTGTCTGTCTGTCTCTTTTAAAAGTCTGTCTCTCTGTCTCCCTGTCTCTTTGCCTGTCTATATGTCTGTCTGTCTCTTTGCCTGTCTATATGTCTGTCTGTCTCTTTGCCTGTCTATATGTCTGTTTGTCTCTTTGTCTGTCTGTCTACCTGTCTACCTGTCTATCTACCTACCTGTTTGTCTGTCTGTCTGTCTGTCTGTCTGTCTGTCTGTCTGTCTGTCTGTCTGTCTGTCTGTCTGTCTGTCTGTCTGTCTGTCTGTCTGTCTGTCTGTCTGTCTGTCTGTCTGTCTGTCTGTCTGTCTGTCTGTCTATCTGTCTGTCTGTTTGCCTGCCTGCCTATCTGTCTGCCTGTCTGCCTGTCCATCTGCCTGTCTGCCTGTCTGTCTGTCTGTCTGTCTGTCTGTTTGCCTGCCTGCCTATCTGTCTACCTGTCTATCTACATACCTATCTGTCTACCTGTCTATCTACCTACCTGTCTGTCTGTCTGTCTGTCTGTCTGTCTGTCTGTCTGTCTGTCTGTCTGTCTGTCTGTCTGTCTGTCTGTCTGTCTGTCTGTCTGTCTGTCTGTCTGTCTGTCTGTCTGTCTGTCTGACTGTCTGTCTCTGCCCATCCGTCCATCTGTCTATCTGTCTGTCTGACTGTCTGTCTCTGCCCATCCGTCCATCTGTCTATCTGTCTGTCTGACTGTCTGTCTCTGCCCATCCGTCCATCTGTCTATCTGTCTGTCTGACTGTCTGTCTCTGCCCATCCGTCCATCTGTCTATCTGTCTGTCTGACTGTCTGTCTCTGCCCATCCGTCCATCTGTCTATCTGTCTGTCTGACTGTCTTTGTGTCGGTTTGTTTGTCTGTTTGTCTCTTCGTCTGTCAGTTTGTCTGACTGTTTGTTC
>NC_134785.1:32775424-32777924 GCF_046742065.1 Oratosquilla oratoria
ACAGCTACGTCCACGACATGCTAGCAAATGCTGAAAGGGTGGATATGTGGATGATTCTTTGTGCGTGTGTTTGTGCGTGTGTTTGTGTGTGTGTGTGTGTGTGTGTGTGTGTGTGTGTGTGTGTGTGTGTGTGTGTGTGTGTGTGTGTGTGTGTGTGTGTGTGTGTGTGTGTGTGTGTGTGTGTGTGTGTGTGTGTGTGTGTGTGTGTGTGTGTGTGTGTGTGTGTGTGTGTGTGTGTGTGTGTGTGTTTGTGTGTATGTGTGTTTGTGTGTTTGCACGTATAATTATTTCCATTTAAGAAATGCGACTTCCTTATCAACCTATTACAAAATGGCTTGATAACAAAGACAATTATTGCAAATAAGCAAGCGATAGGCATACAAGAATTTTAAACTTTCTGAATTTCTAATCACTATCAGAGCTATGTAGTGACCCAAAGGGAGGTAAAAAGAAGATCAGGAAAAGAGCAACACTTAGAAATTATATTGCTAGCATGTCTAAAGAAAATAAGAATGCTCTTTTATTAGAAGTAAAAATGTCGACAGGAATTATATATGCCTATCTATGCCTACCTCGGTCAATTTGAAAAATAGTATGAAAGTATATACGATATTCTAATCATAACTTCAGTTCCGTACTCATAAACGAAACTCCCTAAAGCGAAAAATTATCAGGATCACGTGTTATGTTAACCGGAAATTTACTCATTTTGTATATATGACCAAAGGAAACATTATATGTAGAACAAATCAAATATCTTAAGAAAAAAACGACGGTTGTAATAAAAGAATTTTAAAAGAAACACAAATTGGAATTAATATTCTATTAGAGACTATATTCAAAAACTATCACGGATGGTGCTGTACCAAAAGAATAAAAAAAAAAGCAAATGTTACACTTATATTGAAATGAATAAATAAATAAATAAAATTGAAACAGAACCAAACACCAATAAACTTGACGTGTACCTGTCTGTGGTTCTCCTGCTATATGGACAGATAAGCTACCCATTTTCAAACCCTGACAACCCCCTCACCTCCATCAAAAGGTGCTGTCATGACGGGCTGACGCTCGGTCTCCGGACTTGGTCTAAGACAGTGGTTCCCAAACTTTTTTTGGCCGCGACCCAAATCCAGATCTGGTGAAGATGTGGCGACCCAAGCATCAAAAAGCAATTTCGAAAGTCTTATTTTATTGAAAACACAATGAAATTAAAATGCAATGGTACAAATACTTTTTCTAACAAGGTCTCGCGACCCATGTTTGGATCGCGACCCATAGTTTGGGAATCGCTGGTCTAAGATCTCTTTCTATTTTTACACATGGGAAGCTGAAAGCCATCGACTGCTTCTGTCTTCCTACCACTTTAATACGATGATAAAGAAACGATCCAACACTAATGAAGCATAGGTAATAATCCAGAGTTTCTTACCAGAGAGACCCATGTGAATTTCCGAGGCCCATTACCAGGAACTGTGAGTCTGCAGGTAGTCCTCTTGGTGAAATTCGAGGCAAGTATTGATTGACTGATTGATTGACAGCCAACACGGCTTCGGACGTAAAAGCTCATACGCGTCTAACCCACTAAAATTCTACAACTCGATCGTCTTGAAGTACAAAACAAATGGTATGGAATAAAAGTTTTGATACTGTCCCACACGAGAAACAACTAAATTCATTTAGCATGAAATAACCCAGTAGAATTCTATGACATAGTTACCTCAACTCAAGACAAACCAAATGGTGTGGATTCAATGAGTCTACTAACTAAACTCATTTAATATAGAATAAAAGGTAAATTACTCAGTTGGATTAGAAACTGGTCGAAGAGTCGTAAACAGTAAGATGTTCTGAGTGAAAAATCTTCTAGTTAGAATAATATTACGAGTGGAGTTCCCCAGGGTTCCGTTCTAAAGCCAGTTTCGTTCGTAGTATATACTAAATGACTGGACTAAAATCTAGTCTCTTAATTCGCTAGCATGTAGGGAATAGAAAATGATGACTCGAATCAACTATATATTCAAAAAGATTTGGATAGATTAGATTTATTTTTCTTTCTTTCTCTTATCTATTTTATTTTATTTTTATTTTTCTTATCTATTGTATTGTATTGTATTGTATTGTATTGTATTGTATTGTATTGTATTGTATTGTATTGTATTTTATTCCATTCTATTCTATTCTATTCTATTCTATTCTATTCTATTCTATTCTATTCTATTCTATTCTATTCTATTCTATTCTATTCTATTCTATTCTGTTCTGTTCTATTCGATTCCAATTTATTCTATTGTATCCAGTCTACCATTTCTTTTAAGTTCTCATCACTCATTCCATACTGGGTGACACCTTTTCTTTCTTGAGACTCGAACCAGGTTTTTTCGTTCACCTTTGTGCCTCGTCTTCCCTTGATAATAATAGTGTTGTGACCTTTTTGGATTATTTTTTCCTTTCCTTTCGTTCCATTCCTCTCCTTTTCCTTCACTAATGAGGCTTGACT
>NC_134785.1:32802924-32817924 GCF_046742065.1 Oratosquilla oratoria
ACACATACGCGCGCACACACACACACACACACACACACACACACACACACACACACACACACACACACATTTATATATATATATATATATATATATATATATATATATATATATATATATATATATATATGCAAAACAAATCACTAAGCACACGTGACAACAATACTTGCAGAAACCACTTGGAAAATAAAAGAAATGAATACCGAACGTTTTCGTCTATTCAAGACATCATCAGGGTACAAAGGATACAAAAAATGACCAAAGGTCACAATATGTACATGGTGGTAGAGGAACTGGGAAAGGTCCAATGTTACCCGATTCCAGAAGAATTATTTACAATCTTTTTAATAATAAAATTATCTAACTTATACAAACCTAAGCTTAAATTCATATTGTTTTCAAAACTATTTTTAATATGACATGACTCAATTATGTTCCTTTCTATAGTATTATGACATGATGTAATAACTTTTGTGTTCTCCCAGTCAATACTATGGGAGAGCTCTTTTTGGTGGACGAAAAATCCGCTTGGCATTTGAGCCGTTCTTATGTTGTATTTATGTTGACTAATCCTTTTGTTTAAATATTTTCCTGTTTGGCCTATGTACTTAAATTCACACACTTTACAAGGTATACTGTAGACACATCCTTCTTTTTCATTTGGAGAATTCCTAATAAGATAGTTCTTAACAATATTGTTGTTATCAGATATCACCTGAATACCAAAGCTTTTAAATATTTGAGGAAGGGTGATAAAATTTTCATTATATGGAATTGCTAAAATGTTCTTCAATTTAAATTCGTTTACTTGAAAGGTGTTAAAATATGTTCTGGCTTTTTCTTGTGCTCTATCCATCAGACGTTTTGGATATTTTAATTTTTGACCAATCTCATAAACAAATTTTACTTCATCTTTAAGATACCCAGGAGAACATACTCTAAACGCTCTCAAGAACATAGAAGAAAAAGCAGATAACTTCGTATTTTGATGATGGTATGAATAGAAATGAATATATGAGAGAACATTAGTTGGTTTTCTGTAGACATTAAATTTAGAATATCTACCATAACGATGAATACTTACATCTAAGAAAGGCAATGTGTTGTTCTCTTCTGTCTCAAATGTGAATTTTATAGAAGGAACCAAACTATTTAACTTTAATACAAACTCATCCACAGGTTTATCATAAGGCCAAATACATGATATGTCGTCAACATATCTGTACCATATTACATTAGATGGCAAAATATTAGACAATAAATCTCTTTCGAAAAACTCCATATATAGATTACTTAGAACCGGAGACAGACAATTCCCCATAGCCATACCAAATGTTTGTTTGTAAAACTTCCCATTAAACTCAAATTTCGAGTCAACAACACATAACTTGATTAAACTAATAATTGTATGGGGAGGAAGTATAAGATCATATTTCTTTATTATTATTATTTTTTTTTTTTCAAGAAAACTTAACAAGTCAAAAACCGGTTTTTACTTGTTAAGTTTTCTTGAAAAAGAATTAAAGAATTGGCCGCAAGTCTGTGTTCCTTTACAAAGGATTACAAAGGATTACAAAGGCGGAGCATGCCGACAGGAGACCTTTTGATCCATATCTAGGTCGGATGCAAAAAAAAAAAAAAAAAAATCATATTAATAATAAATTAAAACTATAATAATGTAAAAATAACAAATAAAATACACAAACAAATGCATAGGTATAGTTGAATAACAAACAAAAAGGTAAATAGTAAATGATTATAAATTGACATATAACTAATAATAAATGAAAATCAGACAAACAAATTATAACAAAACAAAAACAAATAATATAACATAAATTATAATCATTACAGCATCTTACTTAGGTATTTATCTAAATGATTCTTAAAGCTTCGAACTGAACTACATTGCACTACCTGTGCAGGAAGTTTATTCCATTCATTAACTACACGGTTGGCAAAGTTGTTTCTACCTACTTCCAAATTGAATCTATTTCCGGACAGTTTGAGACCATTGTTTCTTGTCTGATTCTCATTCAATGTGAAAATTTGGTCACTTTTGATGTTGTCAATTCCCTTTAAAATCTTAAAGACCTGTATCAAGTCACCTCTGAGTCTAGCTTTTTTAGGGAAAACAGATTCATGTGCTTAAGTCGATTTTCGTATGATTTATTTTTGATATTTGGGATCAGTTTTGTGGCTCGCCGTTGTACTTTTTCCAGTCTGTCAATGTCTTTAATGAGATTCGGTGACCATACGGAAACAGCATATTCCAAATGTGGACGAACTAACGATTTATATAGCTTGTTAATGAGTGATGGACTTTTGAAATCAAAAGATCGCGCAATCAATCCCAGAATCTTATTTGCTTTCTCAGAGGCTGAAATACACTGCTTGGATGATTTGAGGTCGTTACTGATAATTACGCCGAGATCTTTTTCACTATCCACTTTTGTTAACGAATTTCCAAATAACTTGTAATCGTACTTACTGTTATTTTTACCTATGTGCATTACCTTGCATTTACTTGTGTTAAATTTCATTAGCCACTTTTCAGACCATTGCTGTAATTGATCTAAATCTTCTTGAATATCTAATTGGTTTGAGTGATCATTTGCCACTCCGCACAGTTTTGTATCATCAGCAAATTTGGAAACAGTAAATTTTAGTCCATTGTCTATATCATTTATATATACTATGAATAGAAGTGGCCCAAGAACGGAACCCTGAGGAACTCCACTTGCAACATTTTTCCATCCAGAAGTTTTTCCATTTAAAACAACTCTCTGTTTTCGACCTTTCAACCAATTACTAGTCCAACCTAATAGGCTACCACTTATTCCATGCAAAGCTAATTTAGTAAGTAGTCTTTCGTGTGGGACGGTATCAAAAGCTTTTGCAAAGTCTAGATATATTAAATCTATATTGTTTCTTTTGTCATAATTCGAGATAACTGTGTTGTAGAATTCGAGTAAGTTAGTCACGCAAGAACGTTTCCGTCTGAAACCATGCTGGCTATCATTTATCAAACGGTTACTTTCTAAATGATATTCGATATCATCTCTGATGATAGTTTCCATTATTTTTCCTACGATCGAAGTCAAACTTATAGGCCTATAGTTATTTGGTTTCTTTTTGTCACCTTTTTTGAATATGGGAGTAACGTTAGCTAGCTTCCATTCTCTTGGGACATCTCCGGATATGATGGATTTCTTGAAAATAATTTCTAATGGAACAACAATCTCATTTTTCATTTCCTTTAAGATTCTTGGATGCCAACCGTCAGGCCCTGGTGTTTTATTAACTTTGAGTTTGTCTATACACCTTTTAATTTTTTCTTTTGTTATATTTACCGTAGTGAGTAAGTTTACCCCAGACTTTTCACAGGTTTCAGTTTGGAATTCACTTTGAGGTGTTTCGTTTACGAATACCGAGCTAAAATAATTGTTTAAGATATTACACATTCCTTCATTTGAATATTCAAGTTGACCGTCAGCAGATGATAGTGGACCAATGTGATTCCTAACAACCTTTTTATCTCTAATGTAACTATAGAATTCTTTGGGATTCTCTTTGGATTTATCAGCGATGTACTTTCCATGTTACCACCTGTTTCGGGTAGTTGTAGCCACGCCCTAATTTTTTCGTCTTCCTGAATTACCGATCGTATGAAATACAATTTTCTATGTTCCGTGTGTATTATTCCTTTGTTATCCTTTTATTTTAGTTAGCTAGGATATTGTTCATATTGTATATTGTACCTTATTATATTAATTATCTCTGTATGTGTAGTATGTTATTCCACTCACCCTGCCTGTAATAAAATAAGTGATAACGGTTTGTGAGTTGGCAACTGCGGCCCCCCCATGGTGACTGCAGTCACGAGGTATACTACTTCTTATCTTCTCTCTCTCTGATTTCTGAACCCCTATAGATCGGACACTTCCCGCTCCTCAATAATCCCTAGGTTAAGTATGTTAGGTGGACCCCAGTGGTAACAAGAGGTCCGGGTATGCATAAAATAAGTGTGTGTGTAGTGCTAAGTGAATATGTAAATGATTTATGTTAGAACACCATAGCTTTGCCTTAACCTTGCCCCTTTGAGTTATTCACCGGTCACCTAAACTATTGACATACGTGCTTGAAAGTACTGCACAGATTTATATTTGATATGCAGTATATTGTTACCCTGCCATTTAGTCTCAATCTGGTTCGTCAATGATTGGAGGTGGGATTGTTTCTCCAATTAAGATTGGGCATTAATGGGAGGCGTAACAATATATATATATGTATATATATATATATATATATATATATATATATATATATATATACATGTGTGTATGTGTGATTCACCTTGGTCTTTGGATCACGTGTTGGACTCGTGATCGACAGCTATTTATATTTGTATTTATATTTATATTTATATTTATATTTATATTTATATTTATATTTATATTTATATTTATATTTATATTTATATTTATATTTATATTTATATTTATATTTATATTTATATTTATATTTATATTTATATCTATATTTATATTTGTATTTATATTTATATTTACATTTACATTTACATTTACATTTACATTTACATTTACATTTACATTTATATTTATATTTATATTTATATTTATATTTATATTTATATTTATTTTTATTTTATATTTACATATATTTATATTTATATTTATATATTTATGTATTTATATTTATATTTATATTTATATTTATATTTATATTTATATTTATATTTATATTTATATTTATATTTATATTTATATTTATATTTATATTTATATTTATATTTATATATGTATTCATATATATATTCATATTTATATCTATATTTATGTTTATATGTGCGTATATATTTTGCAGAAGCCACAGAGAAAGGCTTACTCACCATTTACTCTGATTTTCTGTTGCAATATGTTTGTACGTATATCTGTAGTTTCGTTTCATATAAAACCTTTTCGCAGCTTTGGCATCGTTATTTTTGGGCGGATGTCATTTTGTTTTTGTTTTCTCCAATATTTCTCAGAAAGATCACCACACAAATAAAGATCTGGAACTAGTCACACTGGCATGAACCGACTATGCATGTAAAGAAGCGTAGGCGCATGAACAATTTCACAAAGACCCACTTCAACAAGCTCACATTCACATATCATCCCTCCTCCTCTTGGAATTGTCAGCAATCCATGAGATGCGAACAGGTTCCCACTCGAACGCTGAAGCCTAATGCTAAAGAATGCCATCATCATATGGAATCAATACCCAATCACGCCAATCCGAAACCCTTGGATAGGCCAAGTCCATTTTCGCAAAATCCAGCAGGATCTCAAACACGTTCGACATCGAGGAAATAGATCCACTCCAACCGACCCATCCCATCGATCTCTTATGTTATTCACAAAAATTCCCAGACATCACACCAAGGAGGTAGACGTCCTCCATTTGGCATCCACAGCAGTTGAGCAACTCATTGGGGTATTCAAACTAAAATCAGGGAAACAATATTACTCTAAAATATTTGCACTAAGCTCCATGTTACACTAGATTGAAATAACACGGATTATAATATTATGTGTGTTTATGTGTGTATTTGAGTGTGTGTGGTGTGTGTGTGTGTGTGTGTGTGTGTGTGTGTGTGTGTGTGTGTGTGTGTGTGTGTGTGTGTATGTGTGTATGTGTGTGTGTGTGTGTGTGTGTGTGTGTGTGTGTGTGTGTGTGTGTGTGTGTGTGTGTGTGTGTGTGTGTGTGTGTGTGTGTGTGTGTGTGTGTGTGTGTGTGTGTGTGTGTGTGTGTGTGTGTGTGTGTGTGTGTGTGTGTGCGTGTGTGTGTGTGCGTGTATGTGTGTGCACGCGAGCACACGGGCAAGTTCAACAAGTACATAAACACATGTATATTATTTCACATATATAAGTTTCTTTTCCCTTGAAAGACTAGCGTGACCATATGGTCACACACAAAAAAAGTTTTTGTATATATGTCACTAACACTAAAACAAGTACAGGATGGCAAAAAACAAGTTTGCCATAAACTAGTGTATGATTCATTCTGCAAGAACTTACGCAACAAACGTTTATAACATTTAAGATAATAAACATGAATTTAATAAAAATCTACACAAAAAATAATTCAGTCCTTAGAGGGTCACAGGCTAATAATTAACTGTGGACATAGTTACAATAAATATGAATCTATGCTTCTTGACTTAATTTGAAAAGCTTTAGAATCCATCTCTCTTTTTCTTTTCTAACGATAAGGAAGGACTGAGGTTCAGTGAGTAAAAACTCCATCGAGGTATTCATTGCATGTAGTAAGAAGAGTGATAGAAAGGATAAAGGACATCGGATGCTATCAACCTGAAACCTCGAAAAAGAAACCTCTAAAAATAAAGCATTATATATATAATATATATATATATGTGTGTGTACATATACACACATATATTACACATCCAGATTATATATAAGTATGTAAATACATACATACATACATACATACATACATATATATATATATATATATATATATATATATATACATATATATATATATATATATATGTGTGTGTGTGTGTGTGTGTGTGTGTGTGTGTGTGTGTGTGTGTGTGTGTGTGTGTGTGTGTGTGTGTGTGTGTGTGTGTGTGTGTGTGTGTGTGTGTGTGTGTGTGTGTGTGTGTGTGTGTGTGTGTGTGTGTGTGTGTTTATGTATTTGTATGTGTATATGTATGTGTATTTGTGTATATATATATACATATATACATATATGTATGTATATATATATACATATATATATATATATATATATATATATATATATGTATATATATATGTATATATATACAAGCACCTGGCTACGCCAGGGGTGCTTGGCCTTCGGCAAGACCCGCTGCGCGGATCGCTCGCTTCGCTTTCGTGTTACACGGGCAGTTCTAATCTTTAATTGTTGGTCTCTGTCATAATAAAATATAGGTCCAAATACGAATTATCATTTCTCCGTTTCGGCGCCCCTGGAAACGGGCAGAGGCATTGTGTCCAACGTGCAACCTTGACCACGATTGGGGTACTTTCTTTTGAATGTCTTGAACCTACGCTCTAAATAGTACAACTGGTATTGCCTGTGTCCTCTTCCACCATTACCACAAAAATTGTTGTAGCCTGCGTAATAGTGCTTCTTGAAATTTTCTACAACCTCGGAAGAAATACGAACACCAAGAACTTCGAGATCTTCGAGACCTTCCAGAAGTTCGAGACCTTCCAGAACTTCGAGACCTTCCAGACCTTCGAGAACTTCGGCACTTTCGAGAACTTCGGCACCTTCGAGAGCTTCGGCACCTTCGAGAACTTCGGCACCTTCGAGAACTTCGGCACCTTCGAGAACTTCAACACCTTCGAGAACTTCGGCACCTTCGAGAACTTCGGCACCTTCGAGAACTTCGGCACCTTCGACAACTTTGGCGCCTTCGAGAACTTCGGCGCCTTCGAGAACTTCGGCGCTTTCGAGAACTTCGGCGCCTTCGCGAACTTCGGCGCCTTCGAGAACTTTGGCACCTTTGAGAACTTCGGCACCTTCGAGAACTTCGGCACCTTCGACAATTTCGGCACTTTTGAGAACTTCGAGAACCTCGACACCTTCGAGAACTTCGGCACCTTCGAGAACTTCGGCACCTTCGAAAACTTCGGCAGCTTCGAGAACTTCGACACCATGGCTTAACGATGATCGTTCTTTACTCAACGATGATCGTCCACGGCTCAACGATGATCGTCCATTGCAAAACGATGATCGTTCAGGGCTCAACGATGATCGTCCATGACTCAACGATGAGCGTCCATGGCCTAACGATGATCGGCCACGGCTCAAGGTTGAGTCGTCGAAATCAAAATTAGTCGATCGAGCGAATCAAGAAAAAAGTCTGACAGACAGACAGACAGACACGAAACCGCTTTTATTTATAAAACAACAAAAATTTACGATGAAATGACTTTATTGATTCCTTGATGGGGAAATCCTTGCAAGTTTGATATAACGTTGAAAATTTAGCGGCACGTTCTCGTTTTAAAAACACAATTTGCTTTTTGTTTTTCGACAGGTGCTTTTTTTTTTTTTTCGTTTCTGTAACCCATTTCCAAAAATGGCGGTTTCTTCGTTTCATTACTGCTGAAGTTTCAGGCATCTTTCATAGGTTGAATGTACACGTGCCCTTGATATCACGTCGGGCCCTGCCAAAAAAAATCGAATAGACCTTTACTCTCGGACAGGGGTCAGCGTGTCCGCATTCTGCTGGGTTCTGACGGATTGGGAAAACCGATCGGGTCACAGATTTTTAGTAATAGAGATATATTTATATATATGTGTGTGTATATATATATATGTATATATATATATATATGCATATATATATATATATTAATATGTACACACACACGCACACACACACACACACACACACACACACACACACACACACACACACACACACACACACACACACACACACACACACACACACACACACACACACACACACACACACACACACACACACACACACACACATATATATATATATATATATATATATATATATATATTATATACACACATATATATACATACATATATATATATGATATGTATATATATATATATGATATGTATATATATATATATATATATATATATATATATATATATATATGCACACACACACATATATATATGGATCAAAGGCTATAATAAGGGTGATGCAAACAAGGTCATCATAATAAAACAACAAGGCAGGACTCGCAGTAATGGGTTTAAACTGGACAAATTTTGATTTAAGAAGGAAATAGGCAAGAATTGGTTTACTAATAGGGTGGTCGATGAATGAAATAAATTTAGTAACCATGTAGTAAGCGCTGAAACTATCAGTTGTTTTAAAAAACGATTAGACAACTTTATGGATGGGGATGACAGGTAGTGATGGATACAGAGCTGCCTAGTGAAGGCCTTATGGTCTCTTGTAGTCTCCTTTATTCTTATGTTCTTATGTTCTTATAAACCCACATGAATATGTCAAATATTATAAAATAAAGAAGTAATGTTTTCTTTATATATACAGTACATGCAAAACAAATCACTAAGCACACATGACAACAATACTCGCAGAAACCACTTAGAAAATAAAAGAAATGAATACCAAACGTTTTCGTCTATTCAAGACATCATCAGGGTACCCTTATGATGTCTTGAATAGACGAAAACGTTCGGTACTCATTTCTTTTATTTTCCAATTGGTTTCTGCAAATATACAGTACATGTATATGATCTGTGCCATGCAACTTGATGTGGGGCCCTTTTGTGTGCGTTTTCATTAGTCCTACATTCTGGAATAAAATTGTAAATTTGTTCTTATATCATATCTAAATACATATAAACATAATTTAGCACATAGATTAATTATCTTAAGTTCTTGGATACATTATATTATTGAAGTATTTTGGTTTATTGGACTGTTTAATCTTGATTGACAAATTGTAAATATGTTATTCTATTACATTTTCTTTTTTTATCTACCTAGAACAAAGACGTGAGGCTTCTGTATGTTGGTTAGTTTACATCAACTTCGTTATAACAATACAACCAGTTAATACAACCAGCTACGTGGAGAAAGACTGGTAATAGTTAAGGAACTCGTCCTTTTTTTAGCTCTCACCAGTTGCCGGGTCTCTTAGAACTGACTTTCGCGCTAACTTTGAACTAATGTCAATATGCCTGGCACTTTTACTTTTATTTGGTTACTTGTATATATACTACAACAGGAAGTCTGGGCTGTGACTAGCAATTAATAATCAATTACACGTAATTTGTTTTACAAATTGAAATTATCTATATACAGAGTAAGTCTTCCTATGTACTCTATTAGCTAGAGACAGACACCGCTAAAGATATAAAGCATTTTGACCTCCTTCCTTGTAGAGGAGTATACAAATCCTAATTTACCGCTCAAAGCGTGGATATCTGAGTTTCTTTTTTCTCTGTATGTGCTGTCTTAGCATTGTTTTCCTAGTCTAGCACATCACTGAGGTAAAAGTAGGAATTCCTCTAAAATGACACTTACATATGAAACTTTGTAAGTCTAATTCCTTTATTATATATTTTTAACGACTATAATACATATACATTTACGTCGACCACTATTTACGCCCTTTAAGCCAACCGGGTAAACACATTCCTTTGCAAGGCTCCTTTTGCTCTGACGTTTTCAAATTGTTTTGTGCTTGTTTATTCCCATGACCTTTCAGGAGGACTGAGCGAAAGTTTTCGTTTTTATTGCAAGTCTGCGCAATTCTCATCACAACGTTGTTTTATAACACGCGTTTTCTATGCTGATTCACACTTGGCCTCGTGGTATGTTTTTCATTACACCCACATTATATTGTATTTGAACTTTAGTGCATCGTGCAACTTTAAACTGATTAACCGTTTGTTATTTATGCATTTCCAGGAAACAAGCTTGAGCAAATGTTTTTCTCTCCGTATCTGATTCAATTTGGCCGTTATATCATCACAAGGTTATGCCTATTTCCCCTTTGGCATTTTTTTTTTTTTTTAATATTGAGAACTCGAAACAGAAATACAAGGATCAGGACCAAACAAATAGCGACCTTGCTCAGCATAAAATCATCAATGTTTTCCAGTCGTTACTCAGTGGCAGTAGGCAGGAGATCAACGATGGCCCTTCATTCACAAGGAATTAAATAAAAGGGAGAAGATATGGGTGTTGGGTGGATGGAAAGTTGTTGCCTCCCTTAGTTGGATACCTCCCTTATGAAGGGTAAGAAGTCTTTTCATATAAAGACTTATTTTACTTCTCTTCTTTTATTGGAAAAAGAGGTGTAAAAGATACCAAAAAATTTATTCGTCATGCACCATAGTTCACTAAAAATTTTTTTTATCTCCAAACGAGAATAATGTACCAGAAGTTACGGATGAAGAAGTAAAGTTTCTTTTAAAAAGTGTAAAATGAAAAGAAACACTTAGGGAAGATGGTATAATAATAGAGCTTCTGATAAACAAAAGAAAGAAGACAAGCACAAAGTAGATCAAGACAACTACTCGTATATAAACAATGTAGGCTATACGTGAGGAAAACGTTCCCTAATCATGATGGAATATTATAGAATAGGGCAGTGTAGTTTTCGGTATCTTCTAAGTGGTAATCACATCTGGAGTAGTTGGTTTCGTGGTAGGGCCTATCCCGTGATGGTGCTGTTTCAGTGATGGATGGTGACCTGAACGCGTTCAAGTGTTTTTGCATAAATGAGTTGTGAGTTTCAAAATAAATCTAGTGTGGTTCTTACTTCTGTTGGAAGGAATTTTTCTGTAGATCTAATGCCCGGACGGTTTTGAAAGAGTAAGGAGTTAGGTGGTCAGTTTTTTTTTTTTTTTTTGAGATGTACGTGAATGTGTTTTTGTATAATTGTGCTTTGAGAGCAAAGAAGAATGAAATTGAATACAGAGTAAAATTAACGCTATACTTCAAATCTATTATAATCGATGGTGAGAACACTACAGAATTTGAGGTGTATAGCAATTTACGTTATATGTTAACAGTAGCTATAGTTCGTGAAAATTTAATAAAAACGCGTATTATAATTAGTTGTGGAATATTCAGTGAACATAAGAACATCATGAGAAAATCAATTTACATGTCTGAAACAAAATGTAAACAGTCAACTATGATCTGATAAGGTAATCAGGAAGAAAAGTAGAGGAGACGAGATAGAAAAGTTTGCAGGAGTTACATGGCACAGGTAAGCGTAGTCATGCGATTCACAGAAAATGGAAGATTTTTTTCACAAAAGTATTTAAAATAGCAGACTGAGTGAATGATTACATATCTATGCACGTATAAATACACATATAATACATGCGAGGGGTTTTGGTGGATAAAGGTGCTGGGGGTAAGCGGACTGAGTGGTAGGACAAGCAGTGAAGAAGGTAAATTCAGACCCAAGTATGAGGCCAAGTCCTACGTGGTAAGAGACTGTCGATAAGTTACCAAAGGTTACAAAGAAAGAGCATGACGACATGAGACATTTTGGTCTATTATAGGTTGGATGCAAAAAAAATATATATAGATAAATAAATAATAAGTTTAGGAGGACGGTTCTAATCTGGCGTAACCTTAAGAACTATGAATGAGGTTTATTAATCTCTACAATTGAAATGATGGAGACTCCTACCGCAAGGGGAGGTAAACTGTTCCCGAAGAGATAAGGTCCTCTCTGGCAGTGGGATGGGGCTGAGTCTATTCGCCTCATCTTTTTTATGCTCTCTTTATTGGTTACGCTAATACTACCTATCCTCGTCCAAGACCGTTCAAGCAGACATTTATTGACTGACTTTAGCTATTCAGTCAGCGATTTCTCGCCGGATAGCTTTAGTGCATTCTCCATTACCTTCATGGCGTTATTATCTCGGAAACCCAAACGATCTCGTCTCGATTCCGACGTTACAGTGACGTCCTTTGCAAATTTTCCCTGACTAAAGCTGAAAGAGTTAAGGGAAAGGTCCTCGTACTGAAGTAATTAAGGGAGCCTCACACGACCTATGTTTATAGATCTATTCAAAAACCAAGACTTTTCCCCCCTTATAATGGAGGAAATTAGCCAATGCATGCACACACACACCCCTGCCCATCCTACATCTATCCAACATTTTTTTTTTTTCATTGTAGCTTCTTGTGGAAAATGGCCTATACCTGTAACCCTCCCACTGTCGGCGTCAGAAGCGATGCAGTAAGACACAGCACATCCACAGCAGGACTCGAACCCTAAACAGGTGTAAATCAATTGGGTGATATTGGCATTGAAAATGAATTAGATGTAGCAATTTTTGATATGTATAACGTTATCGAGATACATTTTTCTGACAATATTCACTGTTTCAGGTTGGCAAAGATCACGTGTGAGAGATGCCGGTAATCAGAAGTAAAAAAAATAGCAATATCATTGAAAGGATGGAAGAAAGGACAAATTAGTCTTAGCCCTTTGGAAACTTAGGAGTTTTTATTAACTAAATGAAGTCTTATGACGTTAAATACATTTGAATGCTTTGGCGACAAGGTTAAAAAAAACAGGTATTTAAAACATTCCGAAACAAATGTCTTTTGTTCTGTTGAATAAGATCGTCTAGTGTTGGCCGGAATATACATGGACGAGGACGTCGGTTACGAGTAGATTAATACTTTACAGCCAGGTGACGATCTTAATGACTAACACAAGATTCTCATCTTCAGCGAAGCTTCTCCTCACCAGAGTGTTAAATGCGCGCGTGTAACGGGGGTTGGGGTGTATAATGTTGCTACAGTCCAGAATAGCCTGCAATTACTCTGTTTATGCAATCCTCTCCCACATTTCCACACCTCTACCATGTTTCTGCTTTTGATATTTTGGGCCGCGCAGTAACCCAGTGGATACCGCCTTGAGCTCTTGAGTAGATAGTCGTGAGTTCCCAATATCCCTGGCCGGGTGGGGAGGCGATTCAACGTCGGCCTAAAAAGCTTAGTGGCTTGTCACAACTTATGAGGCTTTGCTATACCAGGATTTTCTCACTTCCCATCATGTGTGAGTGGGATGGTGAGTTTTGAGTAGATATACTACTACCAAAAACAGTTATCAGTATACACTCATTCGTCCATACTGTTAAAAGTTCATACACAGACGTAAACAAATATTTAGAATAGTTTCCTGAAAAAAAGATAGAGTATTTGTTTTATGCAAAGTGTAAATACTAACATCTACAATGTCTAAACCCCGATGCCACCTTGTAGTCTACAACATGTAAATATTATATATATATATATATATGTATATATATATATATATATATATATATGTATATATATATATATATATATATGTATATATATATATATATATATATGTATATATATATATATATGTATATATATATATTTACTGAGACATTCTGACAGGTTAGCGTAAGCGGAATAGGAAAAACAGGAGCTAGTCTTGAATTTATTCCTGACTAGTTTCGCAGGTATGCTTTATCATAAAAAGCATACCTGCGAAACTAGTCAGGAATAAACTCAAGACTAAGACTCCTGTATTTCCTATTCCGCTTACGTCATATATGTATATATATATATACATATATATATATATATATATATATATATATATATATATATATACATATATACATACATACATATATATATATATATATATATATATATATATATATATATCATGTATTATTGTTGCAAGAAAATTACTAAACATTAAACAACAAACAATTAAAATGTTCGCTTGTAGATCCTATGATCTAATACATGGAAAGATATTTCGAAGTGAGTAGGGGACATCATGTACAAATTGCATAATTGTCTAACCCATGGCATCACAGAGAGGTTTCAATAGTTTGAACCAAATTGTCCGGTGTTAACTGTATTGATATATCAAATATAAACAAAATATCAGAGGGGGTTCATTTGGATATAGCATCCATCCATATACCACATACCAAGGGAAGTTTCAGCCGATGACATAAGAACAGTGCCAATACAGTAACAACACAGACAACAGTCAATAGTTTCTTCCCAAAGAGAGCTGTGGGAAGGCTCGAGGACCGTTGCCAGGAGTTGTAGGGCTGCGGGCTTCCATTGAGTAAAACGCAAGGTTACAACTAAATGACCAGTTAGCGTCAGCAATTTATAGGGTATCTTGTTCTCGTATTTAAAATGTTCAGACTATCTAACTCAAGCCCTTTACTACAATGACACACTAAATTTTCTTATGTATAAAATTAAATCGTCTTAATCAGCTTAGAGAAGGGCTTCATACTGAAGATGTAATCTTATTCAAATTAATTCATGATATTTCTAAACTTGAGTTTTTCTCTTTGTCTTACTTCATCTTATTTTCTATTTCGTTTTATTTAATTGAATTTTGTTTTATTTCATTACATCTC
>NC_134785.1:32822924-32825424 GCF_046742065.1 Oratosquilla oratoria
AATAATAATAATAATAATAATAATAATAATAATAATAATAATAATAATAATAATAATAATAATTAATAATAATAATAATAATAATAATAATAATAATAATAATAATAATAATAATGAATAATAATAATTAATAATAATAATAATAATATATTAATAATAATAATAATAATATTAATAATAATAATAATAATAATAATAATAATAATAATAATAATAATAATAATAATAATAATAATAATAATAATAATAATAATAATAATAATAATAATAATAATGATAATAATGATAATAATAATAATAACAATAATAGTAATAATGAAATGATAATAATGTTAATAATAATAATAGTGAAATAATAATAATACATACATACATACATATACCAAGGCTTTTTCCCCCTTCCAAGGGAGGTAGCCAAAAAGGGAAAGGCATAAAAACACTCCCACCCATTTCATCCCTAGATACACTCCACACCCCTCCCACCCTCCCTCTCATCTGAGCACATCCTGGATGACGGGTCATCCCTGCACCCTGCCCACCGCCCTGGGTCAGAAGCAGTGTCGCAAGACACAGTACATCCACAGCAAGGCCGCTTCATTTAATCGGCGACCCCCCCCTCTCCGTCCCCCTCTGCATATAAGGCGAGGACGGGGAGAAATCCCTTCGGGCTGCGTCAAAATTTACTCACACATACTACCCCGGCCCCCACCCCCCCCCGCCTATTCCTCCTCATGCAGTCACAACATCATCCATATACAACCATTCTCCACTCACCTCTGTCTTCCGTCCTCTCCCTTCCTTCCTCAACAGACATTCCCCTCTTCCCCAAAGCCCCCTTCACCCCATCCATCCACCTCATCCTAGGACGTCCCCTCATGTTCACTCCCTCCACATCTGCCTTCCATACCTCTTTTACTAGTCTTTCTTCACTCATTCTTTCCATGTGTCCAAACCATCCTAATATTCTTTCATCAATCCTATCTCCCAAATCCTTTTTCACCCCTGTTCTCCTCCTCACCTCCTCATTTCTCACTCTATCCAGCCTAGTAACCCCCACCATACTTCTCAGACACCTCATCTCAAACACATTCAAACTCCTTCTCTCTTCTTCTCTTATATTCCACGTTTCTGCCCCATACAGTGCTGTTGGCACAATCACTCCTTCATACAGTCTCCTCTTCGCATCCATTCCCAAATGTCTATTCCTCATTACACTCTTTAAACCACCAAGGCATTTACTCGCTTCTCTCAATCTACATTCTACCTCCACTTTTTCCTGCTACACTTGCACCCAAGTATCTAAAACTATCCACTTCCTCCAGTCGCTCTCCCTTAATGTTCACTTCCAGTCTACTGCCACTTTCACCCCTTGTACATCTCATCACCTTACTTTTACCCACATTTATCTTTAGCTTTCTTCTATCACATACTCTCCCAAACTCTGCCACCAGCTTCCTCAATCCCTCCTCTGACCCTACCACAAGCGCAGTGTCGTCCGCAAACAACAGCTGGCTCACCTCCCACTTTTCTCCATTTTCTTTAACCATCTCCAATCCCTGACCCACTACCCTAGCATTCACCTCTCGCACCACCCCATCCATGTATAAGTTGAACAGCCAGGGCGACATAACGCATCCTTGACGAAGTCCCACCTTTACTTCAAACCACTCACTCTCTCCATTTCTAATCCTGACACATGCTCTACTACTCTCATAAAAACTCTTGACAGCTCCCAAAAGCTTTCCTCCTATCCCATAAATCTGCATAACCTCCCACAGTGCCTTTCTGTCTACCCTATCATAAGCCTTTTCCAGATCCATAAAAGCCCAAAAAACATCCTTACCTTTTCCTATAGCTTTCTCACATATCTGTCTTACCACAAAGATCTGATCTACACAACCTCTACCTGTCCTAAATCCACACTGTTCCTCACCAATTACTCCTTCTGTTCCTCTCCTAATCCTCTCAATTAAGATCCTCCCATAAGCCTTCCCTACTACACTTAACAGGCTAATCCCTCTGAAACTACTACATTCACACTTGTCCCCTTTTCCCTTGTAAAGAGGAACTATACAGGCACTTCTCCAGTCCTCCGGTACTCTACCCTCTCTCCAGCAAACATTAAATAACCTCACCAACCAGTCCACCATCACTGAACCTCCCTTTTTCAGACATTCTGCATGGCATCCATCCAGACCAGGTGCCTTACCTACTTTCATCATCTTTACAACTACCTTCACCTCATCCTTCCCTATTTCTCCTCCATTCTCCTCACTCATCACTCTCATTTTCTTCGCATTTCCCACTGCAACTATCTTTCCTTCCCTATCCTCCTTCACATTTAGCAACTCCCTAAAATATTCTGCCCATCTTCCCCTTACTGCCATCTCTTCCATTATCATCTCTCCATCTGTACCTTTTACCTTTTCTTCCCTACTTGATTCGCCTCCTCTTCCTCTCTTAATTTCTTTCCAAAACATCTTTTTATTACTTTCAAAAT
>NC_134785.1:32847924-32850424 GCF_046742065.1 Oratosquilla oratoria
TTTGCCCTACCAAGGGTTTCTCCGTTCCTACTACGTGGGAGTGGAATGGTGACTTTTTATCCATGGCTCTGCTCCACTTAAAAAAAAAAAAAAAAAAAAAGTCCATATATATATATATACATATATATATATATATATATATATATATATATATATATATATAGATATATATATATATTGTATGTATATATATATATATGTATATATACAGTATATATATATATATATATATATATATATATATATATATATATATATATATATAAAGTTGTGTAAAAGGTGCTTTGGTCGAAGAAATCCTCAAAGTCATGGGAGATTTTAGAATAGACTAGGTGACCACCATTGTTATTTTATTGTATATTACAGGCAATATTTATATCATCAAATATGTATATATATATATATATATATATATATATATATATATACATATATATATATATATATATATATATATATATATATATATATATATATATATATATATATACAGTATATATATACCACAGTACCATAAAGAACTAAGTAATTTTTTTGGTACAAATTCTAAAAGCATTGGTTTTATTACCCAAATAGGAAAAACAATATTAAGAACAAAATAGTAAATGAACAGCATGATTTTACGAATGAGAATGAAACAATGAAAGAGTTACAAAAACGTTTATATCCTTATTTCGTAAATAATAGGAAAGTCTTTGATATGGAAAAACAGCAGGTAATGGAGTGTCTGTTGCAATTATATGTAGACGGGAAAGATCATCAAGAACTTGTTTTGGTGCGAGACAATAAGAGTGGCTTGAAAACTAAGTCTATGGACATGCAGAAATAGAATAGTGAGACCGGTTGTGTCCTCTCCCTATTTTGTTATTTATCTATTTTTTTAATCTACCCAGTGAGGTTCCCCTAAAGGAGATATTGGAGATCGAAGGACTGTGCAAGGGGGAAAGGAATATGCATTGTTTGCGAAGGACGCCGTTGCTGATACTGATAAGTTACAACCTGTGGCTGAAGTGGCTCGGAAGCCAAGAGAGAGAAGAGGATTGAGGAGATATACCATAGATACTGAGACAATGATGGTATCGAAGAATTAGAATGAGCTATGAGTTCAGAAAGGGGGATACTGTCCTAATCAGGTAGAAAGATTTGATTTGTTGAGAAGTAGGATCTCATAGTAAGCAAGGTGTAGGGGTGAAATTAAGAGGATAATAACAGAAAATGTGATTACATGCAGGTGCCGATAAACAGGCAACTGTTGATAGAATCCAGGAAGAGGATAGTAAAAACACATATATGTGGACACTCCTAGTATACGAATGTGAGGCATGGATCATGAATGATAAGCTTTGGAAAGGATTGGAGGCCAATGAAGATATGGTGCTGGTGGCTGGTGTTGAAAATATCATGAACGGCCGGAGAGAATAGCGTGGAAGTTCTCCAAAGGATGATTGCGGACAGAAAATCGATTAGGCAAAGCAGTGAGACAGATATAGGTCCTGGAACATGCGATAAGAGAAGAAACGAGGAATTTGGCAGTTGTGGGTAAAAAAAAGAAAGAAAAAGAGGAAGGAATGGACTTGGGGAGAATTATCTGGACAGTAGTGTGTGTATGTGTGTGTGGGGGGGGGGTTCGAAGAAGCCAATGTTGGGCAATTATTCCAAGTTACAAGAGAAAGATGAATGTGTAGGTTTACAGTCACCAAGGTCACCATGAAAATGGTACATTTGAAAAATGTGAATATTCCTTCATTTTATTGTCCATCTTTTTTTATGGTATTCTTTATTTCCTTATACGTTGTTGTCTTTCTTTATCATATTTCCTTATTTTTCTTTCCCATACAATATATATATTTTTTTACATTCTTCACTTTATTGCCCCCTTTTTTACACTTTTTTTTATTCATCGTTCTTCTTTCTTTGTATATTATTATAATTTTTCTCACTTATTACTATTCTTTCCTCTTCTTTAATTTTCTATTTTGTTTTCCATAACTTGTCTCTCTTTGTTTTACTGCCTCCTGCCCCACATTGAAAATCTTTTTCGTCTCTTTTTCACTCACCTATTAGTCTTTTCTGTTTTGTTGCGGCACTCAAGCCAATTTGGACTCCGGACAAACGAGCAGAACCATCTTCTTCAAATGTTCCATGTAACGTTTCCAGGCCATCTATCTCTTTCTAACCTTTGCCAGAATGTCTTTATGATGCTATGGTGCAGAAAGCTTTGCACTCACCTCGACACCCAGTTGAACGAGACTCGTTTCCCAATGGCAAGTGGCGACCCCCTCTTGAATTGAGTTTCATAGTATGTAAGGCAAAGGTGACAGCTTTGTCCACAGCTATATACCACTTGACACAAACTCTTTATTTTCCTGACTTGATGAGGAATAATTTTACCCTCTATTGTTATTTCACTCTATACATTGATAATCACGCTCTTATGAAATTGTTAAAAGATATAATCTAATAAAATGTGTTCAAAAGTTAATTAAGCCATTTGGTACTG
>NC_134785.1:32855424-32857924 GCF_046742065.1 Oratosquilla oratoria
TCTGAGGCTGTGATCATAAAATAAATGTAACAAAATAACATAATTGTGTAACACACTCGTAAAAACATCAGAACAATGTCCAAGTAAGCAAACGGAGAAGGTGGATCAAATATCCGCTATGAAGGAAGGGGGAACAAAAAGGAGGAAAAGGTCTCAAGTACAAACGAATACTTGCAATCAGACACATAAAAAAATAATAATATAAGATAAAAACAAAGAAAGAAAAGAAGAGAAAAGGAAGAAGACTAAAACTGAGAAAGGGGAGTGCAAGCCTGGGAAGGAAGAGTTGAAAAGTTGCACTGGGAGACCGCCTTGGAGAAAAGAGGTCGGACAAAACCCACCTGGTGATCAAGTGTAAGGTCGCAAAGAAGCAGACTGAGGAAGGAAAAACAGATCAAAGGAATTAGACTGCGTGTCTCGGGCAAATAAATCCTTGAATTGAGTCTGGTGTTTACACTTTTCCGATACGGATACCAGAATCTAGATCTCCACGTACTTATATACGTATGTTTTGCAGTGTTTCACAAATGACACGTAAATATATGGAGAAAAACACCGGTAAATAAGAAACGTAGTCCGAACGTTTTCGTCTATTTAATGATGATGTCTTAAATAGACGAAAGCGTTCGGACTAAGCTTCTTGTTTACCAGTGTTTTTTCTCCATATATGTATGTATAATGTATATGTATATGTATATATATATATATATATATACATACACACACACACACACACACACACACACACACACACACACACACACACACACACACACACACACACACACACACACACGCACATATATGTATATATATATATTGTAATATTCAGGTACCTTGCACACTCATATTCCAAGACGGCAATCTCAGCTCCTGCAAGCACATGAGATCGGCACTAATCTCCCATGTCGTAAGTGCTTGGTGTGTTGACTCTGAACTGAAAGGTCGAAATTTGCGAGTTCCACTTTTTCAAAAAAAAAAAAAAAAAAAAATCCATGACCAAAACAATTTGATGCCCTTATGAGTCTTATATGTGGTTTTGTGGATATAATTATACACTGTTCATATAGATACATTTATATATATATACATAAATGCATGCACAGCCACGATTCACTGTTTTTACCACACCAGGGCTCCTAGAGGCGAGGAACATATGTATTTCTAGTTGGAAGCAGCGGAAAGTAACGTCAAAAGCAATTGTCAAACGCTGCCAACTAGGAGCACGAAAGTTACTTACGAAATATACTTCTACTTGAAATGCACTATAGTTATACAGATTAATTCATGAAGTTGAATCATCATGGCTATACATAACAATATTTCTGCTTTAGAATGTAATTATAACGTCAGTAAGGTTCGTTGTAACAGGCAGTGAGTACTCAAAACTCATTATAACTTACAAGGTCGTCGATATTGTAACAAGCCTATAACCACATATTTGACAATATGGCTATAAGGTCCGTTACAACCTATATTAAGACAATGTAATCATGATCTTGTATGTCATGGAGTCTGCAATAACAGATCTCCACACACATCCGCTAATATTGGTTCCAGCCAAAAAGAATATAGCTTGTCATGGGGTTTCAGCCACTGACATCACATTTCAAAGGATTACAAAGGCGGAGCATGCCGACAGGAGACCTTTTGATCCATATCTAGGTCGGATGCCAAAAAAAAAAAAAAAATCATATTAGTAATAAAATGATAAATAAAAACTATAATAATGTAAATAACAAATAAAATACATAAATAAATGCATAGGTATAGTTAAAATGATAAACAAACAGGTAAATAGTAAATAATAAATTAACATATAACTAATAATAAATGAAAATCAGACAGACAAATGATAACAAAACAAAAACAAATAATATAAGATAAATTATAATCATTACAGCATCTTACTTAAGTATTTATCTAAATGATTCTTAAAGCTTTGAACTGAACTACATTGCACTACCTGTGCAGGAAGTTTATTCCATTCATTAACTACACGGTTGGCAAAGTTGTTTCTACCTACTTCCAAATTGAATCTATTTCTCGTAACATATAAACACAGAAGAGTGGTGTGCTGGAAAATCATGCAAATAAGAACAAATTCTAACGATGCTGAGGTTATGGTGATAATTCAAGATTAATAAATAAATTAGAAAATATTTCCCCTAGAAATTCTGCCGAGAAATTACCGTAGATTACAATTAGATTAGTTTGTGTGTAAAATCACTTCTGGTCCAACAAAACGTATAAATAGTGTCGGGTGACATAACGGGATACGTCAGGTCATTGAGTTAGCATGTACAGAACTTAAGAACTACTCCCATTCTATAGTGATAATAATAATAATTATCCTCTTACAGACGCTGGAAATTCATTCTATTTTTTATATAAAAAATACAAAATATAACCAAAGTAGGAAGTCACTCATCCCACCGGTGACTACGTTCGGTCATCCGTCGAGTTCTTGTAACCATGAGCATAAGTATTCAAGACTCAT
>NC_134785.1:32882924-32885424 GCF_046742065.1 Oratosquilla oratoria
GAATATACCAAATACCTGGCAAGGAACATTATATCTATTACTGGAAACCAGTGCGTCATTCAGGACTTATGGAAGCGACTCTACATCTGCCATTAATGGTTTCTGCAGCCATACGCATCCTTGGCTAAATGGAGGTAGTCTAAAAGATACGCAGCCCGTCGACTTGCGAGTTACAATCCGTAATACTAAAAGAACCTGAGCCTAATTCTGCCATAGCTTAAGCATCCCGTTCCGCGTCGGCTTCTACCTCTCTAAAGCAGCTCGACGCACCACATATTCAGAATACAAACGCCAGCGGTATATACTTTCCAGCCCAAATGTACACGAAACGCTTGAACAACTCTCGTGTATTTCCATCTCTCATCCTTTGGGCACATGTACAATCCCTCTCTACATCTGCAAATCGTCCTCTCTTCACCTAATCTTATCTCTTTCATCTTTATTCATATACGAGTTAATTCCACCTCCAAACTCCATTTGAATGTAATCTTTAATAGTATAAGCCAGGGACATTTGGGCCTTGTCCAAGCACACATGTCTGAATCGTCGAGGACATGACTTTAGTAACCACACCGACACAAGCACGAACACTTCCTCCTCCACCCCCGTGTGGCTAAAGCCCACGAGGACCGTTAGAGGAAAATGAGAGAGAGGAAGGATGGAATTAAAGAGACAAAGAGTGGCAGTCACAAGCCCATAAAGAAAAAGAAATAAGGACAAAAACAGAAAAAAGAATCACGGAAACAGGACCTGGAGCATGTAGGAGTAATATGTTTGTCTCTTTACTTCACCATGTAATTCTTCGGAGATGGAGTGGGGAGACGCGGCAGAAGGACAAAGAGCGAGTGAGAAGGTAATAGGGAGGAAGGGGGAGGAAGAGGAAGGGGGGAATGAGGATGCAGTAGTATTGTATTTTATTTTTTTTATAAATAACCAACCTCCTATTTTTGTGGACATTGCACGGGAAAGGATGTTAAAAGAGTGATATAGGAGAGATTTAAGAAGGGTAGCATTATGGAGAAATAATAGAAGTTAAAAGTGATCAGCAATTATTTTCTTTTCTTTTTAGATGAGATTTGTCTTTGATTGTAACAAAGAGTGGTAAAGGAGGAAAGACGGCGGTGATGGTAGCTAGGAACAATGAGAAGTAAGGATTTAAATATAAAATAAATTGAGAAGTTCAGAACAGAGTACTGTTATATTCAAGGAAATCAGTCATTAATTTTTTAGTCTCACTAATTTGTCTGTTTCGGTAGTATTCGTTTGTTTGTTTGTCTGTTTTAGCATGTTTACGCAAAATTTTATCAATTGATCTTGAACAGATTATTTGGAGATAATTCTTTGTTCAGCTGTGGACTCAAAATTGTAGATTGATTAAGCGATTGATTGATCGAGTCAGTGATTCAAACAGTGAAGTACTTTTTACTTCAGCCTTGAAAAGTAACCATTCCAGAACTTGTTCTTGTTTGCATGTGGTTCCTCTGACAGTTTTCAGTGACTTAGTATCAATATTTTGATAGAAATAACCAGCGTTTTTATTCTTGGGGACAATATTGCAACGAATTTGAGTTGAAGAGGAAAGATTTAAGGAAAACAGGAGAACGGAGGGACAGTAAAAACAACAATGGACCAGCATTTTTTTTTTTTTTTTTTTTTTTTTTTTAGGGAGATTTTTCTCTGATTATGATAGAATACCGTGCGACTTGGTCCGTAGAAATGTTCCTAGTCCCTAAAATAGTGAATGAAAATAACATACAGTTAAAGCCCCATGTGGTACATTTGACGGAACGTTTCTGAATATGCAAAGTCATATTAAACGCAAGCTCAGACGCAGAGATGAACGTAAGGAAGGAAATGAACTGCTTTGGTGGTTTTCCTCTAGTTTAGACTTAACTTTAGATAGTAACTTACAAGACCTCGTGATGAGAGAATGGGTTCGCAAATTCAAAAACCATATTTGAATAAAGAGCACGAAGAAACGAAACGAAAACAAAAGACAATAAATTGAGGAATATATGAAGGTTCGAAAATGCAGATATGGACTGTGGAAAGAAGGGAGAGATAAATGTGAGGAAAAAGTATGGTAGAATAAAAGAGAAGACAATAAAGGTGAAGAAGAAAAGGAAGATAGGTACAAAGAAGAGACAGTATAAAATATTAGAAGAAATAAGAAGGGCAGAGGGCATAAAAGGGGGGGAAGGGTTGAAAGGATGGAAAAGGATACCAGAATGAAACTAGATTGAGTAAAAACAGGGATGAGGGAGAGAAAGAGAAAAAGGAGAGACAGAAAGAGAGAGAGAGAGAGAAGGGGGAAGAAGAAAAAGAGAGAAGGGAGCATATTTTGTATTTCGTCGGTGATAACAAGCATTTTTTATCCTTGGGGACTATATCATGCCAGAGATTGAGTCATAGAAGCGGTAAAATATATTTATGGAGGATCGTGAAAAGGGAGAAGAGTAGAAATTTGAATTAGATTAGGATTTGCGTTTGAGTGGAAATT
>NC_134785.1:32920424-32935424 GCF_046742065.1 Oratosquilla oratoria
ATAAAGAGATAAAGAGATAAAGAGATAAAGAGATAAAGAGATAAAGAGATAAAGAGATAAAGAGATAAAAAGATAAAGAGATAAAGAGATAAAGAGATAAAGAGATAAAGAGATAAAGAGATAAAGAGATAAAGAGATAAAGAGATAAAGAGATAAAGAGATAAAGAGAAAATGAGATAAAGAGATAAAGAGATAAAGAGGTAAATAGATAAAGAGGTAAAGAGGTAAAGAGGTAAAGAGGTAAAGAGGTAGAGAGATAAAGAGATAAAGAGATAAAGAGATAAAGAAATAAATAGGTAAAGAGATAAACAAATAAACAGATAAACATATAAATAGATAATAGATGAATATATAAACAGATAAAGAGATAAAGAGTTAATTATATAAAGAGATAAACATGTAAATAGATAAATAGATAAACATATAAATATATTATAAGATAAATAGATAAACAGATAAATATACATATATATATATATATATATATACATAAACAGATAAATAGATAAATAGATAAATAGTTAAATAGATAAGTAGAATAAATATGTAAATAGATAAATAGATAAATAAATGACTTGATAAGTAGATAAATAGGTAAATTGATAAATAGATGAATAGCTGAGTAGATAGACAAAAATAGAAAAATATAATGATAGGTAAATAGATCAATATATCAAAGTATATATAGATATATATATATATATATATATATATATATATATATATATATATATGCATATATATATGTATATATATATATAACATATGCATATATATATATATAACATATGTATATATATATATATATATATGTGTATATATATATATATATATATATATATATATATATATATAAATATATAATGGTAATGGAGGTAAGGTCATCATATTTAAACAACAGGGCAGGACTTACATTAATGGGTTTATATTGGACAAAACCAGATTTAAGAAGGAAATAGGCAAGAACTGGTTTATAAACAGAATGGCCACCGAATGGAATCGACTTAGTAACCATGTAGTGAGCGCTGAAACTATAGGTTGTTTTCAGAGAAGGTTAGATAACTTTATGGATGAGTATGGTCCCTTATTGTCTCCTTCTTTCTTACGTTCTTATGTTCGTTTCCGAATTTCAAGTGGCTTTAGGGTACGAAGAAGTCGCACTGACAAGGGAACCTTATAAAACTGAGGAAATTATTTTATCAAAAAGATTGGAAAAAGTTCAGAAAAGCAGGAGAAACACATAATAAAGGGTCCATCTTGCGAAATGTGTACAGCTCAGGAGTGAGAAAAGATGCAGCCCAAGAATAAAATGGGAGAAAATTAGAGAAAGGATTGGTTTAACAGAATATTCGAAACAGAGACATAGAGTATGCGAAAGAGGGGGAAATAAAAAGAATAATGGGAATTACAAGAAAATAAAAAGATAAATGCATAATCATCAAAAAAGAAGAAAGTTTGAGCAAGGTGAGACTGACATGTGTGAGGGTGGAACAGAATATTTTTTATAGATTATTAATGATAAAATGAGATTAAATAACTTTAAATATATTTGATGAATACTGAACTAGATGCAAATTGAATTAGATGTATGTGTATGAAGAAGCAAAATCGCTAATAGAAAAGAAATGTCCAACTTGCATTTACCAGGAAAATGTCTAGAGAAAAAAAGGACCAATTAGATACGCAATGTAGAATGGCATAAAAATGAAAGTGCGAAATATACAGAAATCTAGGAAACATGATAATGCAGAGAATTACTACTGTGCAAGGCTCGTGAGCAGATTGCATGTTCATTCAAACAAAGGAAAGTGCCGCGATAAAAAGGTAGTATGGTTCCAGTTTATAAAGTAGAAAGTACGGAAGAGCATCGATATTATATACCAAAGCTCTCTATCAGCATGACAGCACGAATGTATGAGATTTATGAATGATTGTTTAAATACTTGGAAGAAAATAAAATTTTGGCAGAAAATAAATTTGGAGTCAGAAAAAGGAGTTCATGTGTTTAAGACTTGTTGAATTTCCATTCAGAAACTATTAATGTACTACAAGTGACTGAGCATGTAGTGTGTATGATTGGATCTGGAAAACGCTTTTGATAATGTATCTCGCAAAATATTATGATGGTCATTGGGACACATAAAAGGACTTAGAGTATACTGTAATGGCTGAATGTCACTGTGGATAACAGATTAAAGGTGTTGGAAGTACTATTGTTCTTCATGTACATAATGTACGAAACATAAGTTTACGACGATCTATTTTCTGATAATGGCAAAGTCGTGGAATTAAAAGTGGACGAATATGGCTGTAAAGGAAATTACAGGTAGACCTAGATAAGGTATATAAATGGTGTCACAAATAGAAAATTAAATTCGATGTAAAATGCAAATCGTTGGTAATGAGCAAAACCAAGAAGAAGTCATTATATAAGCAGAAAATAGGAAATAACGCAGTTGCAAAAGTGAAAGAAAAAAAATCTTGAAGTGTTGGTAATAGTTACTTTATCCACGGAAATAAACATATACACACGCTTTTCCAATTGAGGAGATTGCCAAAAGCTTCTGCAACAATTGGACATCTTTTGTGAGTTTATATCTTTCATGTGTCCATAAATTCGCTTACCCAGTCCCCTGCCCGACTTACGGTGGAAGAAGACGGAGAATTTTAATTTCCTGTCACAGTGATACGAGTAAGCAAAGAGGTGAAACTCTCATTGTACAGAAAGCAGATAAAGAAAATCTAGTGTACCAATTTTATGCACATGTCCGTATTGACGGGACAAATAGCAAAAGATTTATCGATATTTTTTTTTCTCATTTAGAAAATTTGAATATGCATTTAGAGGTGAGTTTGAGTATATCATAAAATCCTTCGACAGCCTTAGAAATTTGGAGGGACTATTGAGGAAATGAAAAAAGAAAATAATACGTATTTATACACCAAGAAAGAGATGGATAACAAAGATTAAATGTAATAGTGAAGAAAAGCCCAGTGGTGAAATGAATTGGTGATGATGTGTCGGGTGGTGAAATATTTGATGATCTGACGCGTGATTGAAAGTTGTATGGTGGTGTGTTGGGTGGTTGAATGATGAATAGTGGGGTGTCACCTAACCATATGTATGTGTATATATATATATATATATATATATATATATATATATACAGTATATATATATATATATATATGTATATATGTGTATATGTATGTATGTGTATATACCCTTGTGTGTGTGCATATTTGTGCATTTACCTAGTTGTATTTTAAGGAAGGGGAGCAATGCTCGCGGGTTCCCGTCTTCATATCTCATTTTATCTAGATTGTGTGTATGTGTATGTGCGTGTATGCGCGCGCACGCTCGTGTGTGTGTGTGTGTGTGTGTGTGTGTGTGTGTGTGTGTGTGTGTGTGCGGATGTGCTTGTGTGTGTGTGTGTGTGTGTGTGTGTGTGTGTGTGTGTGTGTGTGTGTGTGTGTGTGTGTGTGTGTGTGTGTGTGTGTGTGTGTGTGTGTGTGTGTGTGTGTGTGTGTGTGTGTGTGTGTGTGTGTGTGTGTGTGTGTGTGTGTGTGTGTGTGTGTGTGTGTGTGTGTGATACGAAAATCGACTAAAACATATGAATCTATTTTCCCTAAAAAAGCGTAGACTCAGAGGTGACTTGATACAGGTCTTTAAGATTCTAAAGGGAATTGACAACATCAAAAGTGACAAAATTTTCACATTGAATGAGAATCAGACAAGAAACAATGGTCTCAAACTATCCGGAAATAGATTCAATTTGGAAGTAGGTAGAAACAACTTTGCCAACCGTGTAGTTAATGAATGGAATAAACTTCCTGCACAGGTAGTGCAATGTAGTTCAGTTCGAAGCTTTAAGAATCATTTAGATAAACACCTAAGCAAGATGCTGTAATGATTATAACTTATTTTATATTATTTGTTTTTGTTTTGTTATCATTTGTCTGTTTGATTTTTATTTATTATTAGTTATGTATCAATTTATTATTATTTACTGTTTACCTGCTTTTTTGTTATTCATCTATACCTATGCATTTATTTATGTATTTTGTTTGTTGCATAATTATTATTTTATTATTATGATTTTTTTCGCATCTGACCTAGATATGGACCAAAAGGTCTCCTGTCGGCATGCTCCGCCTTTGTAATCCTTTGTAAGTCGTCACAAATTACGTATCAGTACCTGGTCCCAAAACCTCATCAACGACGGAATTATTTTTGGTAAAAGCAAGTAGGAACGTAGCAAATTGGTGAAGACATGAGGGGGCCGGATCAGCGAGTACAAGAGCAACAATGTCATATATGAAATTCCACGTGTTGGTGGCGCGGTGGCATATTATGGTGCACCCAAAAGGGATTGGACAAGCGGATTTATGAGAAGAAAAACGACATAAAAGCTCACAGGACGACCACTTTAAAAGTAATCCTTGAGGAATAGTTTGGCCCTGTAACAGATTGGGCAAAGACTGAAGTTTTACAGGAAAGATTCCATGTTATAGATATAAATACGTACATGCATACATACACATTCATACTTACATACACACATACATACTTACATACATATATACATACATAAATACACACATACATACATACATACATACATACATACATACATACATACATACATACATACATACATACATACATACATACATACATACATACATACATACATATACATACATACATACATACATACATACATACATACATACATACATACATACATACATACATACATACATACATAAATACATACATACATACATACATACATAAATACATACATACATACATACATACATACATACATATAACAAAGCCTTTTCCCCCCTTACACGGGAGGTAGCCAAAAGAAAAGGCATAGAAACTACTCCCACCTATTTCATTCCCTACATACTCCACTCCCCTCCACCCTCTTCCCTCCCTCTTATCTTGGCACCTCCTCATCCCTGCATCTTGTCCACTGTTCTGGGTCAGAGGCAGTGTCGCAAGACATAGCACATCCGCAGCAAGGTCGCTTCATTAATTCGGCGACCCTCCCCTCTCCGTCCCCTCATGCAGAAAAGGAGTAGATGGGGAGAAATCCCTTTAGGCTGCATCAATTTATTTCTCATACATACTCCCTCATCCCCTATCTCCCACCCAATCCCCCTCATACATCACAGCATCACACATACACAACCCTTCTCCATTCACCCCTATCTTCTGTCCTCTCCCGTCCTTCCTCAACAAATATTCGCCTCTTTCCTAATATCCATTTTACCCCATCCATCCATCTCATCCTAGGACGTCCCCTCATGTTCACTCCTTCCACCTCTGCCTTCCACACCTCTTTTACTAATCTTTCTTCACTCATTCTTTCCATGTGTCCAAACCATCCCAATATTCTTTCATCAACCCTATCTCCCAACTCCCTTTCCACCCCTGTTCTCCTCCTCACCTCATTTCTCAATCTATCTAGCCTAGTAACCCCTATCATGCTTCTCAGACATTTCATCTCAAACATATTCAAACTCCTTCTCTCTTCCTCTCTTATGTTCCACGTTTCTGCCCTGTACAGTGCTGTCGGCACAATCACTCCTTCATAGAATCTCCTCTTAGCATCCATTCCCAGATGTCTATTTCTCATTACACTTTTTAATCTATCAAGGCATTTACTCGCTTCTCACAATCTACATTCTACCTCCACCCCCACTCCTCCATTTCCTGCTACATTTACACCCAAGTATCTAAAACTATCCACTTCTTCCATTCTTCAATCAAATTCACTACTGAAATAGAACATGATAACAGGTTACCCATTTTGGGTATTTTGATACATAGAAGTGGAAGATGTTTCAAGTACGATGTATTCAGAAAAAGTACAAATGTCCTGTCTTGTGTCCACTTTTACTCAGCTCATCATGAAAAAACTAAAATTTCGGTCTTTTCTTCTATGTTTCTTAGGGCTTACAGAATTTGTAGCCCCGATTTCTTGGAGGATGAGCTGAGGAAAATTTGTGACATTTCATCGAACTTGAGATATCCAAAACATTTAATTGATAAGGCTCATAAAATAGCTAAGAGGTCCCAATTTGAGATCACTCGGGAAAGGAATAACTTTTGTATCAAAAACATTTTAGTTCTTCCTTTCCACGAGAACTTGATAAGTCTTCCTAAAATTCTTAGACAGTTTGACATCAATGTGGTATTTAAGAACACAAGTTCTATTAAAAACATTCTTATTAAAAGTTCCTCAGGCGATGGGGTAGGCTATGTTTATAGCATTCCTTGTCACAAATGCGATAAATACTACATTGGTTAAATTGGAAAAGAGTTAGGTACCAGAATCAATCAACACAGGTATAGTGTGAGATCGGGTCAATTGTCCAGTGGGATTTTTGTACACGTTAAAGACCACAACCATCCCATTGATTGGAATAATTCCAAAGAAATTGTCTCTTGTATTACTCTGCTAGATAGAAACATTATTGAATCCAGTTTTATAAACATTCCTTTAATAATATTATGAACGTAAGTTTAGGTTTATATAAACTTGATCATTTCATTGTTAAGAAAATCGTTGATTATGTAGCAGCTCACGGTGTGTCCCCACCTTGATACACTCGAAAAAATGATCTTGTGTGATCTCACATATTCTTGCCTTGTCTACTTCTTTTTTGTATATATGTTCCCACCTTTTATCATTCTGTATTCTTTGAAAATGTCTGAATATACGAAAACGTTCGGATCATAGTGTCTCATTTCCTAAGTGGTTTTCTGCGAATTCTTATATTCACGCGTTTTAGTGATTTGTTTTTGCATATATATATATATATATATATATATATATATATATATACATATATATATATATATATATGTATATTTATATATATATATATCGTATATATATATATATATATATATATATATACACACTGAATGGTTCCCAGTGATCAATTGATATTTTTTTTCAACCACATATCACATTTAATTCCATACCATCGCAAACGAGACTGAGAGTCGCTCGAAGGGGTCATCGGTTGGAAATTGAAACGTGGACGAGCCGAGGATTCGAACCCAGCTAAACCGTATTGGTTTACGTCAATGTAACTTTGTTACGGGTTAGCTGTGTTCGAATCCTCGGCTCGTCCACGTTTCAATTTCCAACAGATGCCTCCTTCGAGCTACTCTCAGTCTCGTTTGCGATGATATGGAATTAAAAGTGATGTGTGGTTAAAAATATATACATATATATATATATATATATATATATATATATATATATATATATATATATATATATACATGTATATACATATATATATATATATATATATATATATATATATATGTGTGTGTGTGTGTGTGTGTGTGTGTGTGTGTGTGTGTGTGTGTGTGTGTGTGTGTGTGTGTGTGTGTGTGTGTGTGTGTGTGTGTGTGTGTGTGTGTGTGTGTGTGTGTGTGTGTGCGTGTGTGTGTGTGTGTGTGTGTGTGTGTGTGTGTGTGTGTGTGTGTGTGTGTGTGTGTGTGTGTGTGTGTGTGTGTGTGTGTGTGTGTGTGTGTGTGTGTGTGTGTGTGTGTGTGTGTGTGTGTGTGTGTGTGTGTGTGTATTTGTGTGTATATATATATATATATATATATATATATATATATATATGTATATATATATATATATATATATATATATATATATATATATATATGCACATATATATATATATGTTTATATATATGTTTATATATATACATGTATATAAACACAGATATATACATATATATATATATATATATATATATGTCCCTCCTTTTCTTTTTCTTCCTCTCTTCCAGGCCTTTCCTCTTCCCTTCCTTTCCGACGCTTTACTTCATTGTCCTTCAGTTCATTTCCTCAATCTTTATTACACCTCAGTCCATCGCCCTTAAATCACAAGGACCTCATTTCCTTATACACAGCTCATTGCACTTTACCTCACGTTTATCACGTGGCTTGGCCCTTCCTCTCTGTCTTCTACTTTAAGCTCTTGCTATTTCCCTTTGCTTCACCATCGTAATGTTGTTCCTCCTCCTTCTGCTTCTCATCTTCCTCCTGCATCCGCTCCACTTCATTCTCTTACTCATCCTCTTCCTCTACCTCCCGT
The DNA here is from genome assembly GCF_046742065.1 of Oratosquilla oratoria. Taxonomy (NCBI): domain Eukaryota; kingdom Metazoa; phylum Arthropoda; class Malacostraca; order Stomatopoda; family Squillidae; genus Oratosquilla; species Oratosquilla oratoria. The sequence goes on from NC_134785.1 coordinate 32,928,573, forward strand.
TATTTACTTGTCCCTATCTCTTCCCTTCTTGTCTCATGTCTTCTTTCTTGTCCTGTTTTCCTTTTCCTCTCCTGCTCCGTCTCCTCCTCTGTCTCTCTTTTCTTTCCTCGCTTCTGATACTCTCACTGTTCCTCTTCTTCCTCCAATTCAACCACCTCCTTCTCTTTTTTCTTCTATCCCCCCTCTACTTCTTTTGTTTCCTAATCATCATCAACCTCAAAACTCTATATGCAAACTGTCTTTCCTCCCGTCCTAATCTTCTTCGCCTTCTTTCTCCTTACTGTCCCCTTTTCCCTTCCACCTTCTTCTTTTCCTTCCCCTGATCTTCCTTATCTTTCTATCCGTCCACATTACGACCTTAATCCACACTGCCACCGTTGTTTCCCTCGTATCTATTCCTCTTCTTCCTGTTCATCTTCCTTCTCAAATTTCTTCTCTCTGATTCCGTTCTTTTCCTTTCTTTGTTTTAGCTTTTGCCCTCGGCTCCTTGCTCCGTGGGCCCAAGTCTAACCTCCGTGTTCTTATTCCATGTAAACCATGACTCCTAGACTGAACTCGGTGCCCCCAAACTCCAGCAAGTTCTTTTCCCCATCAGTGACAAAGCTCCTAAAGGTTTCTTGTTCCAGAAACCTCGTTTCTGAAGTCTGCTGACCTGGAGGCTAAGGGGAGAAGGCTACGAGCCCTACATTGCAGGATTTTGACCTCCGACGTACCTGAACTAGATAGTAGAATCACGTATGAATTCTCATCAAACGAAAAATACTAAAATGAAAGTTGGTATGACAATAAGGAATAAATATACAGTAAAGCATTTTATCAGAGAAAAATAGGAATGATATAAAAATTAACACGTGTGTGTGTGTGTGTGTGTGTGTGTGTGTGTGTGTGTGTGTGTGTGTGTGTGTGTGTGTGTGTGTGTGTGTGTGTGTGTGTGTGTGTGTGTGTGTGTGTGTGTGTGTTTGTTTGTCTGTTTCACGAGAAGGGAGCTATGCTCGTAGAGACCCGTCATTGTATCTTTCATCATCAAGTTTGTTCTTAAATTCTTGTATAGTATTTGCACATACTAATCTTTTTGAGTTTCTCTCGCTCTCTTTGTGTCTGTCTATTTATTTTTTGTCTGTCTTTCTGTTTGTTTGTTTGTTTGTCTGTCTGTTTGTCTATCTTTCTGTTTGTCTGCCTCTCTCTCTCTCTCTCTCTCTCTCTCTCTCTCTCTCTCTCTCTCTCTCTCTCTCTCTCTCTCTCTCTCTCTCTCTCTCTCTCTCTCTCTCTCTTTAAGCGTTTCTTTCCGTACTTCGGTTTCACCTCCAAGCACCTAAGTTTTCATTCTTTCCTCCTCGTATTCGCCTGCAGCGACTTCACTTCATCTTCCATTGTTTTGAATGATGGCGGCCACTTTTCTTCTGTTTCCTGCCTCGTTCTTCGCGTTTCCTTAGTAATATATATATATATATATATATATATATTATATATATATATATATATATATATATATATATATATATATATATATATATATATATATATATATATATTTCATCTTAATATTGGTGTACTTACTAATATAATAAGTTATTTATAAAAGACTGATATATATCAGTTATTTAATCATTCTATTATGTTTTTATCTATTTGATTTAGTAATTTATTTTGTCTAATTTGCTTGTTGGTTTGTTAACTTATTTAATTGCTTATCTCATAATTTATGTATTATCTATTGCTATATAGAGGTACTTCCTTAGTTAGCTAGCTATTTATTATTCCTTTTTTTTTTTTAATTATATGGTCATCTATTCAAATATCAGATTTTAATTATACTTTTTTCACCTGCCTTTTTAAATATCTAGTCATAAATCTTATTATGATACACTTTTTACAGTCACTCAAAAAAGTATCGTTAAGAAATCGTACGGAAATGTACGTAAATAAACTGTTGGAGAACTTCTAGAACGACGCAGTCTCCTATCTACCAAGAATCTATCAAGATCTACCTACATCTACCGGCTCTCATCCACAAGACGAGTACGGGATACGCATGCAGCATGCATGCAGCACAACTTGGTGTAGAACGGTAGTCAAGACCTGACGTAGATCAGAAGGGTAAGCGTCGCGGTCAAGTCTATTGTCCTGAGACTACAATTGCCTGGGTCATGACCTTGGAGAGGCCCACCTGTCACCAAAACCCTTAGATTCCTGCTAACGGCTAAGAAGATATTGCCACTCCGACAATAAATTTCCATGAGGTTATTAATTTCTCCCCAATCCACATTCGGATATGTATATATATATATATATATATATATATATATATATAGATGATACGAAGTGATGTATCATCACTTCCAGTTGCCCTTTGTATGTGAATTAAATATTTTGATGTCTAGTCTCGCTGGAAACAGCGACCATGTAAATATTTTTCCCTTGTCGGCAACCTTGCCGGATTGATGTATATAATAAGCCGTTCCTCTTCGGAGAGGGGAATATTCACTCAAATAAAGACAAGAAACCTCGACTATTTGTCTCCGCGCCTCCAGAGAAGCCGCTCTACTCGCACACTATTCACTCATGTGTTGGAACACTCCATCCAACATATTTGGTTTGCAGCTGTGGGATCCCCACCAACATATTCGGGGATCATCAATATACGAGCATTCCAACAGGACAACGAACTAGCCGATTTCCAAGTCTAAGCCACTGTCGACCGTTCATTCAAACTTCGAACACGGACAGCTCTACGTGGGACATCGTCTCCACCATTCTCCAACGGAAGTATCACTCCAAGCAACACTCCGACATTCGAACACGGAGAGCTCTACGTGAGATATCGTCTCCACCATTCTCCAACGGACCTATCGCTCCCAGCAACACTCCGACATTCGAACACGGACAGCTCTACGTGGGACATCTTCTACACCATTCTCCAATGGAAGTATTGCTCCCTGCAACACTCTGCCATTCAGTTCAGCAAATACGAAAACTGAAGTCCACACCAAACTAACCATACCTATTTCCATCCGCCTGTACTTATTCTCTCCCTATTTCCAAATTCCCATTCACCCACCTCTACGAGACCACTTCACCATCACATCAAATCCATCGGTCTGTAAGTAGATACCTAAAATTTTGGGTTAAAGTTTAGTTTCGTCAGTAGCGTGAGTTCCCAAAATGAAGGCATTTATGTGAATTTTTTCATTTTTTTCAAGCCTTATTTTTCAAGTGATTTTTTTTAATTTAAAGGACAAAAGTGTGCATTAAAAATCCCCACTCCCAAGCCTCACACTCCTACAACACACGTTCTAAGATGGCAACCCCCAACGCAAATAACACAGATTCTACAGTCAACCACTCAGAAAACCAACACTCAGCTACAAATTTACTCACACTCATTAAACACGATCACACTCTTCCGAAATTTGACGGACATAACGTAGCACTGCAGAAAACAGCCACAATACCTTTCCTTCCAGACACAACATTCGTTAACTTTTCTAAAAAGATTTCTGACACGACCACGGCAAAAACACAGATCCAAAAACAAAACATCCCGATCACACAGACATCCTCAGTTACACAAATCTCAAGAGTAAACTACACTAGAGGCAGACAAATGTCACGCATATGATCACGACAGCGATCACTCTCAAGAACACCCTTCTTTTGCACAATCTGCAACAAACCGGGACATAGCACCAGCACGTGTTATTACAGAAAAACAAGATGAGCGTATGTCTGTGGCAAGGTGCCTTAATGTGTTTAAAATCTTCCGATTTTGGTGTTGAACGAGTCCTTTTGAGCTAGGATGGTATGGTGTGGTGTTACATTTGGTAATGTTAAAATGTTTGCAGATGTTGGTGAGAATCTCATTGTTGAATTCGTCTCTCCCTCATTCATCTTAATTTTATTAATCACAATTATTTAATATAATTTATTTACCTATTTATTCATTTATTTGTTTGTTTATCAATTTTTCATATATCTATTTATCTATTTGTTTACGTATCTATTCACTTATTAACTTATTCATATATTTATTTATTCATATTTTATCTTTAATCGTTTATCTAGTCGTTTATCTATTTATCTACTTATTCATTCATTTATTTATTTAGTTGGTGCTTTCTTGTATATATATATATATATATATATATATATATATGTATATATATATATGTATATATATATATATATGTGTGTGTGTGTGTGTGTGTGTGTGTGTGTGTGTGTGTGTGTGTGTGTGTGTGTGTGTGTGTGTGTGTGTGTGTGTGTGTATTAATATATATATATATATATATATATATATGTATGTATGTATATATATATATGTATATATATATATTCATATAATTTAATATATATATATATATATATATAATACATTTTTAAGGTACTTTCAGAGAGGCTATCAATATTTGGAAAGAAGTTGTAATCAAAGGAGCTGCACATTAGTAACAATTTTTGGTTAACAAAATGGTGGATTTCATGAATAGTCAATGATGATTTTAAATTAGTTAGTTGTAATTTGCAATAAAGAAAAATGTACGTGTCCTTTCAAAAAGACAGGAAGCGAGACTAGAGAAACAATTGTATAAATGAATGAATGAATGAATGAAATGGTAAACAACAACCTTTTATACAAAAGTAACGTATAAACTCCTTCGTTAGGATGATATAGCTTACAATCTCTGAATTTGGCTGATTTTAAACTACTTTATCCCTCAGAGGGGAAAAACCCAAGCTATAGAGAGTAGATCCTCAGGGTCATCAGTGCAAAAGAACATATATAATTAATCTATTCTTTTCTTCTGTAGAAAATTCATATGTTTTCGTGCTTGTCAAAGGTTTCTTTCAACATATCTCCAGAAATTTTTGTTTTCCTTTTAAACTCCTCCTTTCCTCTTCATAAAAACCGCAAGGAAATTATTGAACCCACTGAATACGGTTTTATAATTTGTATTATTATTATTATTATTTTTTTTTAACTCCAAGTAATTTCATTCAGTTAGGGGTAGGGCCTCGGGTTTAAAGAGACAAATTATTTTTCTTATGGGATTCAAACTATTGGCAGTGAAGCCATGAGACTTGGACATTGCCAGCACTCTACGGTGGATTTCTAAAAGCTGCTGCTTGGAATTGTACCTGCAGCTTCCCTACATCAACTCGCGCAGGAATGCATTGTTATCTTTTCATAGAAATTCAGGAGAGCCATCCGGCAAATATAGACTCGTTTTGACAGGTTAAATGACTCTTCCTATGGAATTCAAACCCGAGCCCGTGCAGCCACGAGATTAGAATGTTATCACCACGCTTCGGTGGATATGGAAACGAGTCTATATACTTATTGAGCGACTCCTGAATTTCGAAGAAAAAATTACAGTACAGTACGAGTTGATGTCGAGAGGATTCAGTTGTATTCCCAAAGCAGATTCCTTAAGACATCCTCCGTAACGTACTGATAGACACCTGGGCTTAGGTTATACTTTCTTTTGGAGAGGTCTTCCTGAGGGAGCTCAGCGCAACTACGGTGTTGTCTTTGGGGTGAAAACAGCACTACTTAGCTTCATCTCACAGAAGCCAGAAGGCCTAAACGAAATTTCATAAGCTGGCGTAAACCAATAGCAAATAGCTGCTATGCAACACTGGTCAATGTGTGTGCGCCCACCCTGGACGCAAATGGGGACACGAAGGCTGCCTCTAGGAGCAGCTCCACTCAACCATTCAGGCTGCTCCTTGCGAAGACAAGATTCTTCTTCTCGGGGACTTAAGTGCCAGAGCCGGTTCAAGCCACTATCAACGGGAGGGAGTCATTGGGCGCCAAGGAGTAGGAAAATGTAACGACAATGGCCTGCGCCTCCTGACCTTCTGTTCCCAGCACGAACTGGCAATCATGAACACATTGTTCTAGCTCCGTGATTTGTTCAAAACGACCTGGACGCATCCTTGGTCTAAATCGTGGCACCTCCTGGACTACGTGATTGTGCGCTGTCATAATGCGAGGGACGTGCTCATTACACGTGCCATGTGGAGAGCGGACAGATGGATGATCATCATCTCGTCCGTTCCATCCTGCAACTACGCATCCGGCCACCAATGCGATGACAGGCGCTGATGAAACGAATCATCGTCAACGCCTTTCATCATCCAGAAAAACGTGACGCTCTGAAAGAAAAACTCGCCAAACGCCTCACCATCTCTGACCTCAGGAATGCTCCTGTAACAACAACAAATCTGACTGCAAAGTAGGACAAAATGAGTGATATACTCCTTATTACATCTTGGTGTATACTCGGCACAACAACTAGGATAAATTGGGACTGGTTTGATGAGCAGGCTGAGGACATACACCATCTACTGGAGAAGAAGAAAAACTCACGAGGCAGCTCTCACCAACTCTACCTCCTTGACTCGTGCAAAACTCGCGGAAATTCGTTCTAGGGTTTAACGTGAAATGTGGTCTACGCAAAATGAGTGGTGGACCAAACTAGCCGGTGAAATTCAAGGTTTTGACGATGCAGGGGAACAACGACAATTCTACAGCTCCTTAAAAGAGCATGCGAGCCCCAAAAAAACACCTGCTTTGTTCGGACTGCCGACGGATCCACAGTCATTACTGAAAAGTGCAAAATATTGGAACAATGGACAGAGCATTATAAGGAACTTCTCAACAAAAGCAGTCCAAGAGACTTCACTTTTCCTGACGACTTACGTAATGTTCCTACTTTCAAAATCCATATAAAAACCACACTGAAGCAATGCAACACCGAACCAATCAACCTGGAAATTCTCGTCGCCGATCGCCAGACCTGGCGCAACACGTGCCGCACTGGCACAGACCGTTTCACGACACGCTATAATATC
>NC_134785.1:32937924-32955424 GCF_046742065.1 Oratosquilla oratoria
TGGCAATGACAAATCTAATCCTAATGCAGATACCCCTATAACTCCCCTTTATGAGAACGATGTCTTACCTTTTTTCAACCAGCTTCCTCAAGTAGACCCCTTTCACCCCTCACAATCACAACCACCCATTCCTCCCATCCAACCAAATATGCAAACAAAACCTCCTATAAACCATAATCCATCCAACCCCCATATCCCAACACATAATAACCCCCCTCCCATTCAGCAACAGTACCAAAACTTCCCCCTTCCTCCCCCCCATACCCCACCTGTTCAAACCCACTCCACACCATACCATCAACCACCACCTAACCTTCCTCCATACCCACAATATTATCCTTACCCACAACCTCAACCAACAATAATTAACAATTATCAAACCATAACCCCCCTCACAGAAATCCCAACCTTTTCCCAAGATAGCGGACTATCTATTACAGATTTCTTGACAGCATGTGACCTGTTTTTCTCCAAGAACACACAATATTCAGAGACAGATAAAATAAATTTGTGCCGTCAGAAAATAAACCCATCTGACATTTGCCGTTCAAAGGCAAGGATGCTAGACACCCTAGTTGCATCTGGAATCACTTATCAGGAATATAAACGCCACCTCCTTAAGGTCTTTCATAACAAACAACCTAACAACATTTCCTTCCTCATCACCTTCCTCAATAACACTAGAGTCCCACCACATTCCATTACTAACATAATGGATTTTGTTGCAAACGGAATGAAAGAGGTCAGAGAAGACCTAGAAAATAACTCTCCTTGGACTCACACTGATCAATTTGGTCAAAATGTAATGCCAACAAAACACTTACTAACATTCCTTGAAATAGCTTCCTATCTCTCCCAACTCCCTCCAAAGTGTTTAAAGGAAGCCTCCAAAAAGGAACTAGACACTAGAAATCCTCTAGCTTATACCTATATTTTAGATATCATGAATGCTTGCAATGTATCCTTAGATACCCCCAACCATCTCCCCAGACTAAATAGCCTTCACTCACAGCACCCCCCTCCCACCAATCAAGGACAACCTTCTAAGTGGTGCTCCTACCATTCATCAAACAGTCACAACACGAAAGACTGCATACAGCAAAAACAATACCCGCAGGTACAACACCACTCTATCCCTTGCTCAGTTCATGGAACCTTTTCCCACACCGATGCCCAGTGTTGGACACAGCAAAAACAACACCCACGCTCAGTGCATACTACTACCTCACACCAGAATCAAAACAAACAAGTTCCACCCCCCTTTAAACACCCACTCCTATCTACACCAACACATCCAATCAAATACTGCAACCTACACCAAACATCATCTCACTCCAACGAAGAGTGTTACCTACAGAAAACACAACAACAACCGCATCAGAGAACTAACAACCCATTCACCACCCATCGACAAACACCCCCCTCCAACACGACAACCAATACTAAACAACGATTGGGGGAACGTGTACCAGCCTCACGCACCAAACCACCATAGGAATATCTCATACACAACACAAATACCTCACCCTAGAAGTAAGCTTAGACCAACTTAAAGTTGACATGATGGTTGATACAGGAACAAACCTGAACATCATCCCAAGAGCTCTGTATGAAGCATTAAATGACCCACCCCAAATTCAATTTTCCAATATGGAAGGACTCTTAATAGAAGGGAGCACAATTCCTCTACACGACACCATAGACTTAAATATTGAAGTCAACAATCACAAAGTAGGTTTCACAACTTTCCACATAGCTGATGAATGGAGCCTTGATCAACAAGGTATAATAGGACTACACTCACTAAAGATTTGGAAAACTAAGATAGATTTTGAGACTAACAAAATCTCCTTCCGAGATGTAAATAATGAATCAACAGTTCCTGAGACACCCAACTCAGACACACAACATCTCTCATGTCTACCTTCCTTTAATACTCCCAATCCCACTAACAACTATTCCTTCCGACCACCCCCTTATGTCACCTCAAAGGCACTGATGTCTAACACAGTCATCATACCCCCTAGACATTCAATAACAGTCCCACTATACATACCCGGTGCAATAGACCATCAGGACGTCATAATCGACTCAGACACGTCCAGGATTAACAACATAACCATTGAGTCCTCCTGGGACACAATATCAGAAAATAAACATACACTAGCTATGTTAACAAACACCTCAGAACAACACCGTAAAATCAGGAAGAATACAAACATCTGCGCAGTCCATCTCCATAATTCCCCTATCCAGGAACCACTGCCGCAACACATCAACCAAGTAAGACCAACACAACCCCTCCCCCCTATTCCCCCAGACCAAATCACGACATCAGCTGACGGAGAAAGTCATAACGAGCTATTAGCTCTCCTACAGAGGAATAGATCAGCTGTCGCCTTAGAAGGCGAATCACTAGGCAAATGTGATATAATCAAACATCACATCCAAATTCCCCCAAACACCCCCCCTTCATACACCCCCGCTTATCGCATACCCCACAGTAGGAAATCCCAAGTCAATGACAGTGTACATGAGATGATACACCAAGGCGTAATTTCCCATTCAGACTCCCCATGGAACAGTCCCCTCTTTTTGGTCCCTAAGAAAGACGGAACCTTACGCCCTGTTGTTGACTTCAGAAAAATAAACAACCTAACTCAATCTGACCCACACCCCCTCCCCGCCATGCAAGATGTACTACAATGCATTGGCAACGGGAACTCTGTTTTTTCCACAATAGACCTCAAGTCAGCCTTCTGGCAGGTCGAACTAACAGAGGAATCAAAACCCGTAACTGCATTTTCCACGGACAAAGGACACTTTCAGTTTGAACGTATGCCCTTTGGCCTTAAGAATGCCCCCTCAACCCAACAAAGGTTGATGACCCGCATTTTCAGTGACATGATAGGAATCTCATTATTCGTCTATTTAGACGACCTCATTATATATAGTCCCACAGAAAGAGACCACCTTAACACTTTAGAGATTGTCATCAAACGTCTCAAACATACGGGATTAAAGATTCAATTAAAGAAATGTAGATTCCTCATGAAGGAACTCACCTTCCTAGGCCATAAAGTGGATGCAAAAGGGATTCACACAACCACTGATAAAATAGATACAATAAACAATTTCCCAACCCCCAGAAACGCAAATGAAACACGAAGTTTCATAGGGTTAGCCTCCTACTACAGACACTTTATCCGAAACTTTGCTGATATTGCTTCCCCTCTGACCAAATTCACAAGGAAAGGCGAGCCATTTCAATGGTCAGAAGCAGAACAGCAAAGTTTCGACACTCTCAAACACGCACTCACCACAGCCCCTGTACTAGTTTTCCCTGATATGAAGAAAGAATTCTTTCTTTACACAGACGCCTCCTCTAAAGGAATAGGCGCAGTCCTACAACAGAAAGATGACAATGGCAAAGAACACGCCATAGCCTACGCAAGTAGAGTCCTCAACAAAACTGAAAATAACTACTCAACTACACACAAAGAAGGACTTGCAATCATATGGGCACTAAAACACTTTAAATACCTCATTTTAGGCTACAAGATTACCATACTAACAGACCACCAACCACTAGTCTATCTTTTTAACTCCAAAGACTTACATGGGAGAGTTGCTAGATGGAAAACAACTCTCCTTGATTACGATCCCATGATCGTATACTTAGCTGGGAAAGCTAACGTAGTGGCAGACTGCTTGAGCAGACAAACTCACATCACCCCCATAACCCAAACCACATGCATACCTATGCATGAACTCAGAGATGAAACTGACAGAGACCCAATATGGTCTCCAATAAAACAGCATCTCATCTCACAAACCCCCTTACACTCCCGACCACCTGTCCCTATTGAGGAACTCAATCTGGTCGACGGAGTCATAAGGAGAACTATTAATACAAGAGAGGTTACTGTTATCCCCAGATCCCTAGTCCCCAAGGTCCTACACATATTGCACAACAGTGCAATGGGAGGCCACTCGGGCAGAGATAAGACACTAAACACTGCTAGGCACACATATTATTGGCCTTACATGAAAAGAGATATAACCACACACATAGATTCTTGTGTAACTTGCAACCAATTCAGAGGCCCTAACCTGAAACAAATCAACATAAAAGATATCCCACTCCCTGCTGAGCCATGGGAAACACTTGGCATTGACCTACTGAAAATGCCAACGAGCCATCAAGGTTCCAATTATGTACTCACAGCAGTTGAGTATTTATCTAAATACACAATCTTAATACCACTCCAGGACAAAACAGCAGAGACTGTAGCAAAAACCCTGGTCAACAATATATTTTGTAAATACAACATACCACACACAATGTTATCTGACAATGGCTCAGAATTCAAAAATGAAGTGATGCGCGAAATAGCACATCTTTACAACATTGACCAAACATTTGCCACTGCATACCACCCCCAGGGAAACGGTCTGACTGAGCGAACAAATCGCAAAGTCCTAGAAATTCTCAGACCATTGGTCAATGACCTCATGGACACTTGGGAAGATTGGCTACCACAGGTACAAGCCAGTATCAATAGCACAGTCAATTCCGCAACAAAGATGTCCCCACATGAAATCATTTTCGGCCAACCAATGCGCCTACCCTACCAAATATTCAACCAACCCCCCCCACCCTTATACAACCTAGATAACCTCGCACACTGCATCAAAAGAGGTATGCAAACAATTTACAAAAAAGTTAGAGCAAACCTGAAAGAAGCCCAGGAAAAGACAAAGACAAAACAACACAAACGGTCAATTCCACTTGACATAGCACCTGACGACACAGTCATGGTAAAAGACTCAGGTCGAACAAACAAACTCAAACCCAAATTCCTAGGCCCCTTCATAGTCACAAGTTCACTCCCTAACAATGTTTTCCTACTAACAGATCCTTCTGATCACTCCACCTTCACCATACATGGAGAGAAGTTGAGAAAGGTCAAACTGAACCTCGACCCAATCTCACCTCCCATCCACAACCCACCTATCATAGACGCACACCAATCACCAATACGCAAGTCTCATCCCATGACTCTGCGTCGACGCAACTAAACATGCACTCTAGCTCTCGCCCCTGAAGATGCAGGACGTCATGTATCTATCAGTGGAGGTTAAAATGGCCCATTTCCAATAAGAACTCTTTTCCACATATCTATAAAACTTCTCTACTTCCTTCCGACCAATATAATCTTAGCGAGGGTCAGATAAACATATCCTCATACACTGAGACATAACCTTCATCCTCCAAAAGTAAATACATCATTAATTACCCACCTTAAACATCGACTACTTTTGACATGGACTCATTCGACTTACATCATAGGATTCTTCCATATAACTCCACAGCCCTTTCCCTCTTAATCATGCTCTTTATACTAATAATAATAATCATATTCTGTTGCATGAAGTAACACCTTCCAAAACCTTTCCACCTCCATACCCAAATTGTTGTAAACCTAGATTAAGTTTATTCTTGTGTCTCACCCAATATCTTAAATACTATAAAAATTCATCCAGAAACTATATATCCATACTATGAAATAAAACAAGTGCAATATGACACACCAAACTGACCATAGAACAGTGTCTAGAAAAACAACACTCCCAACAGTGATAGTGTTAAACCATAAAAACAATAACATTTAAAAAGTGAATTAAACAGTGTATGTGAAATCCAATAGAACATGTAATCTGGTGAGACACAACGTTACACTTCTGAGACACAACATCGCTACCCCTTAATTACAGTTCATGATCCCCCTTGGGACCTCAGATTCACTTCAACAACACCCCCCCATCTGCACATTTTTAACCCCACAGGATATTGTGTCTCTGAATTTTTTTTCTCGATGTATTACCCATATAAATACTTTTGTAAACCATGTACCCTAGGTGCCGGGAGCCACCTAACCCCAGGGGGAGAGCGATATGTATACGCCACCATATACATGATGAGTAACGTCACTCGCTCACACTCCCTCACTCACTCCCTCACTCACTCACCCACTCAATGTCAGGCCCTTCTAGCTGACTAAGAATTAAGTCAGCAATCTTCGGGTCTGCAACAACAACTCGACCACCAAACAGACATACGAACGCACATGAACATCCGAGTAACCAAACAAACACAAAACACAAATTACGTATACTAACGATCCTCCCCTGGATATATAATTAACATGTATGATAATAGACAACAATACATAATCAATGCAGTTGCACCACCCATGTGAGACAACGGACCTTCTCGAAATTAATGTAAAGACTAAAGACTAAACCCAACACACCAAAGTGCTGAGATGTCACTTCCGGGCAATGACCACGAGGGTAGCGTGGCCGAGAGGAGGAGTTGGGACGATGACAGGTGTTGTGCAACAAGAAGTGGTGTGATAAACAGTTATATTAATGTATCGTTCTATTTAACAGTTGACAGTGTATATACCATAACTGCAAAACCTGAAAGCTTTGAATAAAATGGTATAAACTTAATACGAATCTACATATACCAGTACCCGTACCTAGTGAACGATACATATATATATATATATATATATATATATATATATATATATATATATGTATACACATATACATATCCATATACATATACATACATATACATATACATATATATATATATATATATATATATAATATATATATATGTACGAGTACATATATACGTACACACACACACACACGGCTCGGTGGCGGATTGGTAAAGCACTGGCCTCACAAGCCAGAGAACCGGGGTTCGATTCTCCGGCCGGGCGGAGATAAGTTGGGTTTGTCTCCTTTCACGTGTAACCCCTGTTCACCTAGCAGTGAGTAGGTACGGGACGTTAGTCAAGGAGTTGTGACCTTGCTGTCCCGGTGTGTGGTGTGTGAGTGGTCTCAGACCTACCCAGAGATCGGCAAATAATGAGCTCTGAGCTCACTGCCGTAGGGTGGTGTCTGGCTGTCTCGACAGAGACTGCAGCAGATCCGAGGTGAATACACACACACACACACACACACACACACACATATATATATATATATATATATATATATATATATATACATATCACAACAAAGTTATGTCGTAGCAAGTATTATATATATATATATATATATATATATATATATATATATATATATGTGTGTGTGTGTGTGTATATTACGGAGGAAAAATTATTACAAAAACTATAAAGATTCCTATAAAACAACAAGAAATATTGTATCCTGCAGTGATGCAATTGTATCCAGTGATACCTCTTGTCACCCTCTGTGGTTCCCTTTCACCACTTTGTTATCGTTTCTATGGGCCGACTTCCTTTCTTCCTTTTACTTTATATATCTTTTTTTCCACCACTGTCTTTGTTACGTATGATTAGTCACTCGCTAATTTCAACTGTAGGAAGTTTCAGTTAGCATTACTCTGTCTAAGAGAGGGGAATTAAACGGAGCTTAATTTTTCTTTCTTTTATTCCCGAATATAATTACACTTGGATCTTCAAGTTACACCAAGGGACTCCCGTCAGGAATCCTGTGTCCGTACGTGGTACCGTCCCTATCCAGATGTGTAGGCGAATATATCAAACACTATATGACACCTTAGTTCCACTTTAATCACTTATTGTCACTACATAGGAACGTTATATTAATAATAATGTCTCACATCTTCCTTATCACTACAGTGCACATTGTAAGTTATCGACCGACTCCTCTCCGAGCTCCGTGCATTGCCTTAAGAAGGCCGGAAACTCCTTTTGTGAGGTGCCACGCTCGTATAAACTGAAGTGTTTATGCGAGCGAGATTTAGTTCGTCACATCTTATTTTAATTTACATAATTAGTTTATAATTTAGTCTGACAGCCAGACTATAATATATATCCAGGGGAGGTTCGTCAGTATACGTAATAATGTGTTTATTACTGTGTGGTTATTTGTGTGATCGCGTGTGTTCGTGTGTGCATGTCGACTGGTGGCGCGGCAGGAAGTGCTTTGTCGGCAGATTGGTCAGCGAAATGGTGCTTGACCGTCGGCGGACAGTGAGTGAGTGAGTGAGGTTATATGACTGGGCGATACTACTCGTCATGTATATGAGGCGTATACAATCCTCAGTTTACTAGATCAGTTCTGCAATGACGTCATGATTTCTTTGGTCCAATGATCTTTACTTACATATTTAAGATTCTCCCTCAAAGGTGTGACTTTACACTCGTGAACCAATTGAATCTTCTCCTCCACTCTTTCTCCAATCAGAAAGGCTGTTACAAACTCGTATGCAATACTTCTTACTCAAGCGATCTCAAAATCAATGCATAAACTGACTTAGTTTACATATTGTTACATCGGTTTAAAAATTAACATTATACAACAATGAAATCGGGTCCCCGGCGACTGTTTGTAAACATTTAGGCGGGGAGCAAGGTTGTGCAACTCCATCGCTATCTCGCCTTTGGGTATTATGTAAATACATAAACTATAAAAATATAACACTCGTCATCTACCACCCCTTTCTACCCACATGTCTACCATTCTCTTACACCTCTGCATACTACCATAAACACCTTGAGGAATTACAAGCCTTCAATAACGAACACTTATTACCCAGAGACATAAACAGCACAAACACTCCAGAATGGGGTTGTTGTTGGGTTGTAGTTTACCAACGCTTCTAATTTCAGAATAAGATAGGCATTCTAAAGATAAACATGTTTATACACAGAAGAGCTGGCCACATGTGAAACATGATCTTGCAGATTAACTACACAACAGCACATTTCCTAACAGACGAGTCATTTTCATTTCACGTAGAAAACTCTTGATTGCTGCCAAGCTTCAAAAGGACGTGAGGGGGCAATCAACTCACCCTTTAATACACAATTAGCGCCTAGAACACGGAGCTGAAGATAATAGCGTCTTGGAGTGGATCATTTATTCTCCCCTTTCTGCATTACAAATAACAAGGAAGAATCTCCATGTTAATTTAGGAAACACCAGGAAAGTCATGTTTACAAAGTTACATTTGAGTTGATATAAACAGTAAGAAATAAGGTTAGAAAATTGTCTATACATGAGTTGAAAATAACTGTAGTAATAACTAGGATAGGAAAAGCGGTGTAACATGAAAAAATAAAGAAAAATAACACATGCGTGAACAACTCCATGTTCCAGCTTCTACAAGTAGCTTATCGAGAACTCTTGTCAGTTCCACAATTATGTGGCATATGCACTTCCTATCACACACCACAACCCACACTAATCCTATACAGGCCGGAATCCCGGCAAACTGTAATCTCTCGCCTTTTTTACTTTATTCCTGTATTTGCTTTCCTCTGTCTATGCAATGCGTATTCATAACTGTACCGATATATTTCTCCTCTTCTCCCTCAAAAAGATATTTAGTTCATAACGCCATCTTTCTTCTTTTTTCAATTGTGTTATAATGCAACCTTTACCTATTTGTTTTAGTGCACTCAAGTTTTTATTATTGTCCTGTAGATGACTCTTTGTACTCGGAATGTTTATTAGGGTTTTCATTAACTGAGGACAATGATAGTTGACCTAGTAACAGCTAGAAAAGCACCTCTACAGCTGAATAAAATAATCTGCTAAAGACCAGAAGACACAAGTAAAGTCATACTCCTGGAGTAGTGGAAATTTGTCACATTAAAATGAATAAAACCGTTTGAAACCAATGGAGTGCTTTCCCTCAGCTGTACAAAATCCATTGCCTTTAACTAGCTCAAAAAATAATGTAATATGTCACCATGTTCGAGGGATTAATAATATCTATATAGTTTATATCAACTATTTAGGATACACATATCCTAATAGGAACACATTTATTATGATAAACTTAGCATAAAGAAATATATGAGAGAACGAAAGGAAATCTATTATTGAGTTTGAAGCGGCTTTTTTTTTTTTTTTTTTTTTTTTTTTTTTTTTAGGGAGAGGGGACCCGAACTACTAGGGGAAGTGACACTTCCTGGTAACTGTTGGGTATCAAGCTGGCTCCTTCGTAGCGTCGAGACACGGTTTGATGGTGTGGTGGTTCCGTGCTCGATCGCTAATTGAGCGATCCGAGTTCGAGCCTCACTTAGGGCTAAGAATTTTATCGTCACTATGCTGTGAATTGGCACTCCAACTTTAATGGACAAGGAGAGAGTGAGTGAGTGAGTGAGAGTGAGAGAGAGAGAGAGAGAGAGAGAGAGAGAGAGAGAGAGAGAGAGAGAGAGAGAGAGAGAGAGAGTGAGTGAGTGGGTGAGTGAGTGAGTGAGTGAGTGAGTGAGTGAGTGAGCGAGTGAGTGAGTGAGTGAGTGAGTGAGTGAGTGAGTGAGTGTGTGTGTGTGTGTGTGTGTGTGTGTGTGTGTGTGTGTGTGTGTGTGTGTGTGTGTGTGTGTGTGTGTGTGTGTGTGTTTGTGTGTGTGTGTGTGTGTGTGTGTGTGTGTGTGTGTGTGTGTGTGTGTGTGTGTGTGTGTGTGTGTGTGTGTGTGTGTGTGTGTGTGTTTGTGTTTGTGTTTTACATGGACAAACGAACAGCAGCTGACCTAATGGTCCTTACATGGCTATTACGGTACCTAATATAATCTATCATTAATATTATTATCCCTATTATTGTATTTTTTATATGTTTACAAGTAAATAATACTAGTCGAGGATTTGTAGCTAAGTAAATGATGATACGTTTTTTTAATACCTCTACACTAGAACAATCGATGATGTTGGATAGTAGACTATTCAATATATTAACAATGCGACTGAAGAAAGAGTATTTTGCCACATCTGTTTGAAATATTTTTCTTACAACCTTTTACCCATTACTCCTAGTTACTTTGGTGTCAATCATATTTTTTCCACGGCCCTATTTTTCCACATTTTCAATTCCTTTGACTATTTTGAAGACCTCAATTAGATCTCCTCTCATTCCCCATCCAAAACCGCGGTGCATTACGTATTGCAAGCAATCTCTGTTGGGCTACTCAACTCCCGACTGGAGATCTTAGGTGTGATGAAGCGAAAGTGACATTTGGAAACACGCAACATTTGTCCGTAGCTTTATCAGGTCCGGCCAGTCCTCCCGTTCATAATACTGAGCTGACTATGGAGTGCGTGGGAGGGGTGCGGGTACATCATGAGGATTCTTTAAAGGTCTTTGCTCTACTTGTTTGCTTTGAGACCTTTTGAGTTTTTAACAAACATCTATTTTTATCGAAGGGGGCATCCATACCAATTAAGAAAAGTGTAGCCCGACCTTTCATATCCATTTTGGTACTGAGGCAAAATCTGTGAATAGATCAATTTAGTTTTGATTTTAAAACTTTATCAGGATGTCTAGATAGATCATTTTATATTTTTTTTCGGCCTCTCTAAATTAATTCACCTTATTTGTATCTTTATCAAAAGCTGACCAGCATTTCTAAATTAATTCACCTTATTCGTACTTTTATAAAAAACTGTCAAGTATACAAACCTAAAACAATTTTGAGCAGAGTTTAATCTCCTGTATTTTAATGACGCAGTCTATAGAACATATTCTGGCTAACCCCTGACGATTTCATTCAGCAGACTGCAGAATACAGCTGCAATAAAAAGAAATAGTTCTGATGATGCCATCTATCGATATACCAAGAATTTTCCTCACTTACAAGGGAGGTAACCAAAGGTACATACCTACTCCCACCCACTCCACTCCCCTCAGCCACACTTTCCTCCTTCTCATCTTAGCTCATCATAAATGATGATGTCATCCCTGTATACCGCCAAATGGCCTGGGTCTGAAGCAATGTAGCAAGTAACAGTACATCCACAGCAAGGCCGCTTCACTTAATGGGTGACCTCCCCTCTCCGTTCCCTCATGCACAAAAAGAGAAGACGGGGAGAAATCCCTTTGGGCTGCGTCCAAATATCATCTGAGCCGATGATGCACCTTACAGAATTTGTATTGGCTAACACAATACGATTTTGTCTAGTTTAAGGGTATGAGAGTTACAAAAGAGAATCTCTTTGGAATTCAAGGTTTACTAATCACTGTGGTACTTCCTGAGCAGCGAAGGGGCTTCTGCCTATCTTGATTAAACCTTTCCATGCCGGAAAGCATATTTGTGTCTAGTATTTATTCTAGCCGCCACCAATTCACTGTATTAATTTTCATCGTACACCTTCCTATTGTGGTGATGTTAAGAATATGTCACTAATCTCCGTTACATTCGTTTGTAAATGTTATTTTATTCAACATGACGCTAGAGGATCCTATTTAGTCATTAGTGTCCTCTCGGTAGTCAAGGGGAAGAACATCGTAAAATTTTTCATGAAAAGCATCGTGTAAGGCAGAAGTCTTTATTGGTACAACGTTTTGCTCATTCGAGTTTAAATGAGCGAGACATTTTAACAAAGTTTTTGTTCTCCCATTGTGCTTTTCCTGGCCTACTCGTCGGCAGTTCCTAAACTCTTTCATGATAAGATCATGTATGGCCACTTTGTATAGTTTGCAACGGCTGAGACTAAGAATTGCTTACTTAGCTCTGAGAAATCTCTGGTCCTAAGAGGGTTACTTACTATATTAATTAACCATGTAAAACCGAATATTTACCTATGATTTTGTTCTGGTTAACGTCATATGATCTTGGCTGGCACAGAGGAAAATCTAAATTTCCAAGAGTTAACGAGATTCTGATCAAGTCGTGATATCTAATATACTCCTCTGATTGGCCTTCGAGCTTAGTTAAGCAAGTTTCCTAATCTAGTTTCAACTCCGTCAGCAAACTGACGTTCTTTCTATTATTGCGTTTAATAATTGACAGGCAGATGAGGCAGGACTATCTTCTCGATTGTTCTAGATTTCCCTCGGTTCAGTGTCCAAACCTCAACTGAACAGAGTTCCTTGTCAATAGCAGGCACAAATATCTAGAAGTTGTTTCTATGTTGAAATGATTAAGGATGTTGGAGTCTGATTAGATATCTATTTGTCCAGCTGGCTTCATGTTTTGATAATGAACATGAATTAAAATATTTAGTAAATCCCTCTCCGACGAGGAATACATTGAGATTTTTTTTTTCCTAACAAGTGATTTTGTAAAGCTGAGCTGGGGTGAACGATTCTGTTTTGAAGAGGTCACCATCGAAGGATAACTAATGTAAGTCGAAGTTTGTTCTATTGCCTTTACCTCCCGCACTATCCCATCCATTTACACTTTGAATTTATATATATATATATTGCAAAAATAATCACAATAACGCGTGACGAAAAAATATTGCAGAAACCACAGGGAAATTAAAGTCGGAATACTGAACGTTTTCGTCTATTACGACATCCTCAGAGTACAAGAAAGAAAAAATAGAACACAATATTTATACAAAAGTACGAAAACTGGGAGAGGTTATAGTCACATAAAACCTTCGGACATTATACATACATACACATTCAATTACACATGGAAATGTTAATGGTAATAATAATAAAAGTACATACACATTTAAATACACATGGAAATAAGAAAGGTAATAGTAACACACAAAAAAAAACACATAAATTCAAAAGAGCAAAATCATGTGGCCGAAAGGTCCATAGGACATTTGGTACAATTAGGAAACTTGGTACTGCTTAAATATCCTATGATTATAAGATTGTTTAACCAAAACACAAGATAATATTATCAAATTGTACAAAAAGAAAACACACAAAATATAACAGAAATAAGAAAACTGAAAAGATTACAGCCACATAAAACCTCCGGACATTATACATACATACACACTCATATACATATAGAAATATTAATGGTAACAATAAATGAAAAAAATACATACACATTCATATACACATAGAAATAATAAATAAAATAAAATAAAAAAGAACAAAACTATGTGGCCGAAAGGTCCACAGGACATTTGGTACAATTAGGAAATTTGGTACTGTTTTACTATCCTATTAATTATAAAATTGTCTAGTTTAAATAAACCTAAACTCAAGTTGATATTATTATCAAAATTGTTCTTTATGAAACAGGATTCAATGATGTTCCTATCTAAAGCTGAATTACAATCAACAATTTTCTTAACGTTGTCCCAGTCAATGTTGTGGTTTGTGTCCCTAACATGGACAAAAACTCCACTGGACATTTGGCCCGTCCTTATACTGTACCTGTGTTGTTTCATCCTAATATTTAATTCTTTACCTGTTTGGCCAATATAACAGGAGCTACAGTTTATTATTTCTATGTGTATATGAATGTGTATGTATTTTTTTCATTTATTGTTACCATTAATATTTCTATATGTATATGAGTGTGTATGTATGTATAACGTCCGGAGGTTTTATGTGGCTATAATCTTTTCTGTTTTCTTATTTCTGTTAAATATTGTGGGTTTTTTTTTGTACAATTTGATAATATTATCTTGTGTTTTGGTTAAACAATCTTATAATCATAGGATATTTAAGCAGTACCAAGTTTCCTAATTGTACCAAATGTCCTATGGACCTTTCGGCCACATGATTTTGCTCTTTTGAATTTATGTTTTTTTGTTTTGTTTTGTGTTACTATTACCTTTCTTATTTCCATGTGTATTTAAATGTGTATGTACTTTTATTATTATTACCATCAACATTTCCATGTGTAATTGCATGTGTATGTATGTATAATGTCCGAAGGTTTTATGTGACTATAACCTCTCCAATTTTCGTACTTTTGTATAAATATTGTGTTCTATTTTTTCTTTCTTGTACTCTGAGGATGTCGTAATAGACGAAAACGTTCAGTATTCCGACTTTAATTTCCCTGTGGTTTCTGCAATATATATATATATATATATATATATATATATATATATATATATGTATATATATATATATATATATATATGTGTGTGTATATATATATGTATATATATATATATATATACATATACACATACATATACCAAAGGCTTTTTCCTCCTTACAAGGGAAGTAGCCAAAAAACAAAGGCATAGAAACCACTCCCACCCATTCCATCCCCTACATACTCCACTCCCCTCTACCCTCTTCACTCCCTCTTATCTTGGCACCTTCTGGATGACGGGTTATCCCTGCATTTTGTCCACTACCCTGAGTCAGAGGCAGTGCCGCCAGACACAGCACATCCACAGCAAGGCCGCTTTATTAAATCGGTGACCCCCCTCTCCATCCCCTCATGCAAAAAAGAAGACGGGGAGAAATCCCTTCGGGCTGCGTCAGTTTATTTCTCATACATACTCCCTCACCTCCCATCCCCCACCCACTCCCTCTCTTGCATTACATCATCATCCATAGACAACCATTCTCCATTCATCCTTATCTTCTGTCCTCTCCCGTCCTTCCTCAAAAGACAGTCCTCTCTTTCCCAATGCCCCTATTATCCCATCCATCCATCTCATCCTAGGTCGACCCCTCATGTTCACTCCTTCCACCTCTGCCTTCCACATCTCTTTTACTAGTCTTTCTTCACTCATTTTTTCCATGTGTCCAAACCATCCCAATACTCTTTCATCGATCCAATCTCCTAACTCCCTTTCCACTTTCCCACCACTGTTCTCCTACTCACCTCTTCATTTCTCACTCTATCTAGCCTAGTATCCCCTATCATACTTCTCAGTCACCTCATCTCAAACACATTCAAACTCTTCCTCTCTTCCTCCCTTATGTTCCACGTTTCTGGCCCGTACAATCCTGTCAGCACAATCACTCCTGCATACAATCTCCTCTTGGCATTCTTTCCCAAATGTCTATTTCTCATTACACTTTTTAATCCCTCAAGGCATTTACTCGCTTCTCTCAATCTACAGTCTACCTCCACGCCCACTCCTTCCTTTCCTGCCACATTCGCACCCAAGTATCCAAAACTGTCCACTTCCTCCAGTCTCTCTCCCTCAGTACTCACTTCCAGTCTGCTACCACTCTCTCCCCTTGTACATCTCATCACCTTACTTTTATCCACATTTATCTTCAACTTCCTTCTTTCGCACACCTTACCAAACTCTGTTACTAACTTTCTCAATCACTTCTCTTATCCTGCCACAAACTACACTTAACAAGCTGATCCCTCTGAAACTGCTACACTCACGCTTGTCCCAATTTCCCTTGTAAAGTGTAACTATACAGGCACTCCTCCAGTCCTCCGGCACTCTACCCACTTTTAAACAGATATTAAATAACTTCACCAACCAGTACACCATCACTATACTTCCTTTTTCAGACATTCTGCATGGCATCCATCCAGACCAGGTGCCTTACCTGCTCTCATCATCTTAATAACTGTCTTCACTTTATCTTTATTTCTCCTCCATTTTCCTCACTCATCACGGTCATTTTATTTGCGTTTCCCACTGCAACTGCCTTTATTTCCCTATCCTCCTTCACATTTAGCAACTCCCAAAAGTAATCTACCCCCTTCCTCTCACTGCCTTCTCTTCCATTATCATCTTTCCATCTGCACCTTTTACCATTTCTTCTCTACTTGATTTGCCTCCTCTTCCTCTCTTAAATACTTTCCAAAATAATTTTTATTACTTTCAAAAATTTCTGTCATACTCTTACCCCATTTAACATCTGCTCTCCTCTTTGCCTCCTTTACCATATGCTTTACTTCTCTTTACTTTCTACCTCTCATATGATTCCCTCGTCTTAATTTGTAACAATCTATGAAAGCTTGCTTCTTCTCTTCTACACCCTTCTTTGCTTCCTCATCCTACCACTCACTACCCTTCCTTCTATTTATATGTATGTATATATATATATATATATATATATATATATGTATGTATATATATATGTATATATATATATATATGTATATATATATATATGTATATATATATATATATATATATATATATATATATATATATATATATATATATCTTTTTTCAACCACAAAATTAATCACTTTTAATTCCATGCCATCGCAGTCGAGACTGAGAATCGCTCGATGGCATGGAATTAAAAGTGATTTGTGGTTAAAAAAAAATATATATATAAATTGATCACTGGGAACCATTGTGTATATGTATACATATATATATATTTATATATCTATATATATATATATATATATATATATATATACAAACACACACACACACACACACACACACACACATATATATATATATATATATATATATATATATATATATATATATATATATATATATACATATGTATATATATATATATATATATATGTATATACATATATACATTTACTCATATGTACATATACAGTATGTTAAAGTATAAATATATATATATATATATATATATATATATATATATATATACAATGTGTATATTGAGTTTATATGTGAAGTGTAGTACAGAGGCAGTTTCCATGGCTAGGTGCATATCCTTTGGGAGGGACTCACTACTAACTTCAGTAAAAATGTCGTAAACATATCTGCAATAGGAAATATACATAACAAAAATCCTTTCCTTGACGTCCTCATCCACTGTCAAGACAACAAA
>NC_134785.1:32960424-32962924 GCF_046742065.1 Oratosquilla oratoria
TTGAGGGCGTGACGTTGCCACAAGTTGACAATCACGAGTCCAACTCCCGATTCAAGACCATGGTGAACCACACACACACACACACACACACACACACACACACACACACACACACACACACACACACACACACACACACACACACACACACACACACACACACACACACACACACACACACACACACACACACACACACACACACATCCTTCACCTTATACATATATAGAAAGGTAGTCACCGAAGACATTTACATACATGGCATGTGTGTATATATATATATATATATATATATACATATATATATATATGTGTGTGTGTGTGTGTGTGTGTGTGTGTGTGTGTGTGTGTGTGTGTGTGTGTGTGTGTGTGTGTGTGTGTGTGTGTGTGTGTGTGTGTGTGTGTGTATTATAAAAGGTGAGAAGCTAACGTAGGGAGTAGATTATTGTCGAATAATTTATTTTCCACCATCCTTGGGCAGCTTAAGCAAGTAGTCATCATTAATAGCTGCTTATCAACCCCAGGCTTTTAGTACGTGTTCATTACACGAGATCAAAATGCAGCGCGACAGACCAGTATCACACAGTTCCCATTATGAACTCCATCAAATACGTTTGTCTTCAAATTAATTTCTCATCTCTCCTTCATAATTGCATTGTCCACTTTTGGTCCTTTGTCCCTTTTCTCATTTCAAAAGATTCTACCAGCGCCGCTTCTGCCATTGATTTGGCGTATTTCATCTATTTTCTCCCTTCCAAGCCTTTTTATTTTTTCTCATTTTTTCTTTTGTTTTTTCGTTTTCTTTCCTTTTTTTCTTCTTCCTCGTTTCGTATCGTCCTCCCGGTCTGCGTTTTTAAATTATATTTGTTTTCCTTTACTTTTGCCTTTTGACTTTATCTATACATTTGAATTTTTACTTCTTCGTCGACTCATGTATCTATTGATGATATTTTTTCTTGTCTATCTGCTTGCTTATATTTTCAAATATTCATCAATTCATCAACTCATATATTCACATATCTTTACATTTATGAATTTCTTTCTTCATCTAATGATGTATTTGTTTATGTCATTTTATACAGATTCATACATTTTGCATATTTCTTTCTCTATTTACTTAATTAGCAGCTGACGTACATCACTCAATAATATTTCATTTAACTTTTTCTGTTTTGGGTGGAAGCAAGGGGAATCAATGTTGAAATCGGTTATTGTATTGACAACACCCAATAATAACCTTCCAGGTAAGAAGCATAAAGGTTCAAAATCAGGAATTGTACACCTTACCCCTGTCTAGAACAAAGGAGATGAATATGTTTGAACAGTAATCATGCACTTTTGTGTTCCTTGTTCATTTTGTTGGTTATATTCGCACAGGCATACTCAAACATATGACAAAGCATAAGCATAAAAAGATGTGCACACACGCACACACACGCAGGCATACACACACGCAGGAACACACATACACACACACACACACACACACACACACACACACACACACACACACACACACACACACACACACACACACACACACACACACACACACACACACACACACACACACACACACACACACACACACACAAAAACAAACTAACACACACACACGCACGCACTTATACACACGTTGTTGCTGTTGTTCTTGTTCCCTAGACTGTCCGACCAGTCCCGCCACCCCAAGAAATGCTAAAGACGAAACGGGGTTTTCCCACAGATCCTTTATGGAGTGTACGTTATGTTGTCTGTGTGTGCGATTGTGTATAATGCAGCCTTCCATGACGTGTTCAATAGCATGGGGTGAAGTGTTATATCCTGGGCATCTGTCCACAATGCAGTCATCCAGTCTCTTCTGGTAACATACACACGTACCTTTTGTTGGTTGCTGTTACGGTCTTGTATATATGGTCTGATCTGTCTGTTGTGAATGGAATTTGATTGTTTATTTTAATATCAGCATCCTTGATATTTGATGACAAGTGTGACTTAGTTAAGATGAGTATGAGGGTCTTCTCTTGATGCGCTAAATCAGAGAGCAGTTGTGATTTTTCTCTGAACTGACGTGGTATGAGAAACTCAACATTAAATATAGTTATTTTGTGCAGTGAATCAGTTCTAGGACCACTTGTTGTTGCTGTTAATGTTGATGATGAGGGTCCATAGTGTGTGTTGGGGGGGGAGGCTTGCAGTGCTTGTTGCAATTGTTGTTGTCCTTGTTCCATTTGATGCACTTGTTGCACTAAAAAAATACCGTAGGGTCACTTTGTTATGAATGTGAGTTACCTGATAATTTGACGTCTCACTGATCGTGTCGGACAGCGGGTAGTTACGCTGCCCGTTGGTGGTTGGGCTGCTTGTACGCATTGTTCCCATGCGTAGATGCCTGATGGGTAACGGTGTATTCCCTTGAGGTGCAGTCTTTTAGAGTCGAAGTTAAAGCGCTCGAGCCTTAGTGAGTCCAGGTCATTTGTTTTATATTTGTTACACAGTCACG
>NC_134785.1:33005424-33015424 GCF_046742065.1 Oratosquilla oratoria
AATAAAAAGATTGGAGGTTACGAGTCCAGTATTGGCCTTGAATTTAATCGACCATTTTTTTTTTTTTTTTTATGAGTATGCTCTTTTTTAGATTATTTTCCAATTGTTTCAGTCTACATCTAAATGATGAATTTATTGTATGTTAGATTTATTAATGGCTATTGTTTAGTTCGTAGGAGTTCAATTTAGACAGCTACCACATACGTAGAAACTGATTTAATGCAGCAGGTCCCAACTACTGTTAGGAGCTTTGTATTTCTTCTTCTTCTTCTTCTTCTTCTTCTTCTTCTTCTTCTTCTTCTTCTTCTTCTTCTTCTTCTTCTTCTTCTTCTTCTTCTTCTTCTTCTTCTTCTTCTTCTTCTTCTTCTTCTTCTTCTTCTTCTTCTTCTTCTTCTTCTTCTTCTTCTTCTTCTTCTTTCTTCTTCTTCTTCTTCTTCTTCTTCTTCTTCTTCTTCTCCTTATTCTTCTCCTTCTTCTTCATCTTCTCTTTCTTCTCTTTCTTCTTCTTCTTCTTCTTCTTCTTCTTCTTCTTCTTCTTCTTCTTCTTCTTCTTCTTCTTCTTCTTCTTCTTCTTCTTCTTCTTCTTCTTCTTCTTCTTCTTCTTCTTCTTCTTCTTCTTCTTCTTTCTTCTTCTTCTTCTTCTTCTTCTTCATCTTCTTCTTCTTCTTCTTCTTCTTCTTCTTCTTCTTCTTCTTCTTCTTCTTCTTCTTCTTCTTCTTCTTCTTCTTCTTCTTCTTCTTCTTCTTCTTCTTCTTCTTCTTCTTCTTCTCCTCCTTCTCCTTCTCCTTCTCCTTCTCCTTCTCCTTCTCCTTCTCCTTCTCCTTCTCCTTCTCCTTCTCCTTCTCCTTCTCCTTCTCCTTCTCCTTCTCCTTCTCCTTCTCCTTCTCCTTCTCCTTCTCCTTCTCCTTCTCCTTCTCCTTCTCCTTCTCCTTCTCCTTCTTCTCCTTCTTCTCCTTCTTCTCCTTCTTCTCCTTCTTCTCCTTCTTCTCCTTCTTCTCCTTCTTCTTCTTCTTCTTCTCCTTCTTCTCCTTCTCCTTCTTCTTTCTCCTTCTTCTCCTTCCCCAACGAAAACAGGAGTTGAGATTCTGCCCACCACCAATACTCTGGGCAATATTCACTCCGAAATACCCAACTGTGCTCTCCATCACGGGACGGTGTCACCTGAGGGAAAAACATCCGCCCCAGCAAGTGTTAGGGAAGAGGACACAACACAAATGCAAACACCACCACTTCTTACCAGTTTCTCTTCCTCTTTTTCCACGCCTTTTTCTTTTCTTATTTCCTACATATTTTCTACTTCTATATGAAATCGTCCACAAGTATAAAAACCCTGGTAAACTACAACCAATGAAAATCTTCTAAGCTTTCTCCTCTTCCTCCTCCTCTTACTACTACTACTACTACTACTACTACTACTACTACTACTACTACTACTACTACTACTACTACTACTACTACTACTACTACTACTACTACTACTACTATTACAACTACTTCTACTACTACTTCTACTACTACTTCTACTACTACTACTATTACAACTACTATTACAACTACTTCTACTACTACTTCTACTACTACTTCTACTACTACTACTACTACTTCTACTATACTTCTACTACTTCTACTACTATTACTGCTGCTGCTGCTGCTACTACTACTACTACCACTACTTCTACCATCACTACTACTACTGCTTCTATTTTTTTTTCTCCCTTTCCGCCTTCTATTCCCACTTCTACTTCTCGTCTGTCCTCTACCTCTTCTTCATTTTCCTCCACCTTTTCTTCTTCCTCTTTCTCTTCTCTTCCTTATAGTATGCGTCCTCCTGTACATTCTTTTCCTGCTCTCATCTAACTTAGCTATCGCTTCCTCCTTATTTCCATTTTCTCTCCTCCTCCTCCTCCTCCTCCTCCTCCTCCTCCTCCTCCTCCTCCTCCTCCTCCTCCTCCTCCTCCTCCTCCTCCTCCTCCTCCTCCTCCTCCTCTTCAAACTCCTTTTTCACTTCCACCTCCACCTCCACCTCTTGCTCGTCCTCCCGCGCCTCCTCCCCTCCTCTCTGTGCTGAAGGAGATAAACTACGGGAGGAATAAAACCGGCAATGTTGGGGACAAGTTTGTGAAAACTGAAAATGTAAGCGAGTAGGACATTCCGCCCCTGAAGAGGACCAATGCTGAAGCAGGAGAAAACGACTCGACTTCCAGGGGAGTTAAAGGGTTCCTGGACGGGGGGCTAGAGAGGAGGAGGAGGAAGGAGGAAGAAGGAGGAAGAAGGAGGAGGAAGGAGGAGGAAGGAGGAGTAAGAGGAGGAAGGACTATGAGGAAGAGGAAGAGGAGGAGGGGGAGCAAGAGGAGAAGGAGGAAAAGGAGGAGAAGAAGGATGTCTAGGACAGAATGAAGTAAGGGGAGTGGGACATTTAGCCCGTGACGTGGCATTATTCTTTTTGTTCTGTTTATTCCCAATTTATTTCATTCATTTCAGGGCTCAGTCACATTTTGGTGCCAAAAGCCTTACATTCTTTTATGTTTAACCCTTCCTGTTTCTTTGATTGTATGTTTCTTATTATTATTATCTAATTTACTATTATTATTATTATTTTTTTTTTTTTTTTTTTTTGTGTCTTCTACAAAAGAATTTTGAGAAATAGGAAAAAGGTAAGTAAAACCTGAAGGAAAGGGAAGAGGAGAGGAAAAAGAGTTAGGTGTGGAAGAAGAGGAAGAGGGCAGAAAATAATAGTTGGGGTTGGACGAAGAGGAAGAGGAAAAATATGAAGATGGGAAGAGAAAGAAGAGAGTGAGAAAAGAAGAGAGAAAAAATCGAAAGGTAAGGAAGACGGAAAGAAGGAAGAGAAATGGAAGGTGAAAAAGATGAAGAAGAAGAAAAGGAAGAGAAAAAGAACGAGGTAAGGGAAAAGGAATGAACAGAGGGAGAGGAAGTGGAAAAGAAAAAGGAAAATGAAGGTAAAGAAGAAAGGAAAGAGGAAGAGGAAAATGAAGAGGAAGAGGGAGAGGAAGACGAAGAGGATGAGGAAGTGGAATAGGATGAGAAAGAAGAGGAAAAGGAAGACGAAAATTATGATGAAAAAGAAGAATAAGAGGAAGACCGAAAGGAAGAGAAAAAGGAAGAGGAAGAAGAGGAAGAGAAAGAGGAACAAGAATAGCAAGAGGAAGAGGAAGAGGAAGAGGGAGAGGAAGAGGAAGAGGAAATGGAAGAAGAGGAAATGAAAGAAGAAGAGGTAGAGGAAGAGGAAGAGGAAGAGGAAGAGGAAGAGGATGAGGATGGGGATGAGGAGGAGGAGGAGGAAGAGGAGGAGGAAAATCAAGACGATAGAAAAGAGAAGGATGAAGGTAAAGAAGAGGGAGAGGAAGGGAAAATGTGAAGAGAGAAAAAAAGCACGAGGAAGAAGAGGAAGGAGAAGAAGAAAAGGAGGAGGAGAAAAAGAAAGCGGAAAAAGAAGAGAAGAGGAAGGAGAAAAGGAAGGGGAAGAGGAAGGGGAAGAGGAAGAGGAAAAGAAAGAGGAAGAGGACGAGGAAGAGGAAGAAAAGGAAGAGGAGGAAAAGGAAGAGGAAGAGGAAGAGAAAGAGGAAGAGGAATTGGAAGATAAAGAGAAAGAGGAGGAAGAGGAAAAGAAAGAGGAAGAGGAAGCTGAAGAGAAAGAGGAAAAGGAAGAGGAAGAAAAAATTCAGGAGAAAAAGAAATAGGAAGGGGAAGGGGGAAAGGGAAGAGGAAGAGGAAGAGGAAGAGAAAAAAGAAGAGGAACAGGAACAGGAACAGGGACAGGAAAAATAAGAGAAAGAGGAAGAGGAAGAGGAAGAGGAGGAGAAAAAGGAGGAGGAAGAGGAAAAGGTAAAGAAAAAGGAAGAGAGAGGGGAAGAGGAAGAGAAAGAGGAAGAGCAAGAGCAAGAGGAAGAGGAAGAGGAAGAGGAAGAGGAAAAGGAAGAGGAAGAGGAAAAAGAAGAGGAAAAGGAAAAGGAAGGAAGAGGAAAAGGAAGAGGACGAGGACGAGGACGAGGAAGAGGAAGAGGAAGAGGAAGAGGAAGAGGAAGAGGAAGATAAAGGGGAAGGGGAAGAGGAAAATGAAGAAGATGAGGAAGAGGAAGAGAAAAATGAAGAGGAAGAGGAAGAGAAAGAGAAAGAGAAAGAGAAAGAGGAAGAGGAAGAGGAAGAGGAAGAAGAAGAAGAAGAGGAAAAGGAAGAGCAAGAAGACAAGGAAGAAGAGGAGGAGGAAGAGGAAGAGGAAGAGAAAGGGGAAGAGGAAGAGGAAGAAGGGGAAGAGGAATAGGGAGAGGAAGATGAAGACGACAAGGAAGAAGAAGAGAAAGAGGAAGAGGAAGAGGAGGAGGAAGATAAAGAAGAAGAGGAAAAGGAAGAGGAAAATGAAGAGGAAAAGGAAGAGGAAGAGGAAGAGAAAGAGAAAGAGGAAGAGGAAGAGGAAGAGGATAAGGAAGAGGATAAGGAAGAGGATAAGGAAGAGGATAAGGAAGAGGATAAGGAAGAGGATAAGGAAGAGGATAAGGAAGAGGATAAGGAAGAGGATAAGGAAGAGGATAAGGAAGAGGATAAGGAAGAGGATAAGGAAGAGGATAAGGAAGAGGATAAGGAAGAGGATAAGGAAGAGGAAGAGGAAGAGGATAAGGAAGAGGATAAGGAAGAGGATAAGGAAGAGGATAAGGAAGAGGATAAGGAAGAGGATAAGGAAGAGGATAAGGAAGAGGATAAGGAAGAGGATAAGGAAGAGGATAAGGAAGAGGATAAGGAAGAGGAAGATGAAGAGGATAAGGAAGAGGAGGATAAGGAAGAGGAGGAAAAGGAAGAGGAGGAAAAGGAAGAGGAGGAAAAGGAAGAGGAGGAAAAGGAAGAGGAGGAAAAGGAAGAGGAGGAAAAGGAAAAGGAAAAGGAAAAGGAAAAGGAAAAGGAAAAGGAAAAGGAAGAGGAAGAGGAAGAAGATGAGGAAAAGGAAGAGAAAAATGAAGAAGAATAGGAAGAGGAAGAGTAAGAGGAAGAGTAAGAGGAAGAGGAAGCGGAAGATAAACGGTGGAGAGGAAAGACACATCAAATAGTAATAGAGCAGGAAGAAGAGGAACTGAAGGAAAAGGAGAAAGCGGAAGAGAAGAGAAAGACAAAAAGAAGAAGGAAAGGAAAAATCAAGAGGACGGAAAAGATAAAGATGAAGAGAAAGAAGACAAAGAGGAGGAGGCTTGCAAGGGAGAGGAAGAGGGTGTGGAACAAGAAGTGGAAGAGAAAGAGGAATGATATGAAAGGGAGGAGGAACAACAGAAAAAGAGGAAAATTAATTGGAGGAAGAAGAGATGGATGGAGAAAAGAAATATGAAGAGGTGTAGGAAGAGGAGGACAAGAAGAAGGATATGTGTGATATAGATGACGAGGAGTAGGAGGGGTAGGAGGAGGAGGAGGAGGAGGAGGAGGTGGATGAGGAGGGGAGGAGAAGGGCAAAGTGGAAAAGAAGGAAGAGGAAGGAGAGAGAAAAGGACATATTTAAAGAGACAGATATATATATATATATATATATATATATATATATATATATATATATATAAAAATATATATATATGTATATATAATATATATATAGATTTTATATATATATATATATATAGAGAGAGAGAGAGAGAGAGAGAGAGAGAGAGAGAGAGAGACAGAGAGAGAGAGAGAGAGAGAGAGAGAGAGAGAGACAGAGAGAGACAGAGAGAGACAGAGAGAGATAGAGAGAAAGTGAGAGAGAGAAGAGGAAGGACAGAGGGATTTGAACGTAAACGCTTAAAATGGTTTGGAGAGATTAGGCAGAGGGATGGTAGGGCATGGGGAGTGAACTGGAGTAAAAAGAGAGATATGTGTGTGAAGAGTGCCGAGAGAAAGACAGGATCACAAAACAAAAGACGAATTTAGACGGAATAGCATCAAACTCCCTTTCGTGGTTTGTTGGTACTTTCACCCGTCGTTTGCCCTCTACGATGCTCTTTTGTTTGCCTCCATCCCAAAAGGGACCACAGTCTTCCTCCGTGACCCCTTTCCGTCATGGGTGGAACTTTTATTTTCATTCCGTCTAGTGCCAGGCTATTTGATATAAATCAATTGCATTTCTTTGCAGTGATGATGCAGACTCTTCTGATAAGGTAACTTACTTCAAGGGTTTTGTTCTTGTTGAAGCCAATCGATTCTATTCATCTGAGGGAACTTCACTAAAATAAAGTATAATGACCGTCAAGATCAGTGGTTTCTAAACAGGGTGAATCAGCCTGCCAAAGTTTGAAATATTGCAAGTAAACACACGCACACACGTACACACACACACACACACACACACACACACACACACACACACACACACACACACACGCACGCACGCACGCCCGCCCGCACGCATGCACGCACGCTCGCACGCACACATGCATGCACGCACACGCGCACACACACACACACACACACACACACACACACACACACACACACACACACACACACACACACACACACACACACACACACACACACACACACACACACACACACACACACACACACACACACACACACACACACACACACACACACACACACACACACACACACACACACACGCACACGCACACAAACACATACATCAAAGAGTAATTGTACTTGATGAGTTTATTTTCCACAGTGATGGAGTTATGATTTCTTTTTATGCAATTTATATGTAGTTTTTAAGCCAATTATACTTGTATGCGTATTAAGTTACCAAATAGTAATACATTATCTAATGTATACACAAAAAATGAGGAACGGGAGGATTTCATAGAAAATTAAAAACATCATGAAATGAAAATTTGGGGATCACTTATTTAGATAGACTGATTGAACCAGACAACGTTCTTTGAAGAATTTATTCTGGTAAACGTCTATCCTTTTATCTAATTTCGGGTAACTCACTATAGGGAAAGGATAAAATATCAAAGAAATATTTTGAAGAAAAAAAACAATCTTTGGACTCCACCCCCTCCTCATTTTTTTTTCTCTCCCTCTTTTCTTCTTCTTCTTCTTCTTCTTCTTCTTCTTCTTCTTCTTCTTCTTCTTCTTCTTCTTCTTCTTCTTCTTCTTCTTCTTCTTCTTCTTCTTCTTCTTCTTCTTCTTCTTCTTCTTCTTCTTCTTCTTCTTCTTCTTCTTCTTCTTCTTCTTCTTCTTCTTCTTCTTCTTCTTCTTCTTCTTCTTCTTCTTCTTCTTCGATTTCTTCGAGTTCTTCTTCTTCTTCTTCTTCTTCTTCTTCTTCTTCTTCTTCTTCTTCTTCTTCTTCTTCTTCTTCTTCTTCTTCTTCTTCTTCTTCTTCTTCTTCTTCTTCTTCCTTCTTCTTCTTCTTCTTCTTCTTCTTCTTCTTCTTCTTCTTCTTCTTCTTCTTCCTTCTTCTTCTTCTTCTTCTTCTTCTTCTTCTTCTTCTTCTTCTTCTTCTTCTTCTTCTTCTTCTTCTTCTTCTTCTTCTTCTTCTTCTTCTTCTTCTTCTTCTTCTTCTTCTTCTTCTTCTTCTTCTTCTTCTTTTTCTTCTTTTTTCCTTTTATCCCGCCTCACTGTGGATATTTTTCGTTTTGTGTCTTTGCCATTGTACTCTAAAGGCAAGG
This sequence comes from Oratosquilla oratoria, assembly GCF_046742065.1. Classification (NCBI taxonomy): domain Eukaryota; kingdom Metazoa; phylum Arthropoda; class Malacostraca; order Stomatopoda; family Squillidae; genus Oratosquilla; species Oratosquilla oratoria. Next base: position 33,013,035 of record NC_134785.1, read on the forward strand.
GTGTATATTCAAAAAGGGACTATTTTGTAAACTGAAGGATTGATGGCGGTAGAGATGGAAGTGGAGGGCGGCGGATAGAGCGAGCAGGAAACGCCAAGTTTCCAGGGAAGGTATGAGGGCTGGGGCAGGATTAGGGCAGGCTACCAACTTTTGTAAAGGAAAAAGCGTGTTGGGCAGGAGGGGAAGAAGAGGAAGAGAGGAGGGGAGGAGGGGAAGAAGAGGAGGGGAGGAGGAGAGGAGGGGAGGAGGGAAGAAGGGGGGAAAGAGGGGATGAGGAGAGGCACAGGGAGATTAGCTGAAAACCGAAGGAGGATGGCCGAAGAGGATGTGGTGGGGAGGAAGATAGTTAAAGTTGGAGATGTTGGGGAAGAGATGGGGAAGAGGGGGAGAAGGGAGAGGAAGAGAGGAGGGGGAGGAGCTGTGAAAGAAGGAAGAGGGAGATGAGGGCTAGGAAGTAGGAACTTGAAGAGGGCGAGGAGAGGGAAGAGAAGGGAAGTTGATGGTTTGTATGGGGATAAAGGAAAGGGATACCAGACAGCCATTATTCCCACTATCATTTGTCTCTCTTCATAGATTTCTCTAAACAAATTATACAAAATAGCATATTCCTGGAAATTAATTATAACAATGCTATTGAATCTTAGAAATTATAAGATTTATACATCATTCACTTGAGTATTGTAAGTTAAGTTTTTCGAATGGTAATCATTTCTAGTGTATTTTATTTATAATTTATTTTCCATTAAGATGCTGTTATTCTAAAGTAAATGCACACGTCTTATTTTTTACAATGTAAAATTGTTTTCACTACCATGTTTTGGTGTGAAAAATCATTATTTTTGTCGTCTTTACAAATGCCGACAAATTATTTCCAAATGTCGGCGGATTATTTTTGAAATGGCTTTTGTTTGAAGTAGTTGTGCTTTGTGTCTTATAAAATCATTGAATTTTGTTATAAAAACAATGTTAGCTTTATTTCTATTCTCTATTTATTTATCTATTTTTAACACAAGGTTCTTCCCTCCCCCACCCCCCACTATCCTGTGGTCCAGGATTCCAGAAGCATCAGTCTTGTAAACTGAAGTGTGGTGTGACGTTGGCATAGTACACTTTCCAGTTCTAACTTAGGCCTTCTACTTCTATACTTCAGAAAGTGTAATTAAGTCTTTATACAGGTTAATAAACACAGCTCCCCATTTCACTAAAACCAAAGAAGATAGAGAAGTGAATGAGATATATGCACTCGTAAATTGGTTGACTCATTCCAGTATTAGTTGGAACAGGATAAGTACTCTTTAGCAAAGGTAAGTTCCTTCCATACCACAAGAGTGTCACTGAGCTGAATGAAATACCTCTGAGTTACCTGAAGAAAAAGCGTAAGAATACTTGGTACAATAATGCTAGGAGGATAAACTCGTATGCAATTAGGGGATTATAGAGCTGAACAGAGTTAAAGCCTAAAGGTATCTAGAATATAAGAACAAGTGCCCCTGGAGATTCAAGGGAATTATCTAGACAACCTTGACTCTTTTCATGCTAGAAAGAGTCCCACAGGCCTGTCAAAGACGTTCTGGATTCACTCACTATAAAAGTAATGAGAAGCTTTTGATATAGAAGAGATTATTGGAAAACTTACAGACTTAACTCCTTTTTTACCAAAAGAAGTATCACAGGTCTGACTAAAAGGTTCTGGATTCACTCGCTGTAAAAACGATAAGCACCTTTTACTACAGAAGAGGTAAATGGAAAACAAGATTATCTAGATAGACTTACCTCCTTTTTTTACCAAAAGAAGTATCACAGACCTGACTGTAAAAATGATAATCAACTTTTTTATACAGGAGAGGTTAATCGAAAACAAGACTCCTTTGTACTGAAGAGATTAAGACCGTCTCGGTAAACTCCACCACTGAAGTGACACCTTAACAGAATTTGTTCCGAGAAACTTGAGGCGATTTAGGTCAAGTTAGGTCAGGACTTTGCGCTGATAGGGTTAAGACGACCGCATTGTACTCGATACAGAAGCATGAAGAAAGCAATACCAAGGCCCCAAGGCTGCCTTCCTGGCTGCAACGTGGGCCCAAGGTTGGTCTCTTGTCTATGCACATAGGATGAAATTTGTGGCTTTAGTTGCATCTAAGTGCCCCCTAACGTAAACACCTTACCACCTTTTATAGCATTAACTTAATTATGGTATCTGGATAAAAAGATGAATAGATGAGTAAGTAAATAAATGAAAATAACGTACACAAGGAAGCGTTTAGCTGCTGTCCCAAAACTCGTCACCTTTGACATATATGCTTGGCCAAGCAGGATAAAGGGCAGTTACCAGTGGCCTTTTAAAACCCAACCTTGGCCCGCATGTCCGCACCCTCCCCCAGGGGAGGGTA
>NC_134785.1:33040424-33042924 GCF_046742065.1 Oratosquilla oratoria
CTAAATTCCGGGGACTTTAGCTCAAACACGAATAAGTCAATGATATTAAGCTTCTCAATTCCGGGAGAAAATAGGTTGAAAAACTTGTTTATATAACTTAAAATTATGTTTAGACATTCCTTACCTTAATATTTTTACTCGGAAAACTATGTTGCCGAGTTTGATAACCAAATTTCCGTTTAAGTCGCTGAAAAATTGTTTCTATTTCAAGAATTAGCCTTACACTTGCAAAACAACAAGGTAATTTGAATATCTTGCGCATGCGCAAAGCGCGGGAAGCATTCAAATTGAACTAAACAAAAACTAGTGGGCCGCAACATTTGTCCATGAAAACAACACATGATCGACAGTGGCGCCGCGCGCGGATTCCGGGGTACCTACATAGTGTACGAATTCAAATGTCTCACCGGGAACTGTGTAACCCGAAATTCATCATATATTGGTCATACTTGATGTAGTCTCAGTAGGAGGATATCAATGCACTTGCAAAACGGGTCTATTAAACATCATCTAAAGAAATATCATAACCAAACAGCCACCCGTGAATGCCTAGTTAAGAACACCAGGATTATAGCAAGCAATAGGGATGCACATAAACTTAAGCTTTTAGAAGCTATGTTTATACGGGAATATAACCCTATTATAAATATCCAAAGCAACCTGATTTCCGTCATTGGTTTGTATAACAATGCAGTGAAGCCACCACCACGACCCGTGACCACACCCTATGCCAATAGGCCCCAAGCCCCCTTCCACCTCCTCCCACCCACACCATCCATCCTACCCCCAACCGACCTCGCAACCCTCACACCCACCACCCCCTCCTCCACCCTCTCCTTCCCGACATGATGGGTCATCAACTCCTCCCACTACCCCTTCCCCCACTACCCCTTCCACCACCCAAGCCGGCTAGGTTCGCATGTAAAAGTCACCACCCGACGATTTCCTTCGTCATTTCTTTGGACCTTTAATTTGGTAAGTATTAGTTCCCAAAAGACCATGTATCGAGATAGGATTTGAATTATTGCTGATTTATTGATGTCTGTTTCCATAATTGTGAATTTTTGCTTAGGTTAACACCCTTTTTGAGTGCGGATGGCATTCTGTAGGTCTTCCAGGGTCTGTGGACGGTCGTTATAAACCATGGATTTGAGATAATCCCACAGGAAATAATCACAGGGGGCTAAATCAGGCGAGCGCGCTGGCCAGTTTAAATCGCCTCTCAGGGAAATCAGCGCGCTCGCCTGATTTAGGCCCCTATGATTATTTCCTGTGGGGTTATCTCAAATCCATGGTTTATAACGACCGTCCACAGACCCTGGAAGACCTACAGAATGCCATCCGCACTGAAATAGCCAATATACCGCTCACCATGCTAGAGAGAGTAGACCAAAGCTTCCGAAATCGTCTGAATCAGTGTATTGACAATGGAGGTGGACATTTAAAAGATATTGTTTTTAGAACTGTGTAAAAGTAAATCTCCCATGTTGTGTGACAGACATAAAAGTAGAATAAAGAATTGTGAAGTGTAAACACTTTATAATTCAATCCCCAAATCGGGAAGTTTCCGCGCCCCACCCTGTATATATATACAGGGTGGGGCATACTGGTCAAGAAGAAACTTGATCAGTAAGCCACACCAGCCAAGGCCCCAAATCAGATCAACAATGAAATCACCATTTACTACCAGAATCACTTTCACAGCCATTATAAGGAAGAGTGTGATGCCATTAAAGGCATTATAAAAAGAGGAGCCTTCACCACAGACGCAGACACAACAATCAACATAAGAATTTACTGTAAGCCAAACCTGACTAGGTCCCTAGTTATGAAAAACAACACAACACCAAAAATCCCGAAGGAAGCCTCTACCAATGTAGTCTATAAGTTTTCTTGCCAGGAGGGCCGCTGTGACGGCTCCTTTTCCTACATTGGTAGAACCTCCACCACACTAAGAAGACGCCTCCAATACCACCGAAACCAAGGCTCTATCTTCCAACACTTTATTGACCACCACGACATGAAGCCACCACTTAACACATTAGTACACAATACACTTATACTTCACAAAAAAACAAATTTCAAAAGACTGCAGATGGCTGAAGCTGTTGCGATTACTACTCAACGGCCCTCCATCAATGTACAGCAAGCTGCAGATTTCATCCTCCCTTCAGCCCGCCCCCAGGAACATCATGCCCAACAAAGACAACAAAATCAAGGTGCACCCGAACCCCAACTAGACCAATACCTTCACCAAAACCCTCAGCAGCTTCAAAATTCCCAGCCCACAGGACCCATAACCAGAAGTCGAGCGAGACTTTCCACCACAAGATACTTAACAAGACTGGTGTCCATGCATACATATCCTAGAGACCTCAACCAGGGCCCCCTTCCGATTTCGCCCCGCTTCTCCAAGTGACCTCCCCCAGAGACTCCTGTCGTCCTCGCCTTCCACTAGTGACCTCACCCAGAGATTTCACTTGACATCTCCTCCTTCTAG
>NC_134785.1:33047924-33060424 GCF_046742065.1 Oratosquilla oratoria
ATCTGATTCATAGCAGACAGCGAAGATCGAACAACTACAGTCGCTCCAGGGTAACTGATTGTTGATGTGGAGTAACTATCAATTATCACATCGGAGACGTAATTTGTCAATCCAGGTGACCAGACTAGAGTTGGTAAAAATGAGAAGGAGGCATGGACCCTTCACATCTTCAAACACCATTTTTCATTATTTCCTTGCACTGTTTTCTGTACATTCGTGCTGTGTCAAAACCATGTCGATCACTTTCTGGAATAAAATTGTAAGAAAAATCTTGGTTCGTTTGTGTAGTTCAGTTTTCATGAAAGTAGCAGTTGCCGACAAGACTGACAAGTTAAACACCATATGAGGACGGAGCCTTTATTTGTACGACGTTTCGCTTATTACAGCTTTTTCAAGTACTTGAAAAAGCTGTAATAAGCGAAACGTCGTACAAATAAAGGCTCCGTCCTCATATGGTGCTTAACTCGTCAGTTTAGTTCAATTCTTGCTCTTATCTTTGGTTTCCTTTATAGGTCCCACTATTACTTTTGATTCTTCTTCAGTGTCATAATTTCTAATCCAGTTATGTTTGTTAACTTCTAAGACTTACTTATTACTTCGTTTACCTGAATATTTAACTAGAAGTTGAATGTTAATAAAACACTCTCCAGTTTTAGTGTACTAACCAAACCTAACATCATCTTCAAACTATCCATGCGAGCTTAAGTTATTTCCAAAAATCATTAACAATGTCTGTAGCAATCTGCAGTTTGCAATCACCCCTTTCCATCCCCTAAATGTTCCGGGTTCCATTGCAGTAAACTACAATAATAGATTCAATTTCCATTTACAACTTACATGACAAAATATTATTATCCGATTTTCAGGAATTAGACTATCCTCCCCTCCCCTACTAATTTTATCTATTTTGCATATTTCCTTTCAAGTAGCACATACAGAATAATATACTGTGAATATATATTTATATACATGTATATATATATATATATATATATATATATATATATACATATACATATATATATATATATATGTATATATATATATATGTGTGTGTGTGTGTGTGTGTGTGTGTGTGTGTGTGTGTATGTGTGTGTGCGTATGTATACACGCGCAAACATACACACACACACACACACACACACACATATATATATATATATATATATATATATATATATATATATGTACATATATATATATATATATATACATGTATATATATCTATATATATATATATATATACATATATATATATATATATATATATATCGCTCATTCATTTCAACACTGACATAACTCAAAAAATGCTACTTTTCAGGAGAAGCAAAATAAACTTTTAATTATGTAATACAGTCTCCCATGGAACTTTTAAACGAGGTATTTAGCAATTAATTTTTATTTCATGATTAAATGTAGTACATGACATCTCATATTAAAAAATACATTTATTATAAACATGCTTTGTGCCTATTTGAAAAATAAATTTGGAATTATGACGTTATTGCCTTGAGCGACATCTAGCGGCCAGTTTTGCTACTAGAGTTGTGGCGTTCTTACCACAAATAAATATAGAAAATGGCAAATTCAGTGGTATAAATAACTCAAAATCTTAAATTTTTTAGTTATGTCATTGTTGAAATGAATGAGCGATATATATACATATATATATATATATATATATTGTAACGTAATATTAGATATTACGTCATATGTGTAATTATGTTATAGAATTGTGTTCCTTTGTATTACATAACTATGTTCATATTTCTTGTCTATGTATGTATTGTAACAATGTTAAGCAGTAACGTCCGTCCACTATATGTAATCTTGCCTACGTGCGGAGAGGTGCGCACTCTTGTAGAACAAACAGACAAGCGAATTCCTGAATAGTTCGGAGCGCACAGATTTGACAGTTACTAAATAAATAGATTGTTCAAGCGAGTCGAGGGTCCTAAAACTACCCATGTTGACGTGTTAACTTACCCTCCTCCCCCCCCTTTCACTCACTCGCACACCCTTAACCGGAAGTATCCCGCTTCCGGTCCAATGGTATATAAGCGGTGGTAATCGCTGACTCGTCGTCATTTCTCGCTCTATTGATCTCTTGATAAAAATACAAGTTTGGACTCATGAGACGATTGGTGTGAAGTGATCACCCTTTTTGCCTACATTACGTGTCTGATATACATTGCATTACTTTACTTATATTTGTACTTATTACTTATTCTGATGCATGTTCCTGATCTCTTTGTACTTAGTACCATATTGTATACTTATCTTGTGTTTCTTATTTGAACGATAATTTCCATATTCTTATAATCGTGTAACGGTCCCATTGACCCTACTGCCCATTCTCTTTTGTGTTGATTGCCTGTAAATATTTTCCATTAATAATTTCGTTTACTAGTTTTATCGCTAGTTTAATATTCCTTTCCTGGAATCTTCTTTGTTACCTTTACTTCTAGTCTTACGAATTATCTAGGCCCTGACCAGATAGTTCAGTCCTACAGTGGCTTCTAGAAGTGAGCTGGTTCTTAAGCACTTAGACGTTATACGTAACGTCTCTTCACTAACCAGCCGCCCGTAACAAAGTGGCGACCTTGCCAGGATATTTTATAAGGTATTTAACACATTCTTATAGAGATGGATGATATAATTCAAGAATTCGTTCAAAATCCCAAGGTAAGTTTCTTAAAGAAACAAACTAAAGACACTTTGATAGAAATAGGCAAGCACTTTGGAGTAGACATTGATACAAGTTTGCGAAAGAAAAAAATACTTCAGGAACTCGTTGAAAATCTGATCGAAGATGAGATCTTATCTCCAGAAGAGATTACAGCTATACAAATTCCTTCAAATAGGTTAGAAATAGAGGCACGACTAACCGAACTTAAGATTAAGGAGATTGAATTAAAGGTCAGGAGAGTAGAAATTGAGGAGGAAGCTAAACTGAAACAAATGCAAATTGAGGCAGAATTTAAAGCTAAAGAGGAGGAAACTAAACTAAAACAAATGCAAATTGAGGCAGAATTTAGAGCTAGAGAAGAGGAAGCTAAAGCGAAACAAGTAGCTAAAGAGGAGGAAACTAAACTGAAACAAATGCAAATTGAGGCAGAATTTAGAGCTAGAGAAGAGGAAGCTAAAGTGAAACAAATAGAAAGAGAGAACGAAACTAAAGTCAAATTGGCAGAGTTAGAATTAAAGAAGGCAGAAGTAGAAGCTAGGATTGTTGATAGACGACCCGTAGTTCAGGAAGGTCATATAGATATTTCCAAGTATGTAAAACTTTTACCCATATTTTCAGAAGGAGAGCCAGAAATTTTCTTTCTTCAGTGGGAAAAATTGGCGCAACAGTTACAAATCCCTAAAGAAAATTGGCCATTAATCATTCAAACACAATTTAAGGGTAAGGCTCAGCAAATTTATACTTCTCTTTCAGAAGCAGAAAGCGAGTATGATAATATGAAAGCTTGTATTTTAAAAGCTTATGAACTAATACCAGAGGCCTATAGACAGAAATTCCGTAATTATAGGAAGACACCTCAGTTAACATACGTAGAATATGCGGCTCAACAAGAGAGGTTATTCAATAGGTGGTGTTTGGCTAGTGAAACAGACACCTTAGATAGACTTAAACAGTTGATTTTGTTGGAGCAGTTTAAGAATACCTTAGAGACAGATCTTAGGATTTTTATCGATGATCATGTTCCCGAAACTTTAACTAAAGCTGCTGTATTGGCTGATGAGTTCACACTAAATCATAAACCTAAGTCAAGACAAATGGAATCCCAAAAGTCAAAGTCATATATTCCAGATTCAACAAAATACTCTGATCCTTGGTCCCCAAAGAAACACTTTGAAAATCAGTCTAGCCCATCACATTTCAGTTACAGGTCTGATTTCAATCAATATCCTCCAAACCAACCTTGGCAAAGAATGGAAAGGTTTAAGACTAATCCCCCTGTAACTTGTTCATATTGTAAACAGGTTGGCCATCACATTTCTAATTGCAGAAAGAGACTGACACCCTCATTCTCCAATAAGACACCAACTCTTGTAAGTAATATAAAATCAGATGATTCAAAATCCTCTATTCAGGATAAACTACCAAAGAAGCCGGTATTGTCAAGTAATGTAGAACCCCCCTCATCAAATCATGATCCTTGTTTCAAACCATTTGTATCTTCAGGAACTATATCTCATAGTAGTAGTTCACAACAATATCCTATTTCCATACTCCGAGACACAGGAGCAAAGCAAAGTCTGATTTTAAATTCTGTCTTGCAGAATCTGGGTGAGTCATATACAGGTTATGATATATTGATAGAAGGAGTTGGAGGAATTGTAAAATGTCCATTACATAATGTTTTCTTGCGGTCTGATTTAACAACCGGAATGGTTAAAGTAGCAGTAGTAGACTCTCTTCCCATAGTAGGAATATCCTTATTGTTGGCCAATGACATCGCTGGAAGCAAAGTCATTTCTCCCTTAATAACAAATAACCCTAAGACCTCAGTAGAACCTTCAGATAACTTACAGTTGTTTCCCGCTTGCGCTGTAACCAGATCTCAGTACAAGAAATCTGAAGAGGAGACCTATAATTTAGAATCCCTATTCTCCCAAACTGACCCATCTTCTTCTTCACCAGTTTCTCTATCTAGAGCAGAATTAATCAAAGAACAGAAGTCAGATCCTTCTCTTAAAAATTTGTACGAGATTGTTTCATCTCCAGAAGAAGTTGAAAATATGTCACGAGGTTTCTATATAGAAAACGGAGTCCTAATGCGAAAATGGAGAGCATCCACCGCAACCGCTGACCAGCCATGGCAAGTAAGGAATCAAATAGTCCTCCCTCTTGGTTTCAGGAATAATGTTCTAAGATTGGCTCATGATACTCCCTTAGCAGGTCACTTAGGGGTAAGAAAGACCTTGTTCAACATAACCCAACATTTCCATTGGCCCACGGTTGTCAAAGATGTTGCCCAATATTGTAAAACATGTCATACATGTCAACTTGTAGGTAAGCCCAACCAGAAAATTGTAGAAGCTTCACTCCATCCCATTCCTGTAATGGAAGAGCCATTTAAAAAAAGTTCTTATTGACTGTGTAGGACCTTTACCTCCTTCAAGTAAAGGAAATCAGTACATTCTCACAATCATGTGTATGAGCACTCGTTTTCCAGAAGCAATTCCTTTGAAAAATATTAAAGCTCAAAACATAATCAGAGAAATGTTGAAATATTTCACTATGGTAGGATTTCCTAAGAACATTCAAAGTGATCAAGGAAGTAATTTTCTTTCCAACAAGTTTAGAGAAACTCTTGTAACACTAGGTATAAATCATGTAACTTCCTCCGCCTATCATCCTCAATCACAAGGTGCTCTAGAGCGCTTTCACCAAACGCTCAAGACAATGTTAAGAATCTTCTGTGCTGAGAACACTCGAAATTGGGAAGACGGACTCCCCTTTTTGTTGTTCGCCACCCGAACAACAATTCAAGAAAGCCTTGGATTCAGCCCGTCAGAATTAGTCTTCAGTCATGAAGTCCGTGGTCCCCTAAAGATACTTCATGAACAATGGATGAAAGAAGAACCACCAGTTCCTTCTTTGAAATACGTATCCCAGGTCACCGAGAAGTTGTTAGAAGCTTGGAAGTTGGCAAGAGAGAACTTGACGAATGCTCAACGAGTAATGAAAGGTCGGTATGATAAAAATTCTAAACTTAGAACTTTCTCTCCAGGAGATCAAGTGTTACTTTATCTTCCCATACCAGGAGATCCATTGCAGGCTAAATACAAAGGACCCTATGAAGTCTTGTCCAGAGCCAGTGATCTCAACTACATAATCAAAACTCCAGACAGAAGAAAGAGTTCCCGTCTCTGTCACATAAATACCTTAAAACCTTATCATTCCAGAGATCCAATTCCAATTTGCAGCTCTACCACAATAGAATCGGAAGAGCCTCCTGATAACCTGCCTAATCCTCCTGAGATTCCCTTGGAAAACTCTCAGATACTACAAAATCTTCAGATAAAAGTAGGACACTTATCTGAGAAACAAGATGTAGCAGAACCATTGACTGACCTGTTGAGAAAAGACCACGACTTCGTGTGGACACCTACCTGTGAGACGGCCTTCAAAAACCTGAAGTCCCTTCTCACTAACGCACCAGTTCTAAGGGCACCCGACTTCCAACGACCCTTTCTTCTGCAAGTCGACGCCAGCGACACCGGTATCGGTGCCGCCCTCTTGCAAGAACACAATGAAGTTCTTCACGCTATCACCTACTACAGCAAGAAGCTGTCCCCTGCGCAGAAGAACTACTCCATACTTTCTAGAACGTAGCTTTTCAACAGAAAGTGAAAAGCTTTCCCAAACGGTGGAGGTGTAACGTAATATTAGATATTACGTCATATGTGTAATTATGTTATAGAATTGTGTTCCTTTGTATTACATAACTATGTTCATATTTCTTGTCTATGTATGTATTGTAACAATGTTAAGCAGTAACGCCCGTCCACTATATGTAATCTTGCCTACGTGCGGAGAGGTGCGCACTCTTGTAGAACAAACAGACAAGCGAATTCCTGAATAGTTCGGAGCGCACAGATTTGACAGTTACTAAATAAATAGATTGTTCAAGCGAGTCGAGGGTCCTAAAACTACCCATGTTGACGTGTTAACTTACCCTCCTCCCCTCCTTTCACTCTCTCGCACACCCTTAACCGGAAGTATCCCGCTTCCGGTCCAATGGTATATAAGCGGTGGAAAAATCTGACTCCTTGTCATTTCTCGCTCTATTGATCTCTTGATAAAAATACAAGTTTGGACTCATGAGACGATTGGTGTGAAGTGATCACCCTTTTTGCCTACATTACGTGTCTGATATACATTGCATTACTTTACTTATATTTGTACTTATTACTTATTCTGATGCATGTTCCTGATCTCTTTGTACTTAGATAGTACCATATTGTATACTTATCTTGTGTTTCTTATTTGAACGATAATTTCCATATTCTTATAATCGTGTAACGGTCCCATTGACCCTACTGCCCATTCTCTTTTGTGTTGATTGCCTGTAAATATTTTCCATTAATAATTTCGTTTACTAGTTTTATCGCTAGTTTAATATTCCTTTCCTGGAATCTTCTTTGTTACCTTTACTTCTAGTCTTACGAATTATCTAGGCCCTGACCAGATAGTTCAGTCCTACAGTGGCTTCTAGAAGTGAGCTGGTTCTTAAGCACTTAGACGTTATACGTAACGTCTCTTCACTAACCAGCCGCCCGTAACAATATATATATATATATACATATATATATATATATATATATATATATATATATATATTGTATATATTATATATATAACATATGTATATATATATATACATATATATATATATATATATATTGTATATATTATATATATAACATATGTATATATATATACATATATATATATTATATATATACATATATATATATATATATATATAATATGTATACGTATATATATATATATATACGCATACAGGCACAGATTCGCACACACACACACACACACACACACACACACACAGACACATACACATACACACACACACATACATACAACAGGATCGTTGTAGTGGTAGCCGGGAAATCTACCACTACGCCATCGAGTCGTGAGTATGTGTGTGTGTGTGTGTGTGTGTGTGTGTGTGTGTGTGTGTGTGTGTGTGTGTGTGTGTGTGTGTGTGTGTGTGTGTGTGTGTGTGTGTGTGTGTGTGTGTGTGTGTGTGTGTGTGTGTGTGTGTGTGTGTGTGTGTGTGTGTGTGTGTGTGTGTGTGTGTGTGTGTGTATTTGTGCGTGTGTGTGTGTTCAGGTCAGGGGAATTGCCTGGCCAGTCATTAAGAAGCTAACATCACAGTCCTTGAGCCACTCAACTACAGATCTGGCGGTGTGACACGGTGCGCCATCCTTCATAAATACCGTAGACTCACACATGTCAAACACGTCAGATAAATTGTCACACAACACCTCCAGATAATTATATTGGTTCGTATACTTGTTTTCTTGGAGCCCAGCTTTGTAAAGCTTTATAACCTGAGCTATTTTTACTAGCGTTAACGACTTCTTTTTACCCATAGTCACCAAGGTATAGCCCAGAAACCAAGGGAAACCCAGACAAGAGCTGGGGCGAATGAGAGAACAAAGGCGCAACACTTCCTCTCATCACGGCAGCCATGGCACTGAGTTGGTATATGGTGTTTGTTGGGAGGCAATAACGTCATGCTAACTGCTGGTACCCGGCATAATGCCGTGACGAAAAAAGACCCCACTGTACGGTAGGCTATTGTTTTTTGCCGCTCATTATGCCGGGGCGCTCACCCGGCATAATATCGTGACGAGCACTTTACACCACTTTTTCCAGATTCTCCATCCTTGCCCCGCTCCCAGACAGGACTACACAACACGTTGCACAGGTTCTCATTGATAGACTGAATTGTCCTTTCACTACTCCTAGAACTCTTATTTCTGATAATGGTATGGAGTTCAATATTGATATTCTTGTTATCATCTGCAAATTTTTTAATATTACAAAATGCAACACCCTCCACTGTCGCTCCAGTTCAAATGGCCTTGTTGAACTCTATAATCGTAAGATCATTAACGTACTCCGTCATCTTGCTTCTGACCTACGTCTTTCTTGGGATGAATATGTTTCCTTCATCAAGCTTGGGATGAACATGTTTCCATTATCAAGCTTCACTAAATAGTGCCATCAACAAGTCCATATCGTAGTCTCCCCATTTTGTCTTCTTTGGTTTGAACAAATGGCTCCCATTTATTTCAGACTTAGGGCCTGTTTACAATTTCGATGACTGTGCGTTACATCAGAAGAAACATCCGATAAATTCCTACGGACATTGGACTCCTTTGACTTGATTATATGACGCTTACGGCAAAAACAAAAAGCACTCGAACGACCTGCCTCATTACAATAGGTACATGTGAGTACAGGAGGGGTAAATGTAGACGAAGGATAGCTGTGAGTAGGAACTGTAGACTGAGGAGGTGAAGGAAGAGAGCTAGGAACATTGTCACGTTGCTGAGCATTACTAATACACAAGGAACCAGAGATCACTTCTCAGATTCCGTTGAAACATTTGTATTTACAATAAAAAATTTGAATTGGCGAAAAAAATCACTAGCTGTATACTGGTGATCATCAGAAAATTTAAGAACAGAAGGATCCTGATGTAATAATGTGAAAGAATAAGCCATTGTGTTAGATGGATTTGGGGAATGAAGAAAGGACGGTACCTTCTGCTTACATATATTAAAAGAGGAATAAGATAACAACAATCCACTTCGTAGTAACATCAAAATTCAAAACAAAGAAAATACATACAGTCAATAATGGTGATCGCAATAAATACACTTCTCAGATCAAAAGAATGACCTGAAGGAACGTAAACAATAATATCTATCTATTACACAAAGCGAGAACGTTATTAATACAAACTATTCACAGTTAAGGAATGTAAATACACTTCTCTATGAATCACAATTCTAAGACTCACAATGAAAGAACTGTAGGAAAGCAAAGTTCTGATAAACAAAGAAAACGTTACCGCCATGAAATGATGTCACGACGGAAACAAACATGGCCGCCAACAGAGCAATACACCTGGCCAGAAAAGTAATTATACATCAGTTAATTCACTATAACTAGAAAAAACAGTATGGCATTGCATGCATAAAAAAAAACCAGTACAAGCCTCAGCACAATGAAAAACACTAAAAAGGGCAACGAACGCAATTCAATGTCCGATAGGATTACATAATTATAATATTGTTCAGAAATTCTATTCTACCCGGGCTCCAGATTTGCACTCCACGCTCTCAGGAACAAGAGGTAATCCAGTACGAATTGAGATAACTATGATAGAAAGGTTCATAAAGTCGATGCTAATGCTAAAGTGAAAATCACATGGGCCTATAAAAAAAATCAGTTGGCGCATCCAAAGAAAACTGTTCCTGCGCTGAAGTACGCAAAATATTGTTTCAAGTCACTGGTATGAATTGTTCCAATGGCAGTGAATAAAATCACCTGGCAGCAAAAAAAAAAAGGGGGAGGGAGAGAAAACATAAACACACGATGCCAAGAAACTGGCTAGCCAGAGATCTCAATTGTTCAAAGATCAAAGTAGCGCTCAGAACACGTATGTACACAAAATCAAATGTTCACAATATTTCCCAATCTACTCACAAGTACAATGCATGACAATCTCACAATGCCCTTAACACACACGTACACCACAACTTGTGTGTGTGCGTGTGTGTGTGTGTGTGTGTGTGTGTGTGTGTGTGTGTGTGTGTGTGTGTGTGTGTGTGTGTGTGTGTGTGTGTGTGTGTGTGTGTGTGTGTGTGTGTGTGTGTGTGTGTGTGTGTGTGTGTGTGTGTGTGTGTGTGTGTGTGTGTGTGTGTGTGTGTGTGTGTGTGTATGTGTGTGTGTGTGTGTGTGTGTGTGTGTGTGTGTGTGTGTGTGTGTGTGTGTGTGTGTGTGTGTGTGTGTGTGTGTGTGTGTGTGTGTGTGTGTGTGTGTGTGTGCGTGTGTGTGTGTTTATATGTGTGCGTATATAACAGAAGGCTCCTTCTCTCTTATAAGTGAGGTCGCCATATATACATCCGCCACACATCCCACAACTATTCAACACTAATTTGTTTCTCCTTCTATCTTAGCTCCTTATAGATGTCTATCTGCCTTAATGAAGTCTCATTGGATTGGAAACCACGGTAGGACAATGTCTGATTTTTTAGTTGCATAGAATCTATTTTCTTTCCTGGAAAAATATTGTATGACAAAAGGTTAAATCTACAAAGTGATGAGGAGTGACACAGGTGGATTCGCGTATTCTAGTTACTCTCTCTCTCTCTCTCTCTCTCTCTCTCTCTCTCTCTCTCTCTCTCTCTCTCTCTCTCTCTCTATCTCTCTCTCTCTCTAAAAAAACAAAAACAAAAAAAAACGCTGCACTATTTTCTTACTGCAAAAGAGTTCTCCCTTCATCTGAATATAATCACTCGGCGTCAGCTAAAGTAAGTTAACATTTAAAGGAAAAATCCAGAACACGAAACGCATAGAATGACATCACAGTTCGTACAGAATAAAATAGACATAACCAGATAATTTAACTGTATTCAAAATTAACAGATCTTCTAGGGTGGTGTTTACTCGACTGATTAATAAATATGATAAGTTCTTGTATTTATATCCAAATAATTGAATGAGCTTCAACAAACAACGTATACATACTTTTATTGTACACAGAGTCATATGTAACTTGACGAAACATGAATAATTCGCAAGAAATGAGGTTCAAATATTAGGCAACGTTCATTCAACAAAAAATGTTTTAGAAAATTGAGGTCGTGCGAAATACTATGAAACATCGAATAATGCTGTAAGTTCTACGTACGTTATCCCAGTAAGTTATTGCACTGTTTCATTTTAGTTCGCTAGGATTTCCTTTTGTTGATTGTATATGAATACAGCATATTTCTCTGATAAGATTAGTTGCCGATAATGATCAGACTGCAGTAGACAATGAAATAAAAGTAAAGTAAACTTTAATTACTGAAAAGCACATTGATCTGAATGTGTTATCATTTAGCCTTCGACGTTTTACATGTATCAAGACATAGGAAAAATAAAATAAGATATTCATTTATATAAAAAAAGGCTTCCTCCCCTTTATGAGAGAGGCAGCCAGCCAAGGCATGCACCCACTCAAACTCATTCCCTCCCTTCTATCACCCATTTTATTTATATATTTATTTATTTCTATTATGAATAAAATGAAATAATGTAAAACGAGATAAAGTAGAATAGAATGGAAACGTTAATATAGGATAAAATAAAAGAAGAAGAGAGCATACAGGATTTCAGGCCCGGAATTTTGCTACGATGAAATAAGTACTATCAAAAGTTAAAATAGCCCCTCCATATTCTTAACCAATGTCGCAATTCCTCTAAGAAACTTCTTTACGGGACATATAATAAAGAACAAAAAAATCACGATAAACTAAGATCACTTGTTCTCCCACCATTCCTCTAGGACTGCGCAAAGGTTGCTGGTTAAAGAAGGGCGGATCCGACATATTGGCACCAGGAGCACCTTAGAGACAAAATCAAGAAGGAGAAAATCGACTTCCCTTGTCCTCTAACAACTTTGTCGATTTGATACAACTTTGTGTGGGATTCAACTATTTTAAGTTCAGCAAATGGTTCTGCTTCTCAACGGAGAACCCATAGCCAATGCCAAATTTCTGATAGAAACAGCGGTCCTGGAGCATAAAATAGATGAATTCCACACGAAGTTGTATCAAATCTCCAAGGGAGGATCCCATTGCCACTCCATCAATTTGACAGTACTTGTTTCCTCGTGGGCAAATGAATCTACACTAAGCGGACTGCTTGAATGCTGCACTAAAGAGGTCCCGTTCA
>NC_134785.1:33082924-33090424 GCF_046742065.1 Oratosquilla oratoria
TATGTGTCCATTAGTAGATTCTAGATTTATAAATAGAACGAGAATTTTTTCTTTATTATGTGTCATCATGAATGTATGTAAGCAGAGTGGCCGAGTATTACATATTTTGTTAGTTATGTACGATCTCCACCATATATAATTATGCATGCTTTATCACAGATTTTTCTCTTAATTAGTTGTCATACAAATATTATAAGTCTTCCCTGTAGCATTTTACTCAATACTCACACTCTACCAGTCTTTGGTCATTTAGAGAATTTATTTAAGCAAGTTATCAATGCTACCTCCAAACAATTTAATCTTCCTAAAGAACTGTTTTTATTCATTCTAATTATGCTCACATTTAGACCGTGCGTGATATTTTTACGTTGTGCATGCTCTTCATGTGTAGCATTATTGAACTGGGCTGTATGTTAAAAGTTAATCTGTGTGACAAAGCTTGTGTCGTCTTACGTATGTACTCATCATCAAAGTGCTTCGTCTCTGTCTTGTTTACGTCTTCTGGACATGTGAGCACCGATACTCTGGGAGCGTAATCGGAAACGCACTAATCTCATATTCGCTTTGTTGTGGGTTCAAATCTCGCGCTCCTCTCCGATTCCCAGCTGTGACTGTCACCTGTCCCAACATTATAGAGCGTAAGGTCACCACCTTCTTCCTCTTCTGGAATGTGGTCAGCATTTTCACCAAATTCTTGATATATTTGTCCCTTGCGTTCCTCCTTCATCTGAATACATCTGAATAGAATGATCTGCCGATAGCTCGAACGAAATCAGGCTGAACCTAGAATTCCCCCGTACACAAACAAGTTCAATAAATCAAAATAATTTTATCTATAGATGTAAATGAATTATTGAAACAAATATACTAAATATAAGGTTTACGAAGGAATTTGAAACAATATCGTTTAAATCAATTACTTGGTGTTATAAAAGAGATTAAAAGTCAATTAGATAGAAGATCTGTCTTCAAATAATACTTAATATCTTCATTATGGTCCAAATTTGGGACATAATATTGAAACTCAAATCTGCTCTGAGTTTGCCTTTGAAATTAATAAAATCTTCTGAACTTAGAAAACCTCAGGAAAGATATCTTGTGTGACGCCAAAATCCTGTGAAGAAAAACTGAATATCTTCAAGAAATTCAATGTAAATTCTTCTGGCATCTCTCCGAAACCCATTCACCGTTTCTCGATATTCTCTCTTTCCTCCCATTCGCTTCCATTCCGACAGAAGAATCTATTCAGCTCAGAGACAGTTAGTCCTGAAACTTTAAGAATGATTATAACCGGCACCTTTCACACAGTGTGTCCTTATCTAACTTATCATGGTTAATATCCATTTCCGTAACACCCTTTTTAACCATGTGACATACTCTGCAGGCTCTCTTTACCTTCTATTTCCTCTTCCTCCTATACCTTTCCTCTTCTCCTTCCGTTCCTAACACTTTCTTTTTACTTTCCTCTATCACTTCTCCTTTACCCCCCTTATTCCACTACCCTTCTCCTTTTAGTGACTTTCCTTGTCCATTACCATATTTCCCTTTACCTTTCCATTTACCTTTCACTTTTTCTCTCCCCCTTCGCTTCCTGTCGCATTCACTTTCAATTTCGCTTTAAACTTTTACCTCCGGTTCCCTTCCTTTCCCCGTTCCCCTTCCCTTTCCTCCTCCCCTTTCCTCTTTCTCATCCCCTTCCCATCCTCTTTTCCTTTCCCTCTCTTCTTTCTTCGTCCCCCTTCCCTCTCCCTATCCCACCTCTTTCCTTTCTCTCAACTTAGCCCCCTTCCTTTCTACTCATTTACTCTCTCCCTTCTCGTTGGTTCCCTTTTCTTTCTCCCCTCTTCCCTTTCCCCTCCCCCACTCCGTCCTTGCCCACCTTTTATAATCCTCATCCTTTCAAACTTATCTTGCCTTTTTAGTCATCTTCCCCTAAGTCTATCCTCTCCCCTCCCTCACTACTCTGTCCCTGGCCCTTCATTTACTCAACCTCTCCTTCTTCCCTCTCCAACTTCCCCATCTATCTCCCTAAACTCGTACCCTCGACTATACTACACAAATTGCTTTTATTTGTACTTCTCGTTGTCGTTGATGTTGGCGTTGCCGTTCTTGTTTTGATGTCAAGGTTGTTGTAATTTTTATTGTTCTTATCTTTGCTGTTGCTTTTGTTATTGTTGATTTTTTCCATAAATATATTAAATTTATATTTATATTTATATTTATATTTGTGACATCATGACAGGTGTATGAATGGTGAAAAAGCCTCAAAGGCGAAACCGGTCAGGAATAAAGTCTCTTGTTCCCAATCGTGTCTTTCAATTCTTACCATTCATATTTATATTTATATATATATTTATGTTTATATTTATATTTATATTTATATTTATATTTATATTTATATTTATATTTATATTTATATTTATATTTATATTTATATTTATATTTATATTTATATTTACATTTATATTTATATTTCATATTTACATTCATATTTATATTTATATTTATATTTATATCTATGTCTATATTTATATTTATATTTATGTTTATATTTATCATTATATTTATATTTATATTTATATTTATATTTATATTTACATTTACATTCATATTTATATTTATATCTATATTTATATTTGTATTTATATTTATATTTTTTGACATTTACATTTACATTTATATTTATATTTGTATTCATATTTATATTTATATTTATATTTATATATATCTATATTTATATTTATATATATCTATATTTATATTTATATTTATATTTATATTCATATTTATATTTTTATTCATATTTACATTTACATTTACATTTATACTTGTATTTATATTTATATTTATTATGATATTTATATTTATATTTATATTTATATATATATTTATATTTATATTTATTTATATTTATATATTTATATTTATATTTTTATTTATATTTATATTTTATTTATATTTTTATTTATATTTTTATTTATATTTTTATTTTCATTTATATTTTTATTTTTATTTATATTTGTATTTATATTTATATTTATATTTTATTTATATTTATATTCATATATATATTCATATTATATTTATATTTATATTCATATCTATATTTATGTTTATAGTTATATTTATATTTATATATCTATATCTATATTTACATTTACATTTATATTTATATTCATATTTATATTTATATTCATATTTATATTTACATTTATATTTATATCTATATTTATATCTATATATTTATATATTTATATATTCATATTTATATATATATTTATATTTATATTTATATTTATTTATATTTATATATATATTTATATTTTTTTATATATTTATGTATACTTATATATATATTTATTATAATATTTATATTTATATTTATATTTATATTTATATTTGTATTTATGTTTATATTTATATTTATATTTATATTTATATTTATATATATATTTATATTTATATTTATATCTATATCCATATTTATATTTATATTTATGCTTATATTTATATTTATATATCTATATTTATATTCATATATCTATATTTATATTTATATTCATATTTATATCTATATTTATGTTTATATATATATATATATATATTTATGTTTATATATATATTTATATTATATTTATATTTATATTTATCTTTATATTTATATACATATATATCTATCTTTATATTTATAAATATATATATATCTATATATGTATATATATATTTATATTTATATTTGTATTTATATTCATATTTATATTCATATTTATATTTATATTTATATTTATATTTACATTTATATTTCTATATTTATATTTATATTTATATTTATATATATTTATATTTATATTCATATTTATATTTATATTTATATTCATATTTATATTTATATTTATATTCATATTTATATTTATATTTGTATTTATATATACATTATATTCATGTTCATATTCATATTCATATTCACATTGTTATTCATATTCATATTAATATAATTCATATTCATATTCGTATTCATATTCATATTCATATTCATATTCATATTCATATTCATATTCATATCCATGTCCATGTCCATGTCCATGTCCATGTCCATATTCATATTCATATTCATATTCATATTCATATTCATATTCATATTCATATTCATATATATTCATATTCATATTTATATTTATATTTATATTTATATCTATATTTATAT
This sequence comes from Oratosquilla oratoria, assembly GCF_046742065.1. Taxonomy (NCBI): domain Eukaryota; kingdom Metazoa; phylum Arthropoda; class Malacostraca; order Stomatopoda; family Squillidae; genus Oratosquilla; species Oratosquilla oratoria. Next base: position 33,087,129 of record NC_134785.1, read on the forward strand.
TTATATTTACATTTATATATATATATATATATATATATATATATATATATATATATGTGTGTGTGTGTGTGTGTGTGTGTGTGTGTGTGTGTGTGTGTGTGTGTGTGTGTGTGTGTGTGTGTGTGTGTGTGTGTATGTATATATATATTTATATATATATATATATATATATATATATACTATAATAAAGTAGTAGCCTCTGTCTGTCTCTTTGTTTGTTTGTTATTATGTGTGTATACGAACTCCTCCTAGGGTTTTGAAGATAGACCCCCATAACCATATATTTTTTGATACCCTATCACTCCAGGTACTTGGATAACTATATTTCATTTTCAAAAATAAAAATGAAAATAAAAATAAAAAAGAATTGGTTAGGTTTAAGGATTAAAGTTAGGTGGCTTATGGTGAGGGAACACGCCACTACTGTAGTCTTCCCTTAAGTCACGTATTATTTTTGTGACATACGAATTAATATGATTAAAGATGCCATTGTATGTGTTCATAGATATTATCTATATTTGTGAAATTAATATTGCCACAAACCATGATAGCTTTTGTAAGAAAAAAACATGTAAATGTAAAACTATTGTATAATTTTACCAAATGTTGAAATAGTGGTTATTTTTATTTAATTTAAGTGCGGGTGGAAATTGATTACTCACCAATTTCTCCTATGTTTTTGCAAATAATCTCCTATAACCATATATATTCTGAAGATAAATAAACTAGATACATTTCTTCACCTTTTAGCTGTAGACACACACACACACACGCACGCAAAAGAATGTGTACATGATATTTGTGTTTGTGTATGCATGTGTTTTCAAACTAGGGTTTCCCAACATTCGGTTGGGGGGCGCACACCTGGGAGGGGGAGTGTTTACAGCTATATTTCATTTAAAAATATATATATATTGGTTAGGATTAAAGGTTAAAGTTAGGTGTGGTATAGTTAGGTTAGGAATTATTCACGAACTCGCAGCAACGCGCAGGTAATTTTGATAGTATATACATACATACATACATACATACATACATATATATATATACATATATATACATATATATACATATATATACATACACATATATATATATATATATATATATATATATATATATATATATATATATATATATATATACATTCTTTCGCTTCCATTCCATACTTCTGCATTCACAACTTTTTTGGTGAGTAGTTCTTCATCTCTGACGATGGAGCGATGAGCATTGGTTAGCTCCCATAGAATTTATCCGAAAGACATAGAGAGTTCTTGTAGACGAAGAACACTCTATTTTAACAAGCTTTTGACCTACATAGGTCATCTTCAGGTTCTGACACAGACAAAGAAGGTAACAGTTTATATACGGAACTAAGGTACAGAAAAGGAGAAAAGGAGGAACGTAATTGGTCGAGACTGGACAATAGGGATCTAGGCATTGACCCGGGATCCCGTTTGCGAACCTGCCTGAGCCGTATGTCGTTTGTCTTTTTCTCTAACAATCTTATAATTGTTGTGAAAGTTTCTGAGGCTAGAAACTATGTACATGTCGGTGATTTGAGAGCTGAGAGAAGGTTTTTTTGTTTTTGATGTAAAGGACTTCCAATATACGGAATCGGGAGTTGTCTCTTTCGGTTTGCAGGATGAAAGTTCGTTCGACTAGCATTTCTCTAGTTAGACTAATCCCGTAAACCTCTTCTAAGTGTTTCTTCGGAGCTCCGTTTGATAGGTGGAGTGAAAGGCGCCTGGAGAGCTTTGTGGTGGTTCTTCCAATGTATGTAAAGGGCAGGGCTGCACAATTCCCTGAAAAGCATTTATATTCATACACCAGGTGGCTACGTTGAAGCTGAGCGGAGTTGGGTCAGTTTATATACTGATTCATTGGGGACCCTGGCGTTCGTCCTCTTTCTTGATTGGGTGGGACCAGCGTTCGCCCGGCCATTACACAGCTTGGCTAGGTAAGTCTCTCGTGTGGCTCCCCATTGGTCTGCAGCCGCGCGTCGTATGCTAGGTATAGCCCGCAGATCGTCAGCATGGATATTAAACTTAGGAGATTATTCTTTGATGTTATAATACCTCTAGTATGGGAAGGCTTCTGCATCATTCCATATATCTAGGTTCTCAGTGCTCTCTTCAAGGATTTCTCTCGTAAGAGTAATATTGTGCAATTGTCTCGGGTGGTTCTTTGGTGCTGCAGAAAAAATATTGTAGGAAAGTCTTCAGGATAACTTCATGGTCATCACGCCAATGTAGGGTGATGAGATGGTTTCACGGTTTCCTCTCTTCCACTTAAACCTATGTATAAAATGTGTTTTTTAAGTCTTTCCGTGTTTTGTCATGGGCTATTCTTAAGGAGGAAATGGCTAGTCCCTGACAAATACTAAATTTCATTATATATTGTAAGTCCAAGAATGGCTCTGTGCGGAATTGGGTCGGCTTATACATATACAGTATATATGTATATATATATATATATATATATATATATATATATATATATATATATATATATATATATATATCTATCTCGATGTGTGTGTGTGTGTGTGTGTGTGTGTGGGTGTGTGGGTGTGTGGGTGTGTGTGTGTGTGTGTGTGTGTGTATGTGTGTGTGTGTGTGTGTGTGTGTGTGTGTGTGTGTGTGTGTGTGTGTGTGTGTGTGTGTGTGTGTGTGTGTGTGTGTGTGTGTGTGTGTGTGTGTGTGTGTGTGTGTGTGTGTGTGTGTGTGTGTGTGTGTGTGTGTGTGTCGTGTGTGCGTTAGTATGTAAGTATGTAGGCTCTCTTTTGTTTCAGTGAGGGGAGGGAAAGGTTAGGGAAGGGAGGGGAGGATGAGGGGAGAGTGATGTGATAAAAAATGAAAGGGGGAGAAGTAAAGGGTAAAGGAAGGAAAGAGGAAAGGGAGGAAGTGGACCAGATGGAGAAGGTGAGGGGAAGGGGAGTGGAAGGAGAGGGAAAAGCAAAAAGAGGATTGTGTGGAATGGAAGGGGAAATCAAAACAGGTGGAAATAAAGAGAAATGGAGAGAAAAGAGAGGAAGGAAAGAGGAGGAATGGGGAAGAGATATGGTAGAAAAGAGGGAGGGAAATAGAGAGGGAGAATGGAGGAAAAATTAATGGAAAGGAAAAGGGAAGAAAGGACGAGAGTGAAAGAGAGAGAGAGAGGTGAAAGGATGCTGTAGTAAACTTGGTCACTCCTACTTCCATGATTATTTCGAAAAGAAAAAAATAATGGCCCAAGAAAGGCGCAAGTTTGGGCATCAGCCTCGCGTAAAACGAGACAAGATTCCTTTCTGTGGG
>NC_134785.1:33097924-33107924 GCF_046742065.1 Oratosquilla oratoria
AATACCATCGACACACCCCTTCGTAAATCTCCTCTTTGAATCCATTCCCAATTATCTATTTTTCACAACACTTTTTACTCCCTCAAGGCATATGCCTAACCAGTTCTCATCATTTTCAGATATACTTGCACCTCAGTGCTTTCTTATTTCTCCTCTATTTTCCTCTCCCGTCACCATCATCTTCTTAGTGCTTCCAACTGCTACCACCAATCCCTCCCTATCCTCTACATTCAACAGCTATCAAAAATACTCCCCCATCTCCCCTTTACAGCCCCCTCTTCCGTTAAGATCAGTCCATCTGCACCTTTTACCGTTTTCGTCTTTATTTGACTCACTTCCCCTTCCTCTTTTGACTTCCTTTTTTAATATTTTATATATATTGCCTTAGACCAATCAATATGATGGTTGTATAATGCTTTATGTTGAAATAACACATTATTTTCCTGGGCAGATCTCACACTATATTCATGTTAGGAAATCCTTGTTTCCAAGTTTTTCTCAGTTTGTCCAATATAATTTTTTTACAGTCTTGACAAAGTAAATGCCTACAAGAAAGAAATATAATAGAATCCTGCTTAATATCAGGCACGTTAGATAAAAACTTAAACTTAAGCTATGGTCATTTTAGATGTGATAAATTGGTAACCCAAATGGTCACCAAGATTTTTCCGCCAGAGTGAGCCTTATATGTTGGTCAGGTCGATAGAGGTAAGGTCATCCCCCTCTTCACATTGTATTGTCTCACCCTTCCCCCCCCCCCATGTTTGCCACCTGATACTTACATTTAAGCACAACTCTGTATCTCTGTCATCTAGTCTGAAGATGTAATATACGAAAGTACTTACTGTCTACAAGTTTCTCTCCTCCTGTGGTTATTTTGCATTTTTGTATCATGGTGATGTGATTGATTGCATATATATATATATATATGTATATATATATATATATATATATATATATATATATATATATATATATATATGTATGTATGTGTATACATTGTGACGAATGTGGATAGGAGGTAAGGGAACACGGGCTGAGGTAAATACTTTTATTCCTGACTAGTTTCGCCTGAGTGGCTTCTTCAGAGGAACATAGTTTGAAGTCAAGTTGGTCAATATATATGGCAAAAGAAGGAACGTGGCAAAGTGTCAGGTTGGTCCCCCACTCGACAGATGAGGTCGAGTGGGGGATCAACCTGACACTTTGCCACGTTCCTTTCTTGCCATATATATTGACCAACTTGACTTCAAACTATGTTCCTCTGAAGAAGCCACTCAGGCGAAACTAGTCAGGAATAAAAGTATTTCCCTCAGCCCGTGTTCCTTACCTCCTATCCACATATATATGTATATACATATATATATATATATATATATATATATATATATGTATGTATATATATATATATATATATATGTTATGTATATATATATATATACATATATATATGTATATATATACATATATGTATATATGTATGTATATATATATATATACATATATATATATATATATACATACATACATATATTTATATATATATATATATATATATATGTACAGTATATATATACATACATATATATATCCTAACGGCTTTTCCCCCTTACAAGAGAAGTAACCAAAAAACAAAGCCATAGAATCCACTCCCACCCATTACATCCCTACATACTCCACTCCCCTAAACCCCCTTTCCACCCTCTTATGTATAAGTATAAGTATAAGTATAAGTATAAGTGTAAGTGTAAGTGTAAGTGTAAGTGTAAGTATAAGTATAAGTATAAGTATAAGTATAAGTATAAGTGTAAGTGTAAGTGTAAGTGTAAGTGTAAGTGTAAGTATAAGTATAAGTATAAGTATAAGTATAAGTATAAGTATGAGGATAAGTATAAGTATAAGTATGAGTTTAAGTATAAGTATATGTATAAGTTTAAGTACAAGTACAAGTACAAGTACAAGTACAAGTATAATTATAAGTATAAGTATAAGTATAAGTATAGGTATAGGTATAGGTATAGGTATAGGTATAGGTATAGGTGTAGGTGTAGGTGTAGGTATAGGTATAGGTATAGGTATAGGTATAGGTATAGATATAGGTATAGGTATAGGTATAGGTATCGGTATAGGTTTAAGTATATGTATGTGCATATGTAGGCATAGGTATAGGTTTAAGTATATGTATGTTCATACGTATATATAAAATTGTTGCTTCGAGTTTCAATCTCTGGATACCTGCAGTCTCACAGTGGATGACACGGTCTCCTGGTGCTTTTCATAATTCCCTTTGGGAAGATATTTTGGAATGTTGTATTATTGTGTGATATGGAACAGGTGAGAGAAATGCATTTGAATTTGATCAAGAAGGAATTTGGCATAAGGATATTTACGATATTACAGACAGACTGTGGAATGAGACATGCTGTATACTGAAGAAATATATCATCTATTTCCTGAATAGGGAAGTGTTATGAGAGAGTATAAACTTACTCACCATTCTTCTCTATGATGATGGTCACCTTAGTAAATAAGATTCCTCAAAATAGAGCATTATATATTTTAGTGAACCTTTCCTGAAGCTTAGTTTTGAATAGAACCAGTTAACAATATTATATATACATATGTATATATATATATATATATATATATATATATATAGAGAGAGAGAGAGAGAGAGAGAGAGAGAGAGAGAGAGAGAGAGAGAGAGAGAGAGAGAGAGAGAGATAGATGGATACATACATACATACATACATACATACATACATACATACATACATACATACATACATACATACATACATACATACATACATATACCAAAGGCTTTTCCCCCCTTACACGGGGGGTAGCCAAAAAGAAAAAGGCATAGAAAAAACTCCCACCCTTTTCACTTCCCATATATTCCACTCCCCTCCACCCACCTCCCTACCTCCTATCTTGGCACCTCCTGGATGACGGGTCATCCCTGCATCCTGTCCACTACCCTGGGTCAGAAGCAGTGTTGGATAGAAAGATAGATAGATAGATAGATAGATATATATATATATAGATTAAAAAATTGAGACATGTATAGATATATAGATAGATAAATATATTGATTTTTTTTTAAGAATATCATACATTACTTGACAGCCATTTACTGTCTAAATTGGGATTCTGAAAATCCTTAAAATGTATTGGTGTCATCCAGAAAGACATTCAGACGCCATATTAGCCTTTTTGGAAGTAAATTTTAATTGAGACTTTTTTCTTTCTTTGTTTTACTTCACTCTAGTGATTATTTTCAATAAAGTAGAACTGTCTAGCGTTAGAAAAGAGTTAATTCTTCAAGACTTCAATGTCGATTTTTTGCCTTGGCACTTGACAAGATATCTGAAATCTGAAGCTTATGCTTCAGAGAGACTAATCAGTTTCAATCTTAATTCACTCCTTTGCCTTGCTGAATGAAATCGCTTGACAACAGATAGAATAAGATATCAAATATCCCCCTGCACATAATTTGATCGAGATGAGCTTATCCCTTTGCTATCGCAACAGTACGAAAGAGATGAATGAAGTTGTCGGGCTTTCGTCCAAGTAATACGAGCAGCCCTTCGCCCGGTATGGTAGAGATTCACTAACGCAAAAGAACACGAAACTGAATTGAATTACAGAAAAAACGCCTTGGTTTTTATTGCTACGAGATGATTTCTCACGGGGCGAAATAGAAAACAACCAAAATTATTTAGTTATACGAAGAAAACGGAAAGACTCGTTTGCTCAGAAAACGGAGGACGGAGCTGCAAAGAACCCATAAAAGGAGATGGAGAATGCCGCGGGATCTCACAAGAGGTCCGCGACTGTAATTTCAACATTCCTGGAAACTCTCAACCCTTTCGTTGCAGTTCAAGACCTGTACCTTCGTCCAAGCTGCTGCTGCTGCCAGGCGCTTCTTTTCAGCTGAAGGAAGCTCTTTGCAACGAAAGAGTTGAAGAAAGAGATGGAACGTTTTTTTTTTACACACGCACGTGTGTGTGTGTGTGTGTGTGTGTGTGTGTGTGTGTGTGTGTGTGTGTGTGTGTGTGTGTGTGTGTGTGTGTGTGTGTGTGTGTGTGTGTGTGTGTGTGTGTGTGTGTGTGTGTGCGTGCGCGTGTGTGTGTTTGTATGTGTGTGTGTATGTGTAAGAATTATTATGGAAATGAAAGTAGCCTTCTGGAACAGAACAAGGCTGGTTTCTCTTAAAGCATCCAAAGACACAATCGAAAACTGGAATCGGAGAGTGCAATCGGGCGCTACTATTACAAAAGTGGTTTCCAAAGGCGTCTACAGGCGTGTCTAGAAAGACGCTGGAGATCACATAAACTGCATTCCTGACTAGAACTACCAGTTTTAGAGGCAGGCACGACGCAGACGAGGACCAGGGCAAGGAAGAGGCCCATTTGCATTCGGAGCCATCGACTTAGGTTCAATCCAGTGCCAAGTGGAGGAAGATTCTAAGGATTAGCGCGGGAGTAAGCGTCTTCGATCGCGTATATATATTAATAGGAGTGTGTGTTTGCATGTAGTGGTTGTGTGTGTATATATTTCTTTGTGTGTATATGTTGGAACGTTTATGTGGGCATTGTGTCTGTTTGTGATTGGTGTTTGTGCACGTATGTTTATTTATGTGGGTGTATGGGGATACGTGTGTCGGTATTGTTTATCTATGTTTGAGTGTAGAGGTTGTGTGTGTACGTGTTTGTGTGGTTGTGTGGGGTAATTGTGTGGGTATTGTGTGCTTTGTGTTTGTGTGTAGTGGTTGTGTACGTGTTTGTTTGTGTGCATGTGTAAGGGTACTTGTGTGGTTATTGGGTGTGTTTGAGTAAGTGAGAATAATAGTAATCGTTGGTAATCTTTTGTGATAACATTTTCCACAAAGTTTCTTTGTCAACCCTACCATGCATCTTCTGTGAATTTCTAAAGGAATGTCCTTATCATTTGCTGGATACATCTCTACATTCCCATCCCGGCACAGCACTTGATACACTCACCTTCCTCTCCAATTAGAGTGAATCATTTGGTATCTGCAAATAACGATGTGCTTGTGACTGATTCTAAAGAGACTGAAGCAGATGATGACTGACTTTTGATAGGTATGTAAGAGAATAAAGAGATGGGTTAATGTGGATAAAGGTGAAAATATGAATTGTACAAAAAGGGATGATCTTATCAGGTTGAATGTTTGCGATAAGACCCGGAAGTGGAGAGGTGTAAGTATCTGGGGTTATATGTAGTGGTAAATGGAGTAGATGTGGAATTGAGTTATAAGGGAAACGAATAAGTTTATGGATAGAATAAAAGTATTATTAGAAAAATTTATTCAGGAGTTGATGCAATGAGGTTGTGTGAAGGACGACTTCCTCCCATGGGTGAGAGAGGGTAGAAAGGAATAGACTTTATGTTTTTCATCGCAGGAAATATTATGGAAACGATCATAACAGATGCCATAGAACGTCATTTTGAAATCAAATGTCTAAGCAAAGGCCCCCAGCATTTTCAGACGCCCTTTTACACAACTAACCTTTTAGAATTTACATTAAATGGTACACCAACTAGCTGGAAGATGTTACAAGTGAAATTTCTTAGGATTCCGTTCTAAGCCCACTTCTGTTCATAGTATATATCAATGACATTGATTATGAATTGAAATGTAATGTGTCTAAATTATTTGATGAGACTAAGCTATGTGGAATAGTAAACAATCATTTAAAATGAACTGTATACTCAATGCAATTTAGAATAACTAGAGCAATGGCCACTACGTAGGCTTAGCCATGGGCTATTCCAAGATCACTTTGGTCACAGATTTGGAGAGAAGCTCCTTCGGGAATCGATTAACAGATCTGAGGTTATTCACACTAAAATGGTCTTGAACATCCTCAGTAATTCCAAGTACGTTTCCTTAGCCATCCTCATAAGAGTTCTATTTAATTTCTCAGTCCTGTATATGTTAAAAGTTAACCACTATGCCCAGGTACAAATTTGCATTTTTTCTTTCCAAAGGATTGCATAGAAGAAGCCTTTTGGCACATAACTAGGTCGGATGCGAAAAAATCATAATGATAAATAAATAGAAATAATAATAATATGAATAATAATAAATAAAATAAAGAAATAAATAGGTTCAAGTTAAATTATAAACAAACACATAAATAGTAAATGATAATAATTGGACAGATAAGTAATAATAAATAATCAAATAAATAATAATAAACAAAAAATATTAACAGATAAACAAATAATATAAGATAAATGGCAAGCATTATAGCATCTTCCTTAGGTGTTTATTTAAACGAATCTTAAAGCTTCAAACTGAAATATTTTTACATTGCACTGTCTCTGCAGGAAGTTTATTCCATTCATTAACTACATGGTTGGCGAAGTTGTTTCTACCCACTTCCAAATTAAATCTATTACCTGACAGCTTGAGACCATTATTTCTTGTCGAATTCTCATTCAGTGTGAAAATTTTGCTACTTTTGATGTTGTCAATTCCCTTTAAGTTTTAAAGACATGTATCAAGTCAACTCTGAATCTACGCTTTCTAGGAAAATTAGATTATTATGTTTTAGTCGATTTTAGCATGATCCCTAAAACTGTATATCAAGTACCTACCAATAAATAACCAAAGTCCAACCGATACTTTGCATCGCCCGCCAAAGCACCCCTTTTATGTAGCAAGCCAATTGTTAAATAATTGGCGGCAGCAGTGCTCCCACAACCCAAAGAAGACTACCTGACTAAAGCCGTCGTTCTCAGCCACGCCGACCAAGCCACGTCTACCCAAAAACCCACAATTCGGGTTACATAACACTAGTCAACAAAATGAAACTTTTTTTAATCATCAGAGTTGCAAACTAACTTTTTTGTGTTAATTTTTTATGCTGATTAAGAATCTGAAGTCCGTTTTTCCCTATCAGGTCACATTTAAATGTTACAGATACCTGTTATTTTAAAGTACAGGGAATGTAAAGCATATCTATAAGGTATATTGAATACAAGATATGACACTTCCATGGCATTTTATTGTACAAAATCAAAACTGTTTTGCACAAAACAAAGTTAGAATGTACTCTAAAGGATTACCACTTAAATTTTTTGAGATTTGGAATTTCTTTGGTGTTTTTTCTGAGGGTCATCCCTGTATAACATCCAGCAGTAGTCAGCTAACATTCCTGCATTCCAAAATCCTTGATACCGTTGTTCCATTGATGCAATATCTTGATGGAAGCGTTCCCCTTGCTCATCAGATACTGCCCCAAGGTTTTCTGGAAAAAAGTCCAGGTGTGAATCAAGAAAATGTACTTTCAGTGACATCCGACAGCCCATTGCAGCATAGGAGTCTAGAAGACATTTCACGCCATTTCTAAACTCTGGAGATTTCTTGTTGCCTAGGAAGTTTTCACAGAGCCATTTGAAAGATTCCCAGGCTTTAAGCTCAGTCTCATTCAGTGTTGTGAGGAAGTTGTTGTCCTTCAGGAGTTCCTTTATCTGCGGACCTACAAATACGCCTTCCTTCAGTTTTACCTCAGTGATTTTTGTAAACTTAGCCTTCACGTATTCAAAACTTTCAGAGTTTTTCCTGGCAAGTGTCTTCACGAATTGTTTCATGAGGCCAAGCTTTATGTGAAGAGGGGGAAGGAGAACATTTTCTGGGTTTACAAGTGGCTTACTCTGGACGCTAGAAACCCCCGGTTCATATGATTTTCGCAGGGGCCAGCTATCTAAAATCATAACGATGAACATGAAATTACATAATGTACACAATTGGTTATGAAATGCCAATCAGAACTTGCCTGTATAAGACGATTACATGTAGCGATGATCCTGATCGGCGTTATATGACTCTCTTATCTCATCAGAAAAATTGTGCCTGATAGAAGGAAACCGATTACATTTTCGAAATCAGCGGACAAAACTACATATTAAACACCACATAAAATCCCTGATGAAAAATTGCTGTTGACCAGTGGATAATTAGCGGTGAAATTGAAAAACTTTCAATTTCAAACCACCTGGTGCAAGTTTGCTACCAACTGAAGACTCACCACACTACACCCCGTAGCATGTCCGAGCAGCCAAAAGATAAATGTGGTGAATTATTACTACTAGATAAAACTAAACACTATTTACAAGTTAGTATAATATTTTGGATTGTTTACATACTGTATAGGAACGAAAGTCTCACTACAAAAGAAATAATATAGATTTAATATATCTGACTTTGCATAGGCTTTTGATACGGTCCCACACGAAAGACTCCTTGCTGGACTGGTAACGATTGTAAACAGAGAGTTGTTCTTAATGGCAAAATTTCTAGATGGAAAAATGTTACGAGTGGAGTTCCTCAGGGTTCCTTTCTTGGTCCATTTCTATTCATAGTATGTATAGGTGATATAGACCATAGAATGAGACCTATTGTCTCCAAAATTGCTGATAATACAAAGATGTGCTAAATGACAAATGATCACTTAAACCAATTAGATAGGCAAGAAAATTTAGATAAACTACAGCAATGGTCTGAAAAAGGGCGAATGAAATTTAACACAAGTAAATGCAAGGTTACCCACATGGGTAAAAATAACAATAAATACGATTACACGTTATTTGGAAATGCATTAACAAAGGTGGATAGTAACAAGGATTTCTGCGAAATTATCAGTGATGATCTCAAACCATCTAATCAGCGTATTTCCGCCTCAGAGAAGTCAAATAAGATTTTAGGACTGATTACACGACCTTTTGATTTTAAAATTGCACCTGTTAATAACAATTTGTATAAATCTCATTAGAGACAATGATAGATTGAAAAAAGTACAAGGTACCCAATTTCCTCGTTCCAGAGAGAGCCACCATATTCCCCCTAAGCCTCCTGAGCTCCGTCCATAAGAAAGGGTAGTTATTTGTTCTTAGAAAGAGACAGAACGCTCTAAAAGCCCACACTGAGGATCCAACTGTGGCTCAACCCGGGAAAGGTCCGATGTGCTAGTGTCTCGTTTGCGCCACTCCAGTGGCCCACTTATCGTCTTTGGTGTACATGACGGATTAAACTTTATTAATCTATGCGTTTCCTGTTGTAAACAAAATTTTGAAAGCTCCTCTGCTCTTCTCTATCTATGACTTTTATAGAATAAGAAAGCGGCCTTGGTCCGCTCTAGCCAAATATTTAAATCCTACTGTGCATATGGACAAATGTTCCATATCCTTCAATTACCGTGTTTATAATATCTTTTATCAACTATATCTATGCACTTGATAAGGCGCTAACAAACAAAAAGTCGTGCTGTTGATTTGTTCTCACACCATATTCGGTATAATTATGACAATTTTGAAATTAAATAACTTTAGGTGGTGAGGCATGAGTCCTGGTATTCCCACACGTCGTGGTACATTTTTTGGTAAAATGTCTAGTGAATACCATCTTGAACTCATGGGTAGGTGGGTATAAGTTCGATTCCTGGGACCCACCGCGTGCTTGCCGCGTTGATTCCCGATAGCTCTCGGCAGGAAGGAAAGCGCCCCAACATCAGCTTAAAAAAAAAAAAAAAAAAAAAGGCATTGCGGTGGTGGTGAGATTTAGGAAGGTCCGAAGACAATAGGTAGGAACCCGTAGGAGTAATGTGTAGATATTTATTAGAGAATTAATTTCCCTATCTCGTACATGATAGAGAGATGTATTCGTGTAGGACTACATATTAGAAGCGCTAATGGAGCTTAAAGTCTAATGTACAAGGCTTGAATATTATACGTTTGTACAAGAACGGGGAGGTCTTGGCTTGGCGAAAGCACACAGCTAGATCCCATCCAAGAGTTCCGATAGTTATATTATATCGAGAGCAACGTATAACTGCACTGGCTTTCGACACAGAATTGCAATAGTTCAGGTTTGGCAAACACATAGGAGTTCTTAGACAATACTGGAATACCCTATCCGAGCGTAAGAAGGGTAGTCACGAGTTACATGATGTCAATGAAATGGAAG
>NC_134785.1:33120424-33122924 GCF_046742065.1 Oratosquilla oratoria
ATTCGAAGTTTATTCTTTCTCCGACTGTGTGTTCCTGTGTGTAATTTACAAATGTGCTACTACATATCTGTTTAGAAATATATATATATGTATATATATATATATATATATATATATATATATATATATATGTATGTATGTATGTATGTATGTATGTATGTATGTATGTATGTATGTATGTCTGTATGTATGTATGTATGTATGTATGTATGTATGTATGTATGTATGTATGTATGGTATGTATGTATGTATGTATGTATGTATGTATGTATGTATGTATGTATGTATGTATGTATGTATGTATGTGTGTGTGTGTGTGTGTATGTATGCATGTATGTATGTATGTATGTATGTATGTATGTATGTATGTATGTATGTATGTATGTATGTATGTATGTATGTATGTATGTATGTATGTATGTATATATGTATGTATGTATGTATGTATGAATGTATTTATGTATGTACTACTTGTTTATTTATTTTTTTCCTCCCTTTATTTTCATTCCTCATTGTTTAGTTGCTTATTTTCTTTCCTCTCTTCTTCTCTACTTCTTTTGTTCCTTTTATCCTTTCTTCATTTCTTCTTTACTTCCTTTCTTCCTTTCTTCCTTTCTTTCTTTCTCCCCTTCTTCCTCTCTTCTTTTCTTTCTTCTCTCCTTTCTTCATTTCTTCCTCTCTTACTTTCTTCCTTCTTCTTTTCTCTCTACTTCCTTCTTCTCTTCCTTTCTTCTCTTCTTTCTTTCATACTTTTCCCTTTTTCCCTTACTCTTTTATATTCTTCCTTTTTTTTCCTTCTTCCTTATGCCATTCCTTTCATCCTCCTATCCTTCTCTATATCCTTCAATTCTCCCTCCCTTCCATCTTTCTTATATTCCTTTTCTGTTTACCTCATTCCCTCCCATCGTACTTCCTTTGCATTTTTTTCCCTTCTTCCTTTTTCTTTTTTCCTCATTTTTAAAATATTGTTCATATATTTCCTAACCTTTTCTTTTTTCCCTCCTTCCTTCCATTCTATAATCTGTTTCTCCTTTTCCTCTTTCTTGACTTTTTTGTTGTTGTACTTTTTTCTTTCATTTTGCCAAGCAGCCTCTCCCACTAATCGCAGCTGTGTGTCATCAACTGCGAAGAGGAAACTTCTCTGTTTCTTCCGGATCCAAATTCTTTGTAACGAAGATGTACCAATGCGTAGGTCCACGGCGTCTCAAAGTCCCACCCAAGTCTGAAGACAGGATTGGTTCCTTTCAGGCCGAAGTGCCGGCTGCTGTCTCCTTTGTGCTGCCAGAGTCTGTGGCTGATGAGGCAGCTGGTCACAGTGTCGTAAAGTTACAGGAAGGTTTTTCTCTTAAACAGGAACGTCTGGTTGTTGTCGGGTGCTGTTTAATGTTGTGAGGAATCTTTGGACAGCTGCCTAAGGAAACAAGTTTGAAATATCGTGTGTGCGTGGTGAGAGCTTGTGATGGTTTGTAGTCTGAGTAAGGAGTTTTAGATTGTCATTTATGGACATTTGTTGAAGACCTGGTTCCTGCAAGAAGTTTAAAATGTCGTTCTTTATGTGTTCTATTTGTAGAAAATTTGGGAGATAAAGTAATTTTGCTTACATCCTACCATGGACATTATTATTGTTTGGGATGATATTTAGAGGATATTGTTAAAATATTCACAATCCCACTCACACGAGGTAGGAAGTGAGGAACGTTTGGTAAGCTTCACCCTGTCAGTTTCTGCAAACTGCGAGGTTTTTAGGCCGATGTTGGGTCACCTCCCCGCCTGGCCAGAGCTGACGGGAACATATGTGACTTAACCCGCAGTGGTTTCCGGGAATCGTATTTACGATCACTTGCTCATGGTTTGACATCAATTTCACTGGGCTATCGCGAGGGTCAAGACCCATAACTAAATAGATAAGACAAAAATAGAAATGTTTAAATGAAGTAAACAAGGTATAAACAAATAAGGATGGAAAAGACTTGATCAAAGCAAATAAAAAACACATAAAGTAAATGAAATGCTATTACATATGAGTTATTGGGGGGCGGTTCCTCAGAGGGTTTCAGAGATGAAGAGCTTTTTTTTCATGCATTTCTCTGCGCAGGTTTTGTTTTAAGGGGAGGCTCTACAGTGAAGTAAAAATATCTTAGTACTACTAAAAAATTAATTGGATGGGTTCTCTGACTTTTGGGTGGTTTTGCAAAACGCCTCGCGCCCCTGTGTTGACGTGGTGATTTTGTAACGCTTAAAAAATTAATTGGATGGGTTCTCTGACTTTTGGGTGGTTTTACAAAACGCCTCGCGCCCCTGTGTTGACATGGTGATTTTGTAACGCTTCTCAAGCCAGAGCCAGTAAGCCTTTTTCGTTTTAACACACACCCTTTCATTACTTTTCCAAAATGTCTGAGGAAGTTTCTTCTAGGATGAAACGTTATCGACACTTCTGGAAATGGGTGACGTGCGCAAAAAAGATACAAAAGAAAGACACCAAAAGCAACTCTGAGCTTCT
>NC_134785.1:33135424-33140424 GCF_046742065.1 Oratosquilla oratoria
AAATTTGCAGAACCTAGAAGAAACCCATTGTTGCAAAATGTAGAGCAAATTATTCATTGCAAAATCTAGAACAAACACTTTGTTACAGAACAAACGCTTAGTTCCAGAACCAAGAACATACGCTTTGTCGCAGATTTTAGAACAAACGCTTCGTTGCACGGAACACAGAACAAACTCTGAATTGCAAGAGGCAAACAGATCAACACAAGCACATCGCTGGTGCAGCCATGTCGTAAAACAAGTTGTTAACGATGGCCCGCGCCAGGCCGCAGTCTGGCCCAGGCTTTGCCGGAGCCCCAGTTGCAATTGGTTCCCTTGTTTACAAATGAATTAACCGAGTAGGATCCTCCATTACAAGCAGCCTCCATGGCTTGTTGTCCTTTGATTTATTGCATAGGATACTGCATATCTACGTTGCAGTGATTAATAATTGGCCTCAACTTGTGTTTTGTTTGCCTTGCTCCCTTCTCTTCTTCGTAAATGAGAAGGTCCCACCAAAAGCCATGGTGACAAATTCTATAGTAAATGCGTGGAAACTAAACAAGGGAAAATGCTCGTGAAATATGCGGCCTTTCTGCTATAGTACTAAGGCAGTGAAATTCAAAATTCGTTTTCTGGTTTGACTTTTTTTTTTTTTATAACCAAAAGGGATTCTTAAATTTCTCTCCGTTAATCCAAATAGAAAACCCAATAACGTCGGCTCTGTCATTTCACTAAATCGGGTTTTATTTCATGACAAACTCGAGCTCCGTATCCAAAAGGGATATCCACGCAGAGACAAAACCATTTAGAAACGAACTAAAGTGAAATTGTCTTACATGCTCCTCCGAACTTCACCAGTTTAAAACATTGATTTTGAGACAAAAAAATAGTCACCCTAGCAATTCATATACCTAATTTATTTCAAAAAATAATATAATTTGTGCAGAAAGTTAGTTATCTAGTATCCATACGACACAGAACATATTCACCCATTTGCTATAGTTTTCAAATTTTGTTTTAATGTGACTGGCACAGAGCAAGTTTATACAATTGACACCATAGCCAAGGGATCCAAGTGGTTTTATTTTTGTTTTTGTTTTTTTCATTGAATAAATAAATGTCAATGAGGCAACAAGGATTTGGTGGTTTAATACAGAACCACTCCTTCCTGATTACCTTGGGTCTCGAACATATGTGACGTATAAAAGAGGAGAAGAAAAACTAGGATTAAGTTTCTTTTCGTTAAAGAAAATGGATTCTAAATTGTAAGTAGACGAAAATTACTCATGCATATCCCGCATGTCAAGACTGATGTGAGCATCGGCATGATTGCTTATATAAAACAACATAGCCTAACTCTTTATCCAACCGTGGTAGTTTTGGCATTCCCCTGTACTCAGTCCAACGGATCTCATGCAAATTGCCAATGTTTTGGAAAGGAAGAGGGTAATTGGGAAAGCGTGAGTATCACATTTTATCGTTTTTCCTATAGTAACACTGTGCACTGGTTTTTACTACCATTATGGAACCTATAGCAATAAATGGTAACTATTCTTAAGTGTCTTTCTTCAAACAATTCTAATGTTTCATTTAGTTTATTATATCACTCTGTCTTGAACAGCAAGTCTGTTGCCCATAATATGAATTGTTCTTCATTGTGACTTCTGGATTGAACTCTTCAGGTCTTACTCTCTTGTTTAGTATCTACAAAAGAATTCGTTGAGTCGTTGACAGTCAAGGAAACCTAATGAACGCTTCTGATATACCAAGTACAAACTTTTCCCACCAAAATACCCTTTCCTTCAGCTTTTCATCTTAGATTTCATTTCTGAACCAAACAAAAGACATCGATTTCATCCCTTTAGGCTTTCCACAGGATTTTGTATCGTCGTCTTCCCTTTCCTATTTCATTCAGAGCACAAATACCCTTCATCTTTAGCCTATTTTTACAATAATATAAGCGGTGCAAGGGTCCAAAAGGACAAAAGCGATGACAAACTACAGTTTGCAACAACCAACCAATCTATAAGGCAACCTTTGTGTTCTGGTTCTCAGCTGTTTTGATAAAGAAATGAATCCAGTTATTACAACCTTCCGCAGTCTTCCCCTCCTCTTCGACACCGCGCGATCTATCGGTTTAACCACTTTAAGCATCCCACTCTTTCACTTTGTTAACAATCTTAAATGGAACACTTAACACCAACATTGCGAACAGCTTTTACAGAATCAGGAATTCCGTGCTTTTATGTGTATGCGTGAGAGATATAAAAGGTGAGAGAGAGAGAGAGAGAGAGAGAGAGAGAGAGAGAGAGAGAGAGAGAGAGAGAGAGAGAGAGAGAGAAAGAGAGAGAGAGAGAGAGAGAGAGAGAGAGAGAGAGAGAGAGAGAGAGAGAGAGAGAGAGAGAGAGAGAGAGAGAGAGAGAGAGAGAGAGAGAGAGAGAGAGAGAGAGAAGAGAAAAAATAAAATGAGAAGACAGACAGACAAACAGACAGACAGACAGACAGACAGACAGACAGACAGACAGATAGACAGAAACACAGATAGACAGACACACAGACAGACAGACACACAGACAGACACACAGACAGACAGACACACAGACAGACACACAGACAGACACACAGACAGACACACAGACACACAGACACACAGACAGACAGAGACAGACAGACAGACAGACAGACAGACAGACAGACAGACAGACAGACAGACAGACAGACAGACTGACAGACAGACAGACAGACAGACAGACAGACAGAGAGCATGAATAAGTATGTAGGTATCTGTTTGTACGTAGTTTCGGCAACCAACTATTTTCTCCTAGATTAGGACAACTACACAAAGGTATAGACTCTTAAAGCACCAGCTTCATCAGTCTAATGCACATTACAGCAACTAAATTTGAAATTAAACATGAATTTTTCAGTGGTTGATTATTTCTGTAAGTCTATTTTTGTAAAAAAAAAAATAAGTGTTATGTATAAAAAATTTTGCTTGATATCTTCAATATCTAAATTGTAAATTATTAGATGAAATGTTATGACTTGAATTTGTAAAACATGTTATATTAAGTGAAAATATTAATATAGAAGTGTAATCCAAATGCTATTGACTCGCATGCAAACTAAAACGAAAAACAAAACAAAAAGTACATATTGCTAAAGAGAACGATCAAAGTAGAAAAGTAAGTGGAGAGTGTAAAACATACTTCAGAATGTATGATAAGCTTTGATGGCAAAAGAATACTTGTTGAAAACAAGAATGAATTCTGTAGGAATAAGATAAAAATATTATTTCAGTATACACCGAGGTTCATGACAAAGATCAAGGTCTGGAATATACGCAAAGACAATAATTTGATTATGAGGAACAAATGAAGAACATAAATGAAAAGCAAATAGTTGAAGAATGTTATGAGGAACAAATGGTTGGTGAACTTGAAGATGAGATTTTTAAGCTTTTAATAACTTTCAAGGCTAAAGATAAAGAACTATATTTCTTCATAAAATAAACCCCTCATATTAGAAAAGTAATATATGATGGAAGTGACTCTTATGGTATCTTCTAATATTCTTAAAGTGTCAGGCTTTTTACCAAAGTACCAGAAAATGTAATATTAAACAGAAATCTTCAAAGAGCATCCATAATCACGAGCTAATCAGGGAAATGGAAGCAAGTAAATAAACTACACAAATAATCTGCAGATAATAAACACATGACAAGAAGTACCATGTGCTCAGCATATCAAGATGAAATAATAAAGATAATAAAAATGAGTTAGAGAATATCTCTCTCAAGTAGAAATATTGTTGCTACCTCCATCCCCAAATTACCCCTTTCACCAGCTGGTGCCAATATGGGACACAGATATTACAATATATGCTTTTTTCATATTGTATCGAAAGATATTTTAATTTGTGTTGCAGCGTTGAGGGGCTGATTGGGGCTGACTTGCTAGTAAGTCACAACATCAGCCACTTAAATCCGAAATACTATTATTAGATAACCCTGGATTGCTTTGAGCGATTCTGTTCAGCCGATAAAAGTTCTTCACAAGATTAAACTCCATAAATCTATTGACTGTACATCTTGGCTTGCATTTCTTTTTTGCTTTAAGAAGATGTTTTCATTCATATTGGGAACCTCATCACGCACTCCAAGAGTTAATCTTCTTACTTAATATTTTCTGTGTGTATGTTGATTCACAAAAATATTTTTACTTTGCCTGAAGATTTTATTCAGTCGAGGGATGACCCTTGCAAAGATGAAAGTTTAAGTAGATAAATTGAAACATGATTTAATGCTTTTGCTTGTTTTCCTAGGGTCATAACATATGCATGTGAACTTTTATAGTGTTATGACCAAGTTTTTTTTTTTTTTTTTTTTTTTTTTTTTTTTTTTTTTTTTTTTTTTTTTTTTTTTTTTTTTTTTTTTTTTTTTTTTTTTTTTTTTTGTGTTTTTTTTTGTGTTTTTTTTTTTTTGTTTTGTTTTTTTTTTTTTTTTTTTTTAGGGCTAAGGAGGATCATGTTGGTACTTTATCAGATTGGGTCACCATCTTACCCACAGGTCGAAGGCCACAAAGCTTCCTGCGGATTGCACTTGGATACCGTTCAAGCCTAAGACGCCTTTGGATTTTTTTTTTTTTTTTGGGGGGGGGGCATGTTAGTACTTGCTCCTATTGGGCAACCATCTCACCCAGAAGTCGTTGGCAACGAGTCCCCTGCGGAATAAACATGGACACCACTGAAGCCAAATGTGCGGGTACCAGAGTCTGAAAATGGAGAAAAGGAGCAAATTTGGTTGTGCTACACACTTACCCTCTGGTCCAAGGTCATTATAACCTCGCAGTGCCCAGAACATGACTCCTCTATCTAGTGTAAGTTTTGGCCAAATATATATATATATATATATATATATATATATATATATATATATATATATATATATACATATATAAATATATATATACATATACACACACACCACACACACACACATACATATATATACTCGTATA
>NC_134785.1:33142924-33147924 GCF_046742065.1 Oratosquilla oratoria
AATAAACAAATAAATAAATAAAAAAGTAAATGAATAAATAAATAAATAAATAAATGAATAAATAAATAAATAAATAAATAATAAGTAAATAAATAAACAATCAAATGAATAAATTGAAAAAATTTTGTTTATGCACTAATGTAGTAAGAGACTTAATTTAACGGTCAAATTACGTTGAGCTGTTTTGTACCATGATAGATAGATAGATAGACTTTATTTGGCAATGAATCAATGTACATGAAGTGCAAATAATGACAAGAACACATAGTTTGGAATAATAAATGCAAATTGATAGCTATGAGGATAAACCTTATTTCGTTTTGATACTTCTATCTCAACCGTGAACTTACACTGCTTACTGAATGTGACAAATACAACCGAAAGATGCTCACCATGCACGGTTATACAATAGGGTGCAATTTGTGATGAGCTCAATCGTTTTGAAAAGCCAACAAACGAAATTAAAATCGACTAAAGTGAAAGTTAAATGTCTTTTTAACTCTGCAGTTTCATGACAGAACTAGAGGAGTGATTTAGCTGATGAGTATAAAAGATTTTAACAGTGGCCAGTTATGAAGTGGACCACAGTTTTCAGGAGGTAGTTTGGAAATATAACCACATAAAAAATAAAATAATGAAAATAAAAGACAAATTTATGTACAATCATCTGTGGCTAATACATACCTCCCAGCAATGGCAATCAATCACAAGACAAGTTCAGTAAAATACTGCGAATGATGTATCCCGGACAGGCCCCCATTTTTAACGGTCTCACTGGCTGTGCCTAGAGTGAGAGCGTGAGAATGAGAGTGACAAGTGAAAGTGCGTGAGTGGGAGATTACATTATGAATGTAAGGCAAAATTTCCCCTAAGTACTTTATATGTACTCTTCACTCACCTAAGCACTTACATTGCATATATGCTAAACCCGTGGTAACGCATCGCGGTTTGAAGAATTTCTCATGTCAAACATTTAAAGACTTATTCACTTCTGTGTAGGATCCCAAATTCAACGTCGGCTTAATCGATCATATTCCACTTCAGAGCTGGAACCGCCTATCCTTCATCTGAATAAAATCGTAGAACATTTGCCACGACAGAGTCTAAATAGTGTCCCACGGTATCAAAGACATCATGGTCGTGATTTCAGTGAGATTCCACGCGATCACGTTTTATCCCACAGTTTTATTATTCCGGTTGCAATCGAGGCCCACACAGAGATTTATGATTTTCCATTCCAAGCGTAAATTTCGGAACGGGATGTCCTACTCGTTCTGAACGGGAGTTGGAGATATGATTAACGAACCATGATCTATACAACTTCCTCAACCTCTAATTTTACTTCAGCTTCTTCCTTGTTTTCCCTCTCTTTCCTCAGTCGGTCTCTTGTCTGCTGTGATTCCCTTTTCCTTTTCTCTCTTCTTTCCTACCTTTCCTCAATAGGTTTTTCCCCTCCTGTCATCCCCTTCTTTTTCCTTCCTCCCTCTCGCACCTTCACTATTTTTATTCTTTTTCTTCCCCTCATCCTTTTTTCCTCCTCTGGTTCCCACCATTTCCTTCCTCACTCGAGCATGAAGCTCTTCCTTCTCCTCTTCCTCCTCCTCATCCTTTTCCTTATCCTCTGTGTCCAATCCTTGCCTTTTCACCTTTTCTTCATTTCCTGCCTTGTCCTACGATTCTCCTCCTCATTCTCCTCTTCTTCCTTTTCCTCCACCTCCTCTTTCTTCTCTTCCTCCACCGCCATCTCCTTCCCATCCTTGTCCTTCTCCTTCCTCTTTCCTCCTTTTACTATTGTCAACTGTTACCGATTCGAACGAAGATTCACCCATCCACGTCCTCTATTGAAGATGGCTCTTGACCGACACGCCCTCGACGGTGGGAGCAGGAGGTCGCATCTCTGGAGACTTTTTTTTTTCAGAGCGGATTTTGCCCTTAAGGCAGCAGCATTCGTATTCGAAAAGGAGCTTCGTGTGGGAGGCAGAAGCCTTCTTATTTGACATAAGAAGGAACTATTTCTCTAGCAGACAAAAGTCTAGTGCTTCGGAAAACAGTGACACTCCTATTCTATGAATTGAATCTTCTTTGGCAAACAAAATATTCCTTTGGTAGGAAGAAACCTCATTTGGCAGATACAAGTCTTCTTCTTTTAGCATAAGGAAGGTTTCTTTTCCTTTGCAGAGGAGTTCTTACTCGGCAGGCGGAAGTCTTCGAAAGAGGCTTTCGTCTTCTTCCGACGGAAACCTTCTTCATTAGACAGAAGCCTTCTTCGGTCGATGTGAACCTTCTTTGGTAGGAGGAATTTAGTTGAACGTTCTAGAAAAAAGTCTAATGAAAATATAAATAAATAAAATACAACTATGATAATATGAAATAAAGCAAAAAAGCAATAAAGTAAAATAAAATTAAATAAGACAAAATCAAGTAAAACAGAATTAAATGAGACGGAATAAGATATGAAAATAAAAAGTAAAATAGATGAAAATAAAATGTAATGAAATATAATA
Source organism: Oratosquilla oratoria (assembly GCF_046742065.1). NCBI lineage: Eukaryota > Metazoa > Arthropoda > Malacostraca > Stomatopoda > Squillidae > Oratosquilla > Oratosquilla oratoria. The sequence continues at coordinate 33,145,429 of NC_134785.1, forward strand.
AACATAGAAAAACAAAATCGAACAGAATAAAATTGAATAAAATTAGATAAGACCAATGAAATAAAAACAAAAAAACAAAATAAAATATAATAGAATGAAAAGCTTTAACAGACGAGAATCTGTCATCAGCAGAGGGAAGTAGTCTTCATTGAAGTAAAGTTTTCTTCATCGCAGTGAAGTGTTATATGGCAGAAGAAATTCCCTAATATGAGGAGGGCTCCGTTCATTGAGGAAAACCTTTTATGGCAGAAAAAAAATCTTTGGTAGATAAAAAATTTCTTCAAGAAATTCTCTCCGAAGGAAGGAGGCGTAGTGAATCTAGATAGCATGAACCATCACGCACCAAACCATCTGTGAAGAATGAGAAAAGGCGAGACGGTGGTTGAGTACTGGTGACCTGGATTTCGAGACCTTTCGAGTCCAAACTCATCCTGACAGTAGGAGAGTTACTTTCTTGAGCCACTCTCAAGGTTAATTTTGTCATAAAAACTGCTTCATTAGTTATTTGTACCAATTGATGCTAACATTTTTTAATTGTGGATAATCTTTCTTGAGAGTGATTCACAATGATGATTTTTACTTTTTGATATTCTAACACATTAAATAAAATTAAGTTGGTATGAAATAAGATTTTGACATTGGACATTTCTTATACCTAAATAAAATCGTATGTTCAAGGCAGTATTGGATGTAAAACTTTATGATAAAGGGTAAATATTAAGACAAGGGCAGGAAGGCAAGCAGGAGAGCAAACAGGCAGAAAAGCAGACAAGTAGGCAGGAAGGCAGACAGACAGGCAGCCTGGCAAGTAGGCTGGCAGGAAGGTAGACAGGAAAAAATGAACTTATTTCTGGATACACCATAAAAAAAAAGGAAACCAATGGTCCATGATATTACGCGGTGGCATGACACGCTGTGGGATGTTATGATCTTGCGTTTGACATTATACTAATGTATTTTCATTTTCACTTTTAGTTATATGCCACTTTCCTATTTCTGTTAGAGAATCCAGTAGAGCAAGGCGTCACGAATGGATTTCTCTAACCAGTGATGATGCACCAATCTGTACGTGGTTCCTGGTAAGTTCTGTTTTGTGCGTTTGTACTTTGACGTATTAGATCACAGTATCATGTCTGAACTGCAGAGGGATGATGTTATTACGTGACTTCATTTTTTCAAGGTGGAAGGTTTTTGGATCGGTTTCACTATTCAAAAAAAGAATGATAATGATAATGATAAAACGACAGATACTACTACTACAATAACAATAACAATAACGATAACAATAACAATAACAATAACAATAACAATAACAATAACAATGACAATGACAATGACAATGACAATGACAATGACAATGACAATGACAATGACAATAACAATAACAATAACAACAACAACAATAACAAAAACAACAACAACAACAACAACAAAAATAGCAAAAACAATAACAATAACAATAACAATGATAATAATAGTAATAATTATAACAATATTAATAATGATAATAATGATAATAATAATAATAATAATAATGATAATAATAATAATAATAATAATAATAATAATAATAATAATAATAATAATAATAATAATAATAATAATAATAATAATAATGATAATAATAATAATAATAATAATAATAATAATAATAATAATAATAATAATAATAATAATAATAATAATAATAATAATAATAATAATAATAATAATAATAATAATAATAATAATAATAATAACAATAACAATATGTACAAACAGCCCACGTGATATTGGCTCTGTTCTGATGCTATATTTATGCTGGCTTATCATCAAATCTAGCTCTTTACCAATTTGGCCAGATACAATAAACTCAGCATTCTTAGTTTAAGATGACCTTGTGTTCAGTATTCCAACAACTCTATCAGCAGCACGTGGCGACTTACAGTGTTGGGTAAAACAGATTTTGTCCGTTAATTCCGATATCCGCTATATGAAGATCTGTTCAAACGAGTGATGAGTGTATCTATGTATCTATCAATTTATATATATATATATATATATATATATATATATATATATATATATATATTGAATGAAAATACTAACAGATTTTTGAATGATGGTGGAGAAGGAAACGAGGAAATAGTAGGAGAATTTGCTGATGACGTTATGATCTCACAGTGTCCTTATCAAAGCTTACAACATTTGCTCACAATCAGACAAAATATACACTCTAACTTCATCTCACGGGCCACCTGGGAGAGCTAATTGTCGGATTCTTATTATTTTCTAAAATTATTACATGGCTGGTATTTATGTTTTCGTTTATATTAATGTAAGCAGCTTCAATTGTTTTTCTCAACCTTTTTGTATAACCTTAATTAAGAACAGCAGCATTTTTCCATTCAGGAAGACGATTTTGTTATGCCTAACAATAGAATTAGTAGTCCGGTGTACTTTTTCATAATTGTTATGTTCAATTAACCTTTTTGTAAATCCTCGACCATTTTCTCC
>NC_134785.1:33155424-33162924 GCF_046742065.1 Oratosquilla oratoria
ATTTGAGCACGGAGTCTACTTTTTGTGGTAGACCAAACTGTATCTTTTGTATGATCTGTTCTCACATTCCGTACAGTGCAGTCGTAGGTTCTTCTGGCCTAAAATGCATCTGCCTAGAGAACATAGAAAACATAAGGTGAATAGCTTCTTACTTTACTACTTTAGCTGGTCATAAAAAGAACCCTTAACCCTTTTCTTCAACGTGCAGTTCATCTTTTGGATCAAATATATGACATACCTATCGATACATAAGTATGCTGATGGAATTCAAAAGTAGCTACTGTTGTCATGGCCTTTATGTTTAAAAGAAATATTCCTCAATTACTTCTTTGGCGGTGGTCGAGGTCTGATACATGGCAACATTCTGTTACAGGCATCAATGCCTCCAGTTATATTATTGCACATTTTGATCAAGTTTGGTTAAGAGACTAACTTGTTGCTCTCACTTTCCACAAACCGGTCACACTAGAGTTGTCATTTTATTTTACAAGCAAGACAGTACCATTTGCAATCGAAATAGCTGTTTCCGTTTCTCAAACTGATCAAAGACTCGAATAATATTTCCAGCCAGTTCAGTCAGAGATGTATAATTTGTGAGAAAAATACTAAATACTGAATGATAATCAGCATTTTCAACTGGCTGCAGTCTTTCATTGAAGAAAATGAATCCCAGAAGGCTATCAATGTCACTTTATTTACCACAGCAGATAGAGAAGTTAAAATGATGGTCATCTATACCACATAGCATCCGCATTTTGTATAAAAATCTTGCTAGCTTCTTCCATATGCGCCAAAATACTAACAAGTGTCGACGATTAAGCTCAATTAGTCAAACAGGAACCGCAAGATATCTTTTCGTTTTCATAAGTAATAGTCAAGTAGTTCCTGTTTATATTGTTTATTTATTTAAACTTGTATTTACCTGTTAGTTTTGTTTCCTTATTCATTTGTCATTTATCTATTTATTTATTCATTCGTTAATCAGTTATTTTTTTTTATTTATTCAATTGTTTATTCGTTTATTGATTAATTTATTTTCATTTATCTACTTATTTATTTATCTATTATGTTTATTTATTTGTTTATTTATTTATCTATTTGTGTATTTATTTATTTACTTATTTTATCTTACGTATTTTTTTCGATTTATTTTATTTATTTTATTTATTTTATATATTTTATTTATTTCATTTATTTGTTTATCTACTTATTTATTTATTTATTTATTTACTTATTTATTATTTTAGTTATTAATGTATTCATTTATTTATTTATTTATTTATTTATTTATTTATTTATTTGTTTGTTTATTTATTTATTTATTCATTTATTTATTTATTTAATCATTTATTTCTTTGTTTATCTATTTATTTATTTATTCAACTATTCATTTATCTATTTATTTTTATTTATTTGTTTATTTCTCAATCTATCTATTTATGTACTAGTTTATTTTTTATCTATCTATTTATTTATTTATTATTTGTTTATTCATTTATTTATTATTTGTTTATTATTTTGTTTATTTATATATTCAAAATATTTTTACTTATATATTCATTTGTTTATTTATTACTATATCTTTATTTACTTATCTATTCATTCATCTATTTATTCATTTATCTATTCTTTTATCTATTTATCTATGTATAATTTTTTATTTATAAATATATTCAATTATTTATATATTTTTTCTGTTTATTGATTAATTACTTTATTTGCATATTTATTCGTTCACTAATTTACATATTTCTACTTACTAATTTGTTTATTTATCTATTTGTTTATGAATTTATTTATTCATTTTTTATCTATTTGTTTATTATTTATTTTTTATTCACTTATTTATCTATTTATTTGTTTATTCACTTATTTATCTATTTATTTATTTATTCATCCATTCATTAATCTAATTGTTTTTTTCTATTTATTTATTTTATTAATTAATTTATCTATTTATTTATTCTATCAATTAATTAATTTATTTATTTATTTATTTATTTTTCTATTTTTATTTACTTATCTATTTATCTAATTTGTTTATTTATTTATTCATTTATTTATTTCTATCTATCTATTTATTTACTTATCTATTTATATATTTATTTACTTATCTATTTATTTATTCACACACACACACACACACACATATATATATATATATTTATTTATTTATCTATTTACTTATTCATTTATTTATCTATTTACTTATTCATTTATTTATTTATTTATTTATTTATTTATTTATTTATTTATTTATTTATTTGTTTATTTATTTATTTATTTATTCATTTATTTATTTGTTTATTTATTTATTCATTCATTTACTTATTTATTTATTTATTTCATTTGTCTATCTATCTGTTTATTCATTAATGCATCTTTTTATTTATTCATTTTTCTATCCATCTATTTATTTATTAATTCATTCATTCATTTGTTTATCTATTCATTTATTTATCCATCTATCTATTTATTCGTTAATCTATTTATTTACTTATCAATTCTTCTATTCATTCATTTAGTTATTTACTTATTATTTATATATTTATTCATTAATTTATTTATTTATTTATTTATCTATTTATTTACATATTTGTTTATCCATTCATTCATTCTTTTATTCATTTACTTATTTGTCTATTTACTTTTCTTTTTCCTTCATCTATTCATCTATTCAATCCATTCATGTATTTATCTATTTCTTTGCTTATTTGTTCTATTTACTTATTTATCTATTATATAATTTATTGTATTATCTGCCCTCTTCCAAAGATTTATTGTATTTGAAACGAAATTTTTCGTTTATGGAAGTTGTTTAATATTTGTCCAGATTAAATAGTACAAAAATGTGTTTTGTTTATATGCATATGTTAGCAAGATGCTTGTCTACATTCAGCCACTTACATATTGATTGGAAACCTAAAATCTCGCAGTAATCAGCAAGTCTTCTGTCCCTCACAAAAGTCTCACCTGTTTGAAAAGTTGGACTTTTGTTGTTGTAGTTGTATTATTATGGACCTGCGTTCATGTCACCAGCTCAAGGAAGGGAGAGTGGGGGAAGAATCGTCGGCTGTCAGGCCTTTGTGTGAATTTGTAGCGGAAAGCCAGTCGAGGTTGTCAGGGAGATATCTTTGATCCGGTTTGGAAACAGGATGCAGGGCACCGATGTAGAGATAATTCTCTCCCACGTCCATCTCTCAGGATGACCAAATGTAGATACTCTGCTCTGGTTCCTTTTATATACTATATCCCCAGTCTAGATATCAGCTCTTGCCGATAGGATGAAGGACTTTGTATTTACAAAATAGTCAGGAAGATGTGGTAGATTTTTTTTATTTTATTTTTTTATTATCATTTAGCCCCTTTTATTTTACCTTATTTCTCAGAACGCCTAGCCATATCTAAGTTACGAGGATAGCTTAAGCAAGTGTATATTTTGAATTTCATCTTGTGTATCAGAGGGGATATGTTCACGAAAAGTATTTTGATCCTGTCTATACTGAGTTTCCCTTTTTCTTCTGTTTGCCTATGCGCTATTTTGCTAATGTACGTGATAGTCTTTTAGTAGTAAATATATTGTAACCTATTTCAATTAATCTATGTCGTATCAAGTGGCTCACTCATACCCGTGGCACCAATCCACCTGACCTATTGCAGCAAAGAGTTTAAGTCGTTTAATAGTCAAAACAACTCACTATTAATCACTATGGTAAAAGTTACGTGAAGAAATGCTGCGAAAGCTATCAATAATAACGCAGCTATAATTCAACTATTGTTTGTTTATATTTACCGAGCAACGGTTTATCAGTGAACAAAAATAGTATTAATTGCTCATGGAACAATCTCGCAGAAATATATAGCTTAAGAAATAAAGAGTTATAAAACTCGTAAGCTCATCGGGATTTGTGAATTATAGATAAGCTCTTCAGCAGTAATAATGAAGGTATATGCAGAACCATTTCTCTTTCTGCCAGACATGATATTTGGACGCAAGCTTAGCATAATGTGGGTGTAGGTGGTTGTGGGGAGTGAAGAGGCTTTGCTTTTTTTTTTTTTTTTGCTTTTTTTTTTTTTTTTTACTAATGATCATGACGATCCTCTTTTTTTTTCTTCTTTTTTTTTCTTTTTTGTCAAATACCACCTGACCACCTTGATGTCATGAAGAATCACGTACCCTCGAAAGCATTGCCCTCATTAAAAGGACTTTGTTCAAACTGACGCTAGGTGATTTCACTCATGTTAGAAAAATACATTTGTATTCACCATGGTCTTTGGATCACGTGTTCGACTTGTGATCGACAGATATTTCCCTCCCGGAGCGCAACGATACTGAAATTACTTCATCCCTGGCCATGATTCGAACCCGGACCGCCGTAGTGACAGTCGGAGACTTCACCAACCGCGCCACGGAGTCGTGCTTTTATAAGTCTTTCTATCATCAAAAGGCTTCTTCCCCTTTATAAGGGAGGTAGCCAACTAAGTTATGCACCCACCATTCACTCATCGCATTCCCATCCAACACCCATTTGTTTTCCATTAAAAAAAAAAAAAAAAATCTATCACCTTGTGAATAAATGTTCTTGCCCCGTTCACCGCCCGAGCTAGAGGCAGTGCAGTAGGACACAGCACCTCCATAGCAGGGCCCGACAACCTAAGCTGATTTACCCGTACAACTTCATTTGCATCCCTCCGCGTATCCTCTGCGCAGAAACTATATAAATTACCTTCTTAAGTATTTCTACACATTGAGAACTGTCCAAAAGCAGGAGATTTTATTCAACATAGGAAATCCCTCTGTCCTTTCGTGAATCAACCGGACTCTTCCGTTGGGAAACGAAGGAAAGTGGAACAGGGCTCCTTAGGGATATCCAGTATGGCTTCTTATCTCTAAGGTGGTTCATGCCCACCTGTTCAGAGTAGGAGTAAAATTGTCAGCAAATCGAATCTTTTGTGTACTGTCAGTGTTTGGTAGAAAACAAAATGATTGACCATACAGACATAGAAAGATCGATCTATATCTAGAGTATCTAGAGTTCAAGATATTAGAATCTAGCTTTTAGCTGAAATAAGGAAAATGAGTCACACTGAAGCTGAAAAATGTGTAATAATCATTACCAATTTGGATTCTGTGGTTTCTTCTCTGCGCCTTTCCCAATGATGTACTCTTATCTTTCTGGTTGCAAGTTCCCGAATGCTCAAATTTATGTATCGACCAGCATCATGATAACTGCTTCTTAAAGCAAAAGTGGTTTTTTTATCTACATTATTAGTGATATGATTAACCAACTTGTCAATAAATTAATATCTTAATTAATCAACTTATATCTATACTTAACTAATTTCGAAACATTGATACTATTTTTCAAATTGACTAGAATTTGTACAAAATGACTAATTCCTAATTGAACCTCCTCAGTATAGAAAGAAAAAATGGGGTAACCAGCAACCGAATCGATATATCTCTTAGTCAAGATCCTAAGATACGGCCGGAGACAGTGTGTCTGTCCACAGGACCACCCTCAGTGAGGATGAATAAAGTTTGTGTCTTTCTCATGAAGTAGACATGTCTGCGACTCATACACCAGTAAAGATACCATTTGCAATTGCCTCCAGGACTGCAAACACATTGATTTCCTTTTATTTTAGTATCATGAGTAATGAATGAGTAATAACCCCACTTCCTACCAAAAGAAATGAACGAAATATCCTGAAAGCAGCCCCAGAAAAAAGTGTTATCTGATACAAATAGGGTTATAGTTTGACAGATCTTATCTCCACTATTTGATTCCCTTCCTTGAACATAGTTTGAATTGCATAACTGGTCCACGCTGCTTTTCATTCCCCGAGAGTCATGTATGAAATGATCTGAAGGTGCATGGGCGTCCGGAAAGAGGAGGGCAAGGAGGAGCAGTTCATACCCCCCCTATAACTCCAGGGTGTGCTCGAAACTTTTCCGTTCGTCACGTATAATTCAGTTAGAATATTAAGTTATAGAATATCAGTGATTGATGAATGTCAAAATGTAACTTATATAGATAATGTAAATATATGCCTATGCGGCATATATATATATATATATATATATATATAATATATATATATACATCTATATCTATATATATATATGTATATATATATATATATATAATATATATATAATATATATATAAAGAAATCACACTGTCGGAGAAAGTAAACGGACGTAGTATAGAATTAACTGTATATTTTGACCACTCTCTGTGATCCTCTTCAGCAGATAGTTACATGGTGTACAAGTAAGAGTTATATAGTCGATACAAAGGGAATATGAGAAGGAGGCTCAAGTAACACTGCCTTGGTAGTGATTGCTGTCTTCCAGGCCATCTACATTGGATAAAAGTTTTTTAATTGTTAATGTTGTTAAACAATCTGATGACCATTGTCCTTTTGATGTATTATAATTTAGGTAATTTTTAATTAATGGTGACTCAATGATCTTCAACCGGAAACTGCACTTAAAGTTATAGATGATTTCTGCTTTCTCCCAATTAATTCGATGGTTTTTCATTGTATGTAGAAATACAGCAGAATTTTCTTGTGCATATTTCACTGAGTTCTTAGGCTCTTTTTTTTTTCTTCTTTTTTGAGGTCTCTTCCCGTTTGGCCGCAATAAACTAGCTCACAACCTCTGCAAGGTATTTTGTAGACTCCTTGCCTGTCATCCGTCTTAGCTCTATGATGGACATTTACCACTTTGCTGAAAAGGCTGTTGAGATAGTCAAAAGCCATAACATCCATGCCAGTAGCAAATTGTTAAGCTTAGACATAGTCTCATTATTTACCAACGTAAATGTAGAAGATGTCCTCATTCCAAGCTCAATTTCCAATTTCTGTTGCACAAATCATCAAATGAACCCGATTATGTATTAATACAAATGTATTCGCTTTCAAAGAAAAAAAAATTCAGACAGAAATTTGGATGCAGTATGAGGTCCAATCTCTCTCAGTACTTGCAAATTTGTGCATGGAGTTTTTCGAGACTGTCTCATTACCGAACATCAAGCCACCAGAGATATTCTGGTACAGATATGTGGACGACGTCTTTACGGTATGGAATGAAAAATGGGGATCTTTTGAAAAATTTCTTGCTAAATTGAATAAGTTAGCACCAACAGTAACATTTAAAGTAGAATGGGAAGACGATCACAAATTATGTGTGTGTGTGTCTGTACACACACACACACACACACACACACACACACACACACACACACACACACACACACACACACACACACACACACACACACAACATATATATATATATATATATATACAGTATATATATATATGTATATATATACATATTTATATATATATATATATATAATATATATACATATTTGTATATATGTATGTATGTATGTATGTATGTATGTATGTATATAATATCTTTAATTCTACAACCCCCTAAAAAATCTTACGGACCACCCCTTGTAATTGGGATATAATCTACTT
>NC_134785.1:33170424-33180424 GCF_046742065.1 Oratosquilla oratoria
AAAAATTAAAATATTCAACAATAACAAGAATATAGCCGTCTATGATATAAGATTAGAAACACATTGATGCCTAATAACTATAACATGATGTTAGTACGATTAACCATTTGTGATACTAATAATGATGAAAGCAACATTGTATTATAACAATGATAGTGGTAATCATATGAATAATAATACAAGTGACAATTAAAGTGAATGGCAATACATATATGTATACATATATATATATATATACATATATATGTATATATACATATATATATGTATATATATATTTATATATATATGTATATATATATATATATATATATACATATATATACATATATAAATATATATACATATATATATATATATATATATATATATATATATATATTATATATATATATATATGGAGGTGAGGTGGCAAAATGAAACGTTAAGGCTAGAGTATGGAGCTTTATTCAGAACCAGACGTTTCGACCTCTTGGGCCTTCCTCAGTGGACTGAATACAGAATAAGAATCAAAGTCCGTCAACAGCTTATATGGTGATCTGACGACCCTGCGTGACCTCATCCCGGTCACGTTGTCCCCCCACACTCGCCGACCGCCAGTTGTGCGGACGTTTGAGCCCAGGACATAAACCCCTTACGAGAATTTGTGGTTTTCTCGGTGTCAATGTGTGCCACCTCCAAAGATTTCCTTTTCTTTTTTCTATTTTCCTATGTAGAACGTGGGCTTCCTTCCAGTTTGGCAAATTATTTTCTTCGTCGATATGAACTACTAGGACATTTGATGTTCTGTGATGTTTCACTTCCCTCTTGTGTTCTTCTAATCTTCTGTCCATGCCGCGTCCTGTCTCACCGATATAAACTTTCTCACAACCTGTACAAGGAATTCTATAAACAACACTTTTATTTTCTTGTAAAATTTCCGTATTTCTGGTAAACTCACCAATTCTCTTCCCCGCTGATGTTACTAAATTTATTCTGGTGTTCTTTAAAAAATTACTAATTAATGGTGCGTATCTAGAGTTAGGAACTGAAATAAATATTTTGTCCTTGCTGGTGCTGTTATCTGTAGCTGTTGTGCTCCTTTTCATAATTTTGATGGCTTTGTGTTTTAATTTTATAAGAAAGCCCAAAGGATATGCTAATTCTTGGAAGGTTTTAAAGATATGGTTAAGCTCATCCTGTAAAAATTATTTGCTGCATATCCTTAGGGCTCTTAACATGAATCCGATTATTATCCCTGATTTGACTCTAGTACTGTGAGCTGAATAAAAATGAATGTAATCTTCTCGGTTTGTTGGCTTTCTGTATACTTTGAATTTTATTCCGTTTTCTGTTTTCTTTATTATAGTATCCAAAAAAGGAATTTCGTCGTTTATTTCTTCTAATGTAAATTGTATTTTCTGTTCTATGTTATTTAATTGGGTTAATTTCTGTCTTAGATTGACGAACTCGGGTACCACTACTAGAATGTCATCGACGTATCGCCACCAATGTGTAACTTTACCCATGAGTTTGATGTAACTGGTACTTTCTAATTCTTCTAAATATAAACATGCCATCACTGAGCTTAAGGGAGACCCCATGGCTAACCCACTATGAAAAGGAGCACAACAACTACAAATAACAGCACCAGCAAGGACAAAATATTTATTTCAGTTCCTAACTCTAGATACGCACCATTAATTAGTAATTTTTTAAAGAACACCAGAATAAATTTAGTAACATCAGCGGGGAAGAGAATTGGTGAGTTTACCAGAAATACGGAAATTTTACAAGAAAATAAAAGTGTTGTTTACAGAATTCCTTGTACAGGTTGTGAGAAAGTTTATATCGGTGAGACAGGACGCGGCATGGACAAAAGATTAGAAGAACACAAGAGGGATGTGAAACATCACAGAACATCAAATGCCCTAGTAGTTCATATCGATGAAGAAAATCATTTGCCAAACTGGAAGGAAGCCCACGTTCTACATAGGAAAATGGAAAAAAGAAAAGGAAAGCTTTGGAGGCGGCACACATTGCTACAGAGAAAACCACAAATTCTCGTAAGGGGTTTATGTCCTGTGCTCAAACGTCCGCACTACTGGCGGTCGGCGAGTGTGGGGTGACAACGTGACCGGAGTGTGGTCACGCAGGGTCGTCAGATCACCATGTAAGCTGTTGACGGACTTTGATTTCTATTCTGTATTCAGTCCACTGAAGAAGACCCAAGGGGTCGAAATGTTTGGATTTGAATAAAGCTCCATACTCTAGCCTTAACGTTTCATTTTGCCACCTCACCTCCATATTTGTCTGTCTTTACATATATATATTTATATGTATATGTATATGTATATGTATATGTATGTATGTTGTCATCAAATTTGACCACAGGCCACAGGACAGAAACACTCAAGGTAATAAGGAAGGCATTAGATAAGAATTATCAATAAACGAATATTGAATAGTATCCTAAATTGAAAACCATGATTACATCTAAAACAAAGATGAAAATTACAACGACAATAGGATAGACGACATGAGGACAAGGACAAAAGCGAAGGCGAAGGCGAAGACGAAGACGAAGACGAAGACGAAGACGATGACAAAGACGAAGACGAAGACAAAGGCAAGGATGAAGACGGAGATGAAACCAAAGATGAGGACGAAGAGGAAGAACAAGACGAAGTCGAAGACGAAGTCGAAGACGAAGCAAAGACGAAGACGAAGACGAGGACGAAGAGGAAGACGAAGACAAAGACGAGGAAGAAAAAGATGAAGAAGACGAAGACGTTGACGAAGACGTTGACGAAGAGGAAGACGAAGACGAAGACGAAGAAGATGACAAAGAAGATGAAGATGATGAAAAAGAAGACGAAGACGAAGATGAATAATACGAAGACGAAGACGAAGACGAAGACGAAGACGAAGAAGAAGACGAGGAAGAAAAAGAAGACGAAGACGAAGACGAAGACGAGGACGAGGACGAAAACAAAGACACCAGGGATTCATAGAATTATTTCAAAAGGTCTTATGCTGATACTAAGAATAACAAAACCATAACCATCAGTTACATAATACGAATGCATGAAAATGAAATACTTTTTTACAGAAAATATTTAATGATTGACTTGTATTATTCCCAAAAATAAAACCTTGCGCCAGAATTAGTATGGGAGCAAGCTAACTATCTACATGAATATCATAAAATGTTTCATTCCCTATGTAAGTGAGGTGGCCAGCCGTGACATTCACCCACCCTCCACCCATCCAACATTCATTCATCATCCATTTGTTGCCCTTTTTTTTTCTTAGCTCCTTGTGGATAAAAGGCTACCTTTGACCCTGCCCACTGTCTGGGTCAGAATCAATGCACCAAGGTCCACAGAGCTTTTGAAACAGATCCGCACCACCGAAATATAATGCACAAACAGGTTTTGAACCACAGACTTCGGAAACTCAAAGTCAACTACCTCCAAAAGGTGAAGCGTCAAACTCATTCACGTGGAATTCATCTGAGGGCGACAGCCACAGACTAACCTGGTCCAACCCAGCCAGCTCAGATTAACTCGTCCACCTCATTGATCTGTGGAGGCTTCCCGAGCCGTGAGGCTTGGTGCATAATCAAACGTATGTGCAAATGTGAGCGAAAATGAAACATGGTATATGTAAGTAACACAACGCTTGTAAAACAGTGCGCTGAAGATGGTGAGACCAAAGAGCCTTGAAAGTGGTGGATAGAAACAAAAGGGATGCAGTTCATATTATGTACTCGTAAACAAAAGACGGAACATGAGAAACATGGGTACAGGTGATCGGATATACCATATACGTATTTTCAATAATAACAACTCCAATAAAGACAAGATGCTTTTGTTTCTATGAAATAGGGATATGTTGCAACCAGGCATAATAACACCATGTAACTCGATTTTTGTCTTTAACATTGAAGGTGTTACTTTCCAACTCTCTTTATTGCAAAACTATAGAATATGTCCATAATTCATGTCAAACTTTATTTTTGTGCCTTTAAGAATGATTTTTTGCCCCCAAAATAGCTAAATTTCACCTTTTCACTTTTTTTCGGACAAAAAAATACACATTTTTTCAACTTCTGAAACTATTTTCTTTTCCGTGAATACATCAAATCACTCACGTATGAGCCACCAAATGTAGTCTCCCATCATGTTTTCATAGAAGGATCCCTGATACCTCTGTTCAAAGTTCATTGTATCTTTGTGAAGTGCTCCCCTTGTTCCTCTGAATATGCTCCTATATTCTCTTTGAAGTTGTTGAAGTGAGCATCTAGGATGTGAACCTTCAAGGAAATTCTGCAGCCCATCTCATCACAGCTTTTCACCAAAGTTTCAACCAGTTCCATATCAGCCTTGTTGTTGCCAAGAGAGTCCTGTACCACAGCAATGAATCACCCCTAAGCTTTTTCCTCCTTTTCTGTGAGCTTCTGTAGAAATTCTGAGTACTCCATAATTTTCCTTACTTGTGGTCCAGTGAAGATACCAACTTTCATCTTTGCCTCTGAAATCTTAGAAAAGAAGTATATAAGATATTTAAAGGCAGCGGATTCCTTATGAAGAAATATAAGAAACTGTTTCATGAGACACAGTTTGATGTGTAGTGGAAGAAACAAAATTTTTGAGGATTAACCAATGATAGTTTCAGTCCTTGGAGGCCTGTGATTTGTTTGGTAATGTGATGTTCTGTCTCTACTGTCCTAAAGGCAAAGAAAATAGGAATTCATGTTAAAACCTTCTTGCAGTGCCATCAAGAAAGCCACCATCTTGAAGTCTCCAATAACTTCCAAGCCATACTTGTTGTAATTCAAAATTTCCAGTAGAAACTTTACACTGCGGTAGCCCTCCTTACAATGCCCAGAATGAGCAAGAGGCAGAGATGGAAACTTATTTCCATTGTGCAGAAGGACAGCTTTCAGGCGTCTGGAGGAGCTTTCAATGGAGAGACTTCATTCATCTACATTGCAAGCAATTCCAATAGTATCAGACAAGCCTGATACATCATTGTAATAGCAGAGCCTGTCCTCCTTTGAAAAGAAGTTGGAGAAATGTTTATGACATTTTCTTTGGCTAGTCACTTGCACATTGTCATGAAGAAAATCCCATTTCTTCAGCCTTGAAATCAAAAGCTCACCATTTGACTTTGTCAACCCAAGATATCTGATGAGATCATTAGAAGTCTCTTTGGCTTGGGTAGTAAATATTCCTTCCAACTACTACTGTACCTGTGACGTCTCAGTCTTCCTCTCTGTTTAGCTCATCTTCCGACTTGATACTTTCTTCCTATAGTTGACTTATTTCTGGAGGAGCTAATATAGAAAGATTTGCACTGTGTAGCACTTGTGCAATGGAAGGCTGAATATCTGGATAGAGAACAGCAGTTCTATTTTTTCCAGATCGGCATTTGGAAGGATCCACTATGCAGAAAAAGTGGTCACTTGAATGATCAGTAAGTTCACACCATGTTCTAGGATTGGCAAATTTCATGGCTCTGTTTCCCCCACTATATCATCCTGTAAAAGAACAACAGTATGAGTTTCTGTTAAACTTGTCTTATTAGTTTTTCAAGTCTTAATTGGATTTTACTCTTGGTAAAGAATAACAGCTATTTTTCCTTCTAGTGTTCTCTTACAAGGCTCACAAGCAAAATAAGGTGCCCAGGTCTTGTCTTAGTCCCCAATCGGCACACCAAAATATGCTTTGTAAGCTCCACACATTTTTCCAGATGCTGTCACAGAGAACTTCTTTGTTCTTGCCTTGATGATTTGACCACATATGTAGCAGAATGCATCTGGAGAATGATTGCAGCCTCTTGATACGTTTTAACTTCTTGTGATGTGTCTTCTTAGGTAGACAAAGCAGAACTGATTGGTGGTCTGCAAGCCCCAACTTTTATATTGTCAAGCAGTACTCTAGAATATCCTTAGTCTTTCTATAATGTGTTCCAGAATGCTCTCAATCTTTCTAGAATATTCTTGAACCTACCTTAGAATATTTCAAATTATTCTAGAAAGTAATTGTAGGTTCTAGAAATTTCTTGAGTATTCTACATATTTCTACTGTATTCTAGAAAGTTCTGGTATATTCTGAAAATGTTTACAATGGATAGAATGCTCTAAAATGCTCTAGAAACTTCTGATTTTTACAACGTTCTGAAACATTTGAGAAGCTTTCTGATCAGATATATACAGCCGCGACAAGTCACGTGGCTTGTACAGCCACGACAAGTCACGTGGCGCCGCGACAAGTCACGTGGCGCCGCGACAAGTCACGTGGCAGGGAACGTGACTTGTCGCGGCTGTACAGATATATAAGAAATTTCTTGTTAGATCTGGTCAGTTCAAGAATTATTTTATTAAGATTAAAAACCTTTAGGACTTTTTATATTCTTTCTTTAACTGTTTTAACCTATTTGCAGCATTTCAAAATCAATCAGATAAGCAACTCAGATTTTACAAAGGTCTTTACCTGACATAAAAACCAAGATTAACTCATACAATAAGGAAATAAGACAAGAATATAAATTAATTGTTCTAGGCACATAAGCAAATTTTTAGATTTTTTTTTTATGAAAATAACTGGAAGATTATGGTTTGGGGCCAAGAACAGGACAAAAGTAAAAAAAAATTATCTAGAGTAACTTTTCACTTTTATTGTATTTCTATTTAGATAAAAAATATATCTTCCTTGGTTTACAAGGAATACATGTATCCGGTTTTACATGTAAAGGAGGGGTCTGTGAAGGAGTCTGATTATTCAGCTAATTATCAAGCCACATCAGAGTAGGTGGAGGAGATTAGGAGGTGAGAGGAAAAGAGCTGATAAAAGAGAAGTGATGGAAATATTCTAACTCTTAGGAGAAAACCCAGAGCAATTAAAAGAAATATGGAGAGAGTAGTAGGAGAATAATGGGGAAGTTGGAGTGAGTCTTGAAAAATGTAGAGGAACTTGAGACTACTCTGAATGAAAGTGAGGAATGATGGATGCATATGAGCAAGTGCAAATGATGGCGGAATGAAATAGAGCTTTAACTAAGACAGAGTAAAAAAATAATACAGAAAAAGAAGTACAATAATGACAATATTCTCTGCAGTTTCACTAACTATAACCTGCATTACTACAAAAACCACCAGCGTCCTTGGTCCCTCCCATAAATATCTGAAGAGAAACTTTGGTCTGTACCCTGTATGTACCCGTCGTATGTGTAATTTCGCATACATGCTAATGCACACTGCGAAGAATATATTCTGGCGTGTGAAGACATGTATTAAGTTGTGTGTTTCATTTATATTTCAATGAGAAGTATACGCCAGGAGACGCGTAGCTGGGTCCGAAAGGTAGGAATGAAAAATAAATACATAAAAAAAAGAATTACGAATTCTTTGAATTCTTTGAAATGATTAAACTATACAAGGGAAATATTCTTTATGGGTTGATTATGATTCTAGGAATACCCTTCAGGGTTACAATATATTTCCTTATTCAAAATCAAAATGCAATCCTGTATCTATTACCCTTTAATTTATGATCTTCTTTATACTGTCTTTTATCATAAACTATACCCATCTTGCTGGTTCTCTGTGTCCATTCTATTCTGTTGTACATCTTATCCAAGAAGGAAATTGGATCTTCATATTTACTTACACAATACTCATGGGATATTGAGATTCATTTCGTTTTGTAAAAAGAAAGGAGGGTAAAGGAAAAACAGAAGAAAGAAAATTAAATCAGTGTCCTTTTAGTTCGATGAAATGGTTTCATTGATTAAGGAAATATACATCTTAAGATATACCACATGCCTTAGCAATCGAACTAGGGAGCTTTAAATCTCCGGGAGCCTAGGTAGTCAGTAGAATTTTATAAGATGATATATTACACTCATGATAATATTTGAGTTGAGAGGGATAGGATAATATATATATATATATATATATATATAATATATATATATATATATATATATATATGTATATATATGTATATATATATATGTATATATACATATGTATATATATATATATATATTATATATATATATATATATATATATATAATATATAATATATGTAGTCGTCTCCTGGGGAAAGGGAATGGAGGGGAGGTAGCGAACGTACGCAAGGGGCGCGTAACAGCGGCCGGATCCGTTACCTTTGTCCTATTATACGCTTCATAGGCTATATAGGGCAGGTAGCAAACACTCGCTGCTAGTAATTGAAGAGGAGTGCGAGACTCAAACCTGCGACTAGGGAGAGGTGAGACCCGCACGTATCAGACTGCGCTACCAGCTGAATAAAACTGCTTGATACCAGCTGAAAAGAAATATGCCATAGAGACTCATTTCCCCTCCTGATAACGTCCTATACAGATTATCATTTAGCCCAAGACCAGATGATTCTATTCATCATCAATTGGGGATATATGCCAGGGAGTGCGTTGCTTTATTCACAAGCTGGCGCCAGTCCCCACGTGGGTCTTTCCGAGCAAGTTTCCATACAGACACCCTTCCCATTCCAAAAAACTTTCGACAGGTTTGATCAACTTGCCCCAGCCATGAATTCTGTGGGCGTCAACTTCGTCTTCTCCATCGAGGTTTGTCTCTTATGGAGACAACCCTGTGAGTAGGATCAATATCAACTAAATTCCATTAAATTGAAGAGGAACTCGAAACAAAAGACAGTTTCAACAGGTCGAACTCCCCTTTTGTCTTGACTTGACTCTCAAATGAATAGAATTGTTTGGTCTTGAGCTAAGCAGGGACTTGCAAAGTATAAAGTATATGACCGTATTGAAGGGATTTAACGTAGAATTATTCACTTTTGTATTATCGAATACGGAACCATCTTCCTTAAATACTTACCAGGATGTCTGTCTAGTCTCTCACGTTCACTGCCTTACTGTGATGATTGTCTTCATTCTCAGAGTCCTTCGGGTCTCCGGTTCTCCTGGAGGCCATTTTACTCTTGAAAGGAATCTCAAATTCGGCTGCAGCGTCTTGAATGGCCCGCTCGATAAACGGGTTGCCTACTCATCCCCAACTTCTGCCTCTGCGCCATCTTGGAAATGGCAAGACTAGCCTCTGTTGTTATCGCGAGAAAGATGTCTGGAATCGTGAGAGTGAATGTTCGCAATCGCATAGACGACGTCTGCAGGAGTAAGCGTTCGCAATCGCAAGGACGATGTGATAGGAACACTTATACCGATTTCTTAACCTTCTCTCTCCTGTTGCCACTTTCTTTTGCTCTCTCACTATTTCTTTCCTCTTCTACTCTACTCTACTCTGTCTCCGCTTTACCATTTAGGTTTATGGAATTATTTCATTACATTGTTATTATAATTCTTCTCTGCACCAATTTCCTTTCCTTATTTTTATTTTTTCATTTTTATATCTTCTACTACTTTCTTCGGTTTTTTGTTCTTACTTCATGCCGGGTCACTTTTGTTCCCTTCAACAATATAAGAGAAAGGTGAAATATAAACATATTTTCTCCCAGCTTCTTCACCTTTTTCTCTCTTATGTTGTACACTTTGTTTTCGGAACCAAAATGGGTACCTGCTATTTGTGGTCCTTCCTCAAATGTCATCCACATTCTCACCTCAATCTGGATGTACAACCTTAAGGGGATGGCTTCCAGTCCTTGTGCTTTCCCAAAGATCTCTCTTTATCAACTTTTCTATTCCTGCCCAATCCCAGTTTCATAGAAGGAGAGTTGACAACCGACCACTGCTCCCTCCATCCTCCTGTTCACAGGTAGGATAGAAACAGACCCACACTATTCGTAATAGCGCGCGCGCGCGCGCACGCACGCACACACACACACACACGCGCGCGCACGCACGCACGCACGCACACGCACGCACGCACGCACGCACGCACACACGCACGCACGCACGCACGCACGCACACACGCACACGCACGCACACACACACACACACACACACACACACACACACACACACACACACACACACACATACACACACACCCTAG
>NC_134785.1:33185424-33197924 GCF_046742065.1 Oratosquilla oratoria
GACACTCTCTCTTAGATTCGGTAGGGAAGACACTTGACTTTTGGGAGATTATATCCTAAGCTGTAAATACTAAATTCTCCTAATAAACTATTAAAAAAAAAAAAAAAACGAAGAGGGTATACGCTTTCCCGCTCTCCCATTGTGCACCCAAAATTAACGGCTACATATTGGTGACAGCGGTGGTTCACGAGTACCCCTATGCCCTTCGAAGTGAGGCCACCCACACCTCCAGTGTAGCCCAAAACTAACGACTACATATTGGTGTTGCAGCGGTGGTGGCAGCCCACTATCTCTCGACCCCGCCGGTACCTGACTAAAATTGTCATCGCCTGCCAGGTCTGCCCACTGCCATATCCTTCTCACGCCACAAAAGATAACCCGTTTGTCCACGACTAGCCACGTCTGCCGTCTGCCTGCTCGCCTGCCGTCACTGCCTGACCAGGTCTGCCGACTGCCAGAACGTCTGCCGAATACTACAGGTGTAACCTGCAGTTGTAACTACCTTGAAGAGAGGTGTGCAGCTGTGGTGGCAGCAAGCTACCCTCCCTACGTCTCCGAAGAGAGACAGCCCTTTGAAGAGAAACCGCCCTCCGAAGAGAGACCGCCGTCTGAGTAGGAATGACCACCTGTCCTCGACTCCCCACGCTACCCAACCGTAGCATGTCTAAGTAGGAGAGACCGCCCGTCCATGGCTTTCCACGCTACCCCTGCCCTCGGAGCGTACCTGAGTAGCCATTCATCGGTTATACGACTAGAATCGTCAGCCCAGAGCAGTGATTTCCAGCAACTTCAAGACTTCAATCAACCCAACGCATCACCGCATCAAACTTCATTCAAGTCACAAGGACTCCCAGTACAACGCATCGAAGCCCAGTATCAATCAAGCCCACCGCGCTGACTTCAGGATCAGCAGTTCCAAGTGACTCCATTCAGCAAGCCACCCAGCGAGCGTCCCATCAGTCCCGTCTACACACCACCCTTCCACAACCGTCCCCTCCGAGCGAAGATTGCAACCTTTTCTCACTCCAGTACCCCAGCCCGCCCCGCCAGACATCGTAAGTATCAAACAAAACAAGGCTAATAATTTACTTTAAAATTTTCTAGATCATTGAAAGTATTTTGATCAAATCCACCGAAAAGGCTAATGTTAACTTAATGTAGGAAAGTATAAACTAGATTGTTATATCAATAAGGAAATATCAAATATGTACCCAGTGTAAGACCATTTGTAAATAAGATTTGATTAGACATTTAATCCTCAACTTATCCCCACGGAGAGAGTCCCACATTCCTTGTTCCTGCCGTTGACATTTGATCACCATCACGTACCTATAGAAATGTCCAAAGCTCCTTTTTCCTACCGTTTATATATACATACACACACACACACACACACACACACACACACACATATATATATATATATATATATATATATATATATATATATATATATATATATATATATATATATATATATATATGTCTGTGTGTGTGTGTGTGTGTGTGTGTGTGTGTGTGTGTGTGTGTGTGTGTGTGTGTGTGTGTGTGTGTGTGTGTGTGTGTGTGTGTGTGTGTGTGTGTGTGTGTGTGTGTGTGTGTGTGTGTGTGTGTGTGTGTGTGTGTGCGTGTGTGTGTGTGTGTGTGTGTGTGTGCGTGTAGGCGCGCGTGTGTGTATGTGTCTGTGTGTGTGTGTGTGTATTCACCTTGGTCTTTCACCTTGGTCTTTGGATCATGTGTTGGACTCGTGATCAACAGCTATTTCACCTCCCGGAAGAGAGCTCAGAGCTCGTATGACCGATCTATGGGTAATGCTATGACCTTTCACACACACACACACACACACACACAAATCTCCCTGCCCACGAGAGTCAGAGTAACGACCCGAAGCGCAGCGATACCGAAATAATTTCGGCCTTGGGCAGGATTCGAACCAGGTACTGCGAGCACCACCGTACTTCCTAGTCCATCGCTCTACCAACCGCGCCACCGAGTTCAGTGTGTGGGGGGGGGTGTATGTGTGTGTGCGTGTTTGTATGTGTGTGTGTGTTTGTGTGCGTGTGTGTGTCCTCTATCTATAAAGGCACGAAGATACGTGAAACAAAAAATACTCTTACATAAGAACAGAAAAGGTCAAACTATACAAACAAGAGATAAACAACCACCCTACTCACATTACAACAAATCTCCTTATGAACAAATTACGAAAAGTAATATGCCTCGAACCGTCGTCTATGTTGTTACGTGGCTACACCAGATCTTGAAAGTAGAATAGTTTTTTCTTAACCAAGAGGAGCCGTGGGAGGAGCCACGTCTTTCTCCCCCCGAACCATCTTGAAACCAACGAAGTGGTATGTAATTAGGAAATCAAGCTCTTCTTTCTTGTCTTTCAATCATGCACTTTGATGGCGTCCAGATATCATTTACAAATATTATTGTGGTTACTATTAAGCTCGTCTCTCGGAACTGAAGAAGATTTACAGCGCTGTACGAACAGAATCGTTTATTTAGACGGTAGCGACCATCAGCTAGATTTTCTTCAGCTGTGAGAAGCCCCTCCACAGAGAACGAGTTAGATTTCATTTTGAACGTATTTCCATTTACCCTTTCATTGCGTTTTAAAACTTTAGTCATTTATTCTAGCTGTCACAGTGTGATTCAGGTCAACTATGAGAAATCTCCCCCACAGAGAAAAGGTTAGAAATATCTCAATTCTATCTCAATTCACCTTTTCTCTGCATTTCACAATTTTATTCTTTCATATATGTTACCATCAGGTAATTCTTATTTGATAAAGAGCTCCATGTCCATTACCACCTATCATAACTATCCATAAAGTTATCTATCTAATCATCTCTTAAAACAACCAATTGTTTCAGCGCTACTAAGTATATTCCATTCATTAATCAATGTTGGTAAACCTGTTCTTGCCTAATTCCTTCTTAAACCTAAAGCGGAATATCACGTTCTCTAATTATTTATTCGGGTTAATATTATGAACTGCTTCTCACAGAAGATGCTTGGACGATGCTTCCTTACGAGGGAACTTTTTAAACAGAATAAGGAAGTGTTCAGCAGTACATCCACAATAATTCATGTATTTCCCGTGGTGAAAAGGTTTCTGGAAGACCAACCCTAAGTTGCCCTGGCCATGTGATCTTCCGGGACCTTTCCTCGACCCCTTCACCGAAGCTCTTATATACTTAGAGTAGGTATTCATTGTCTATGTCCTTGAAAAAGATATATCGTATGTAACATTGACCAGTCAATTTAAGTTTCGTTCTCAAATGGTGTCTCTACCAAAATTGTCGGTAGTTGCTGTCCTTAAGTAGGCTACCACAGGCAGCGACGCTCTAACGCTGAGGTGGGGAACCTGCGGCCTTCCGGGCCATCAAGTGCGCCCTTCTGCGGCCTTTGATATACATATTATTTTTTTTAAAAGACCTTGAATATTTTTAAGTCTGAAATCATTATACACCTGAAACTTATAATATACACCACACACATAGACGAAAGCAAAGTTAACCGTGTTCAGTGATGTCACTTCCCTAAAAAGGGATAAAATAATTGAAAGAAAAAATAATAATTTGTTCAGTGCGGCCTCTATGTGGGACGATGGATTGTAAGGTGGCCTTCATGCACAAAAAGGTTCCCCACCCCTGCTCTAACCCGTATATATAATAATTACTTATTGAAGCAGGAAATTTAATGTGGTATGCCATTACTACAAATTCGCTGGGTAGGCAATAACCGAACCGTCTACACTTCCGACCTCTGGCACAGGCAGCGACGCCCCAACCCGCTCGTCTAGTGTAGTGAGCATCTGCAACAATCACTTTACATAATTATTTGTAATTCTCTATGATAATACATTCGCACTTAGACATTGAATACCAGAGTGGTGGTGTACGTACAAGTAAAGGTGATATATTTTAGTAAAACAACATATAAACAAGTAGTAGGCGAAGTTGTTAGTCGGCGACTACCAAATTTATGCAGACTAGTTAGTACTGGAATAATTATCTACGTTTTCATCTGCTGTTTCTCTGCGTTTGTTGGGTGGGATGTGAAGGTGGTGCCACTTGCGTGTGGTGATGAAAACTAATGTGTTGACTAGCCCAGTAAGTAGCCATTTGTCATTAGAGCAGAGGAAGAGAGAGAATAGATACCTGGAAACCAAAGGAGTCCTTTTCCGCCTTGTCTTCCTATTCATACGCCAGACTCGGAAAGATAAATGATGGTAGTGACCCTCCCACAATACAATGTTCG
Organism: Oratosquilla oratoria; assembly: GCF_046742065.1. NCBI lineage: Eukaryota > Metazoa > Arthropoda > Malacostraca > Stomatopoda > Squillidae > Oratosquilla > Oratosquilla oratoria. Next base: position 33,189,694 of record NC_134785.1, read on the forward strand.
TGTCTGGTTTCTTTCGTTTTACTTTTCTTATTATGATTATTTTTTCCAAAATTCACCTCTCATTACATATAAATTTTATTTATCTCCATCTTTTTGTATTTCCTACTTTCCTTTTCGTATTCGTTCATCCCATCACTGCTTCGATTTATATTCTAGCTCTCCATGGAATGTTCAGAATCATTCCCAACACCACATAGCTGGAGCGTCTAGTAGACGCCAATTAATGGAGTAAAATAGTTGACGCCGTCTACTATTTTTCTCCATTAATTGGTTTCTTGTCTACGTTTCTGCTTCGTTTAGCAACATAGACAAGAGAATTATATTTGCGGTTCTTCTTCCTGTAGTTGTTGTTGTTGTTGTTGTTGTTGTTTCGGCTGTGGCCTTCCTTGGGGAGACGGGACTGCTCGGACAGACAGTCTAGGGAACGACAACCACAATCTTCCTGTAGTTGTTGACATGGGTGAGAGAGCTAAAACCCGGTTTAATCTTTTCTGGTTCTTTGGTTCCTTTTTCCTCAATGCTCTGTAGATAGCAGAACTTTATATCTGTTCAACTGCCTCTTCACTTACTTAGATATCACTTCTCGATGTTGACTTTTTTATATTATTAATTGTTACCTCCTTTATTTATATAACATTAAATAGATTTGCTTAGTTCCATAATTACAGAAACCTTTGAAAATAAAAACTTACTTGTTAGAATTTGGAACATGCTGCTGGGAAGACATTTTTCCAGAAACCCTATCTGTATTTGGATCGGAATCCTATTACAGCATTTGTGTTTATTGGTTGTTATCGTGTGACAACAAAAGTGACAAACGATTTTGGTACTGAGGGATACTGAAGTATGCACACTTAGTACTTCAGTCCATGTTTATAGTACTAGGGGTGATCAGAAAGTAATGACAGTCGGACTCGTAGCTGAGAGACTATAAGTGTTGGGGGGTGCGGGGAGCAAGGGGCAGCAAGTGTTGCCTGTTGTTACATGTTTGAGCTTGTCGCTGTTTGTCTAGCTTACATTTTATCGTTGCGCTGTGCGATTGCGTCATTGTTGGTTTGTCTCTCTAACCGGAAACATGGATTTTTCGAAAGAAGGCTGCAGATTCTACACCTTCACAAGGTGGAAATTCGGGAAAAAAGCAACGGAGATCAGAGAGGAATTGTTGCAAGTTTTTCCCGAGTCTACTCCATCACTGGAAACTGTTTCCCGCTGGATTCGAGCTTTCGCAGCCGGAAGATTGCAGCTAGAAGATGATCATCGTCCTGGCCGCCCTCGGACATCCGTGACCGAAGCAACGACGGTCCGTGCGCGGGCCATCATTGACGAAGATCCAACTGTTACTCTTCGATTCTTATCCTTGGAGCTCGGTGTCAGTTATGGGAGCGCACATGACATCGTGCATGAACACTTAGGGCTGAGGAAGAAGTGTGCTCGATGGATACCTCATTTGCTTACGGAAGAGCAGAAGAGCGAACGGGTGCGGATTTGTCGTCTATGGCTGGCTGAATTCGAGCCAAATGGTCCGAAACGGTTCTCAGATGTAGCTACCGGAGATGAGTGTTGGATTTCTTTCTTCACCACCAGAGACAAGCAGTCTAACATGGTGTGGTTGAGTGATGAAGAACCTCGACCTCAGATTCTGAAGGAAGGATTTCGCAGCAGGAAGCGCCTTTTCACCATCCTCTTCAATTCACAAGGACCAATGTGTGTGGATGTAATGCCTCAACAGTGTACTATCACAGCCCAGTACTACACTGATCACGTCCTTCCTCGAGTCCTGGAATATCAGGCCAAGACTGCACCAACCCGTCGCCGATCGCGCCTTTTGCTGCACCATGACAATGCTGCCCCCCACAAAGCTCGCCTCACTGTGCAGTTCCTGGAGCAGCAGGGGATCACACTTCTCCCCCACCCACCCTACTCGCCTGACCTTGCTCCCTGTGATTTTTGGTTGTTTCCAAAGATCAAGGGTGCGATCGCAGGGAAGCTGTTTCATCGCATCCAAGATCTGGCGCGAGCAGTCAATTCAGAGCTACGAGGTATATCGGCTTCTGAGTACCGTGAGTGCTTCATGAAGTGGCGAAAGAGGATGGAACGTTGCATAGAGGCAGGAGGGGAGTACCTTGAAGGAATGTAGGCCACTATTTGGATTTACCTCTGTACCGTGAAAATATATGGTATCACTGTCATTACTTTTTGATCACCCCTCGTAATTGCTCATAGAAACCTACAGTATATCGGAATCACAGTAATATCCTTAAGGCAATGTTACCAACATATATCTTTATATTCTCAAATATCTTAATTCTGAATTTCATTTTTTAATTCAAAAATGGCTGTTTGTGAGCATAAATGTTCGAATGGGTTTATCTTTTTTTTCATGGTGGAACACCTTGTATTATTCTGTGGATCTAATAAAAGAATTCCTTATTCGCAGGGTCCACTTCATTTGCAAAAGCTGATGACACCAATACAAAAGAGGAAAACGAAAGGCAGAATAAAAAATTTCCCATTTTTGTCATTTGAGTAAAGAAAGTGGAAGGAATGTTTATCAACAGAAAACGGAGTTTAATGAAGGAGAAAAAAAGGGAAATTAAAATTGAACGAAAAATGTAAGCAGAAATAAATTTGATAACTGGACACCGGAAGGAACCAGATTCAGAGATGGACCCAGAAAGAGGTGAAAGGATGCAGTACAGCGGACGCTGAGTACATCCAACATGCCAGAACCAGAAGTACTTTGAAGAGATCAGACACTGCAGGACAGAACGGAATGGAGGAAGAGGCCGGCTCGACTGACAGAAAAAATCTCTAAGGCCGCCCACACACGTGCAGTTTAAACTGACAGTTACAACTGTACAGTTATAACTGTCAGTTGAAACTGCACGTGTGTGGGTATCTCAGTGATATTGAGATACCCACACACGTGCAGTTTCAACTGACATTTGTAACTGAACAGATGTAACTGTCAATTTAAACTGCATGTGTGTGGCTGGACTAACTGGGAGCTGAGGTAAGAAATAAGAATAAGAGACTTGCACGAGCAGCAAGAGTGAGTGTGTCTAAATACAGGCACAGGACAAAAGTGACAAAATATACGTTTGCTAGTTCTACGTGGAGCAGTTACCGGCATTTGTAACTTATACAGGAATTCAAACAATCATACTGGATAACACACGTGGTATCTTGGTATCTAAATTAGATCAATTATATGTACAATCAATCACTTGCCAAATACAACGTTTTTGGTCTCACACTGCAACCGTACGTATGAGAAGGTGGTGATGAGAATCTTACGCCAGGAGGCGCGTAGCTACGGCCCAGGCCATCACCTTTGCCCTGTGTGCTTGGACTGTTGAGGCAGGTAACAATTACTGCTGGAAATCGGAGAGTAGTGCAGGATTCGAACCCACAACTAAGCAAATGCGAAACCCACACTATTCCGATTACGCCACCAGTGTATATATGGACCCGGCGTAGGCCAAAGTTCTCACCGATTAAACTAAGTCTGGCATCCCCCCCCCCTTCCTTCACTCACTCACCCCCTTACCCCCCTCTTTGAATCCCAGCTTTCGCTTGGGCTCTATGCTCTCTAGAAGCGCCCTCCCATGTACCCAGACATAGTGTGATAGCATTAAAACGTTAAGTCCGCTTTCATTACAAAGATAGAATATGCTTATTCATACTGCCACCAGGCTATGAGATAAAAAATATCCTCATTGTACTCAGTGTTAAATTTGTCTTAATTCACAGATGTTATTCTAATTAACGCTAAATGGATTTATCTAGCTGACGAACACTACTAGAAAGGTAGAAATCATTCGATAGAAATTAAACATAGAAAGGAAGCTCATCAGATAGAAGTTAGAAGTTCTAAATTCATATCTTAGCTATAGAGACGTATTCTACGTATTTTATTCTGGCAAACAACAGATGATTTTAGTCAATTTAGAGGACGTTAGCCTATAAAAGGAATTAAGATGTTAACACCTTCGTGCTAAGATGGCATCTCCAGATTTCATGTAAGTTGGTGCCGAATGATTTCATCCAAATAGATATTGCTTTCTTCCATTTTGCTATATACACGAAGAAAACCAAAACACGTTAAATGAGGTGACATTCACTATAGACTCATGCTCTTAGCTAGCGCCAAACGATTTAATTCAGCCAAGGAGAGGACCCGAAACGAAACCTGGTCTTCGCCGAGGACTGAGACCAGAGCAGTTCTTGGCTGAAGGGAATCGTCAGTTTTTTAGCCGGAACGGAACGGGAGGAGTAAAAAAAAAAAAAAAAAAAAAAAAAAAAAAAAAAAAAAAAAAAAAAAAAAAAAAAAAAAAAAAAAAAAAAAAAAAAAAAAAAGCTATCAGGTCCCTCACCGTGCTGAAGGGGTCAAGACGATTGTCGATAGAAATGCACGAGTGTATGAGGGCTGGATTGTACGAGTGGATAAGGGCTGGATGGGACTGAACCAACATTCTAACAAAATACGATCTAACGAAAGAGTTGCCAAGTTGATTGGTTGAGGAGGATTCCGGCGCTGGATGGAGAGGTGAATAGGAAAAGGAGAAAGTGTGATAAAAGGGAAACAGAAAGGAAGGCACACAATATCCATTGACCTCCTTTGCAGGCATTAAATATCTATTTGATTTTAGTTCACGCCAGGCAATTCTATTCGGTTGCATGGCTCTTTATCTGTAAAGGAAGACGCGCATTTGTTGTTCTATTCCGGCCGTTAGTAGATGACTATATTCAAGACTTTTGTCGGCAAACGCCAGAGAACTTCATTAAGATGTGAGGCAACTCTTTGCTGTAGTGACCTATTCTTCGAATTCTATTCTGACTGACACAGTGTGCTCTGGTGGTGCGATCGGAAGTGTCTGAATATCGCATCTTCCTAGTCGCGGGTTCGAGACCCACGCTTCTCTCCAATTCCCAGCAGTGACTGTGTGTTTCCTGCCGCAACAATCCCTAAGCCACACCTACGCGTCTCCTGGCGTATGCTCCCAACGCCAAGGGTCAAAGGTAAAATCTGGCTGCAAATCCTAAAGTAACTTGAATATGATAACATTTCCAACGATGAGAAGGGGGAGGGCGATGATACATGTTCTCGTGCAAAGACGAGGATGAGGACGAAGAAGAGTAAGAGAAGTAGTAAGAACAGGAGGAAGAGGAGGAAGAGGAGAAAAGGGAGGAAGAGGAGGAAGAACAGAAAGATAAATAGGGCGAATAGGTGAAAGATGTGGAAGGGTGGAAATAGGGAGGAGGTGAAAAAGGAGGAAGATGAGAAAGAAGATCAGCAAATGTGGGGTGAGGGTGAGGTGGAAAAGAAGGAAGTGGAGAAAGAGAAGGAGGATGAGAAAGAAGATCTCAAAACATGGAGGTGGAGAGGAGGTGGAAAAGTAGGAAGAGCAGAAAAAGAAAGAAGATGAGAAAGAAGATTCAGAAATGTGGTGTGGGAAGGAGGTGGAAGAGAAAGAAAAGGAGAAAGAGGAAAATGAGAAAGAAGTTATAGAAATGTGGAGTAGAGAAGAAGTGAAAGTGGAGAAAGAAGGGGAAGCCTAAGTAATGTAGAGTGGAAGGAGGTGGATGAGGCGGAAGAGGAGAAAGAGGTGTAAGATGAGAAAGAAGGTATAGAATTGTGGAGTGGTGAAGAGATAGAGGAGAAAGAGGAGGAAGATAAGAAAGGAGGCATAGAAGGTGGAGGGGGGTTGAAGAGGAGGAGACGTAAGAGCAATCACAGAAATAACAGCAGGAAGAGAACTGACGTCTGGAAGAGCATCTTCGTCGGAAGAAAGGGTAATCGGAACAAGGAGAATCGCGCGATGGGATTCCAAAGGGCTTATCTTGATTAGAAAACGTGTTAATATATATCATGTCCCTAATGGCTGATGGTATATTCATGGATAACTCCTTGTTATGTGTGACCAGTAACGTTATTCAACATCCAAAAGAGAAATAGAATAGAATTGAATTAGATTAACAAAAAAGAGATAAAGTAAGATAAAATAAAATAAAATAAGACAAAATAAATTCAAATAGAATAGAATGAAATTAAATGAAGTAAAGTAAGATAAAAAAGAATAAAGCAAAATTGAAAGTAGAATTAATTGAAATAAACAAAAAAAGTGAGATATGATTAGATAAGATTAAATAGAAAAATAGAATAGAATAGAATGAGATAAAATTAAAATTAATAAAACATCATAGTACAAAACTAAATAAAATAGATTAAAAAGAAATAGAATAAAAGAAAATAGAATTAATCAAAAATAAATAGAATAAAGCAAAAAACACAAAAAATTAACAAAACAAAATAAAATAAAGTAAAACAAAACAGGATAAAATAAATCAAAACAAAACAAAACAAGATCAAACAGAATAAAAAAATAAAGTGAGATTAGGTAATATTAGATAGAATAAAATAAATAGAAATTAAATGAAATAGAATACAATAGGATAGAATAAAACAACATAGAACAAAAGTAAAATTAACAAAACTAGGCAAAAAAAAATAACGATAAATAAGATCAAGCAAAAGGGAACAAAATTAAATTAGATAAGATGAAAGTAAAAGTTAAATAAAGTAAGATAAAGTAAAAATAAAACAGAATAAAATGCTACAAGAAAGAATAAAATGAATTTAAATAAGATAAAAACAAAACATATATATATATATATATATATATATATATATATATATACATATATATATATATATATATATGTATATATATATATATGTTTATGTATATGTATGTTTATATATATATATATGTATATACACATATATATATATATATGTATATACACATATATATATACACATATATATACATATATATATACATATGTATACATATATATACATACATATATATATATACATATACATATATATATAAATATATATATATATATACATTTATATATATATATATATATATATATATACATAAAAACAAAAATCACTCGGTCTTTCTCAGAGTCAATCGCGTTCGTTAGAAAGTCGACAACAAAAATCCAGGTTGGACAACTTCCTTCTATTCCCGGGACTATCAACAACCCGCGTCGTAATTGGTAAGTCCACAAATAATCACATTTTTCAAGAATGAGAAAACGACTGGACTGGGGTGCACGTTCGGCCTCTTCAGTGCTTGGACGTCTCTTATAGATTTCATTCTGGCCAAAGACAAGATATTTTACAATATATGCTACGAAGGAGTTGTGGCAATGTTCACTCACCCCTCTTCTGCAGAGCCACCCACACTCACCATCCCACTTCCGGGCAATGGGAAGTGAAAAACCCATGGTAGGACAAAGCCTTGTCAGTTGCGGCAAGCCGTCTGACCAAGGCTGTCGGCAATTAGATCGACTGCCCTTAGCCAGAACAGAATTTATACAGTAAGTCAAGTTAAAGACATAGACAAGTGAGCCATACACACAGACCCACGGACACACTTGACTTCATATTCATTCATTAAGTTTGAATCCACAATAAACTGTTTTGACATAGTTATCTATGATGACTTCATTCTTCCGTTACCGAGTATACGTCACGTTACGATAACCTAATTAGGTTGCCGCCTCTTTGTTATCGAGATAATACGGAGATGAATGAATGATCCTGGCGAGAACCAAAATAACAGGACAAGAACCATCCAGCATGCAAGGAGTTAAGTCATAACTATCACAAGATTATTTTTGAAGATGAAAAGGGGGAAGACTTAACAAATAAAATGGTCGAGAGTTGGGAACCGTAGTAAGTTAATTTTATTTTTTTTACTAAAATTCATTGATAGTGTCTTTGTAATATTTAGAATTTATTGCGTTACGATTTTCCTTATTTTATATAATTCAACAAAGACGTTAATCCAATGGCGAAGATGAATTCATTATTCTATTCTTAGCATTTTCTTTCTTCATTTATTTATATATTTAATTAATTAATTTTTCCTTATCTATTCATCTGTCTATGTATTTATTAAATGAAATATCTATTCATTTTTATTCATTTATGCATATATTTATTCATTTATTCATTTATTTGTTTATATACCTGTCTGTTCCTTTATCTTTTTATCTATCTATATATTTACCTATTTATTTATTCATCTATTTGTTTATTATTTAATCAATTATTAATCTCTTTATCTATTGAAATATTTACTTCGTTTTTATATTCATTAATCTATTCATCTATTTATCTTTTATATATTTACCTATTCATTTAT
>NC_134785.1:33205424-33207924 GCF_046742065.1 Oratosquilla oratoria
CTTCTTCTTCTTCGCGTTCTTCTTCTTCTTCTTCTTCTTCTTCTTCTTCTTCGCGTTCTTCTTCTTCTTCTTCTTCTTCTTCGCGTTCTTCTTCTTCTTCTTCTTCGCGTTCTTTTTCTTCTTCTTCTTCTTCTTCTTCTTCTTCTTCTTCTTTCTCTTCTTTTTATTCTTGTTCTTGGTCGTTTTCTTCTTTACGTTCTTCTTCTTCTTCGCGTTTTTCGCGTTCATCCTCTTCTTCGCCTTCTTCTTCTTTTTCGCCTTCTTCTCCTTTTTCTTCTTCTTCTTCTTCTTTTTCTTCTTCTTCTTCTTCTTCTTCTTCTTCTTCTTCTTCTTCTTCTTCTTCTTCTTCGCGTTCTTCTTCTTCTTCTTCTTCTTCGCGTTTTTCGCGTTCTTCTTCTTCGCGTTCTTCTTCTTCTTCGCGTTCTTTTTCTTCTTCTTCTTCTTCTTCTTCTTCTTCTTCTTCTTCTTCTTCTTCTTCTTCTTCTTCTTCTTCTTCTTCTTCTTCTTCTTCTTCCCGTTCTTTTTCTTCGCGTTCTTCTTCTTCACGTTCTTCTTCCTCTTCTTCTTCTTCTTCTTCTTCTTCTTCTTCTTCTTCTTCTTCTTCTTCTTCTTCTTCTTCTTCTTCTTCTTCTTCTTCTTCTTCTTCTTCTTCTTCTTCTTCGCGTTCTTCGCGTTCTTCGCGTTCTTCTTCTTCTTCTTCTTCTTCATCTTCTTCTTCTTCTTCTTCTTCTTCTTCTTCTTCTTCTTCTTCTTCTTCTTCTTCTTCTTCTTCTTCTTCTTCTTCTTCTTCTTCTTCTTCTTCTTCGCGTTCTTCTTCTTCGTGTTCTTTGTGTTCTTCGCCTTCTTCTTCCCGTTCTTCGAGTTCTTCGCGTTCTTCTTCTCGTTCTTCGCATTCTTTTTCGTGTTCTTCTTCTTCTTCTTCGCGTTCTTCTTCGTGTTCTTCTTCTTCTTCTTCTTCTTCTTCTTTTTCTTCTTCTTCTTCTTCTTCTTCTTCTTCTTCTTCTTCTTCTTCTTCTTCTTTTTTGCGTTGTTTTTAGCGTTCTTCGCGTTCATCGGGTTCTTTTTCTTTTGTTTTCTCTTTCCCTTCTCCCTCTTCTTCTTCTAGTCATTTGCGGTCTTGATCATCTTCTGTTTCTTCAGATACTCCTTCTTATGTTCCTCCTATCGATCCTTCTTTCTAATTCTTCTTCGTCTTGTTGTGATCCTTCTTCTCTTAGTCTTTCTTCTTTTTTCCTTTTCTTTCCTTTCGTCCTACGCAAGTGACCCATGTAGACTATAAAAGACTTCCGAGTACTTTTCTTAAAACGAAGCATTTTTACATTTTGAGGATTCGGGCCACTCAACATGGTAACGCATTTCGTGTGTCTGCATTCGAGTAAATTCCAGCCAATTTCTATTCAGCCGTGGAGGGAAAGCTAGCTTAGGACCGACCATAACTCAAGCTGAGACCAAGAATGACCTTCAAATGAATAGAATCAGCTGGTCTTATCCTGAAGAAAGGTAGTTAAGAAGCGTCACTGAATCGAAGGGATTATGGAGTGACTTGGCTATGAAAAGAATTCCTTGACTTCTTGGCCCCAGGTTCCCCTCCTCCATTATGTGAAGGTGCAGAGTTTTCTTTTTCATCGGGTACTTCCTCAAGTCTCACCAAAGGCGCCTTCTAAGTCTCTCCACTTTCTTCTGAATACTTTGAGGTCTTCAAGAAAACAAGAGGAGCCCATTATGAAGTTGGATGCGTTTCTGAATAGAAATTAGAAGGAGAGTTTCCTATGCTATAACCTTCTAGCCGATGATACCTTTCCTTGATTTTTGTTATGAATAGCGTTAGACGATTTTATTCAACTGGGTAGTAGTAAAGGCGCAAACTAGAACTGTACTGATAAAAAGGAGATTTTCGTTTAAGTTGCTAGTAAGGGCAATAGCTTTGCACTAACCTCAGACTCTAACTTCGAGCACGTAGGATTAACAACCTCGGCGAGAGCTAAGGAACCTCAGACAGTAGCTTCTCATCACCGTTTGGTACTAAGACGTTTGTAACGTGGAAGACCGCTCGGAGTAAGAATGTCCAGAATGTAACGCTGCCGAGGGCTGAATGCGTAGACCGAGGACGAACTTGTTAAAACAAGAAGGGAAAAACTCGAAGAAGTTGAAGCTTATATATCAAGAAGTAGCAAATCGGAAGACGAAGAATTCGCAAACCGTGGAGGGTGAGGAGGACGTATTCATGAAATGACAATGAATCTGTCAAATAAAAACGCGTATTCAGGAAAGGAAGAATTGCTAGAGCTATGAGAAAGAAATTGCAAACTGACGTAGAGAAAGTCGTCAAACAAGGATGTATACGTAAAAAGAGAAGAAGGAATTCGCAAGACGGAGGAGGAACTCGTAACACGAAGAGGAGGGGCTCGTAAAACGAGGAGAAATGAACTCGTAAAGCGAAGAGTAAGGAACTCGTAAAATGAGGAGATCGTAAGACGAAGAGGAAGCACTCGTAAAGTAA
>NC_134785.1:33212924-33215424 GCF_046742065.1 Oratosquilla oratoria
ACACAATTTTATATAAAAAATTAGCATATGGTTGCATTATTTGACCTATTTTCTTTAAAATGTGTGATTGCCATGTAATTTGATCAAAGAAAAATTACGTTTTTATCCTCTGCAAAATTACCGACAACAGCTATGAATACTGTCCGGGTTTTTGCTGAAATGCACAATCTTATATAAAAAGTTAGCATATGGTTGCATTATTTGACCTATTTTCTTTAAAATGTGTGATTTTCATGCAATTTGCTCAAAGAGAAGTTACGTTTGTACCCTCTGCAAAATTGCCGACCGACTCGCTCATAGCCGACAAAACTCGAACAAGAACGGTTTTTGCTGAAATGCACAATTTTATATAAAATATTAGCATATGGTAGCATTATTTGACCTATTTTCGTTAAAACGTGTGATTTCAATGTAATTTGATCAAAGATAAGTTATGTTTTTATCCTCTGCAAAATTACCGACATCAGCTATGAATACCGTCCGACTCACTTATAGCCGACCAAACTCGAACATGGACGGTTTTTGCTGAAATGCACGATTTTATATAAAGAATAGCATATGATTGCATTATTTGACCTATTTTCTTTAAAATGTATGATTTTCATGTAATTTGAGAAAAAAGAAGTTACGTTTTTATCCTCTGCAATCTTACTGACCACAGCTACGAATATCGTCCGACTCATTAATAGCCGACCAAACTCGAACAAGAACGGTTTTTGCTGAAATGTACGATTGTATATAAAAAATTAGCATATGGTTGCATTATTTGACCTATTTTCTTTAAAATATGTGATTTCCATGTAATTTGATCAAAGAGAAGTTACGTTTTTATCCTCTGCAAAATTGCCGACCACAGCTATGAATACCGTCCGACGGTTTTTGCTGAAATGCACGATTGGTCAAATTACATGAAAATCACACATTTTAAAGAAAATAGTCTAAATAATTTAACTATATGTAATCTATTACACTAATAACACAATAGTAAGAAACTTACTAGAGTGTAGTTTGATCCATACCACCAGTGATCATATATGGCGGGCTGGACGAATCGTAGCTGTGGCCGGTAATTTTGCAGAGGATAAAAGCGTAACTTTTCTTTGATCAAATTGCATGGAAATTACACATTTTCAAAGAAAATAGGTCAAATAATGCAACCATATGCTAATATTTTATATAAAATTGTGCATTTGAGCAAAAAACGTTATTGTTTGGTTGAGGTCGGCAATTAGTGAGTCGGACGGTATGGGTTGGTAATTTTGTAGATAAAAACGTAACTTGTCTTTCATCAAATTACATGGAAATCACACATTCGAAAGAAAATAAGTCAAATAATGTAACCATATGCTAATTTCTTATATAAATTTGTGTATTTCAGCAAAAACAATCTTCAACACTCCTCATCACTCATTCTCGCTAATCGTTCGTACATCCTTGTCGAGCACTGTATATATATATATATATATATATATATATATATATATATATATACATACATATATATATATACATATATATATACATATATATATATGTGTGTATTTATATATATATATACACATATGTATATTTACATATATACATATACATATATATATATGCACACATATATGTATATATATATGTATATGTATGTATACATATATATATATATATATATATATATATATATATATATATATATCTTTCATTCTATTCTGCTCTCTCATCCAACTTGCTCTCTTTCGGTCTCTCAGCGTTATTCTCACCATTGATCTCTCCATTCTCCTCTGTGCAGTCCTTACCTTTGTTTCTATCGCCTTCGTCAGTTTCCAAGTCTCACACCCGTAGATTATTGCTGGCAGAATGCATAGATTGTAAACTTTATGTTTCAAACATGAAGGTAGTGAGCCTCTCAAGATTTTATTATACTAAAGCAAACACTTTCCAACCAATTGTAATATGTCTTTTTATTTCATTATCATGATCTTTGATTATTTTCACCCTCTGCCCTAAATAATTATACACTAACTTCTTCAAGAGTCTCACCATCGATTATGATTTCTTTACTTTGAACTTGCGTATTGAACATTACTTTGGTTTTAATCTTATTCATTTTTAAATCTACTTTGAGAATTTCCTTGTTCATATCGCTCAGCATATCTTACAAGTCTTCTGCTCTTTCTTATATAAAAATAGTGTCATCCGCAAATCTTAGATGATTCAAACATTCGCCATTAATCTTCAAATATTTCTTTTTCTAACTCAAACTTCTGAAAATCTCTTCCAAATAAGTTTTAAATAATTTGGGTGAAATGGTATCGTCTTGCCGTACTCCTTTCTCGATCTTGATATTATTTGTATTTTCATGTAGTCAAATTATAGTGGTACCTTTCGCATAAATCTTTTCTAAAACCTTTACGATCTGTTAGTTTGTATCCTGCTTGCGTAGCGAGTTTAGTATTGCTATTTGTTCTACCGAGTCAAAGGCCTTCTCGTAATCTACAAAAGCTAAACAAAG
>NC_134785.1:33235424-33240424 GCF_046742065.1 Oratosquilla oratoria
CAGGTATTTGCAAGTCGGACTGGTTAAGGCAAGAATGAATGGTTTATACGGCACTGAGATGTATAGCTATTTGCCACACTCATATTATTGCATTGGGAGTAGGAATATAAGTACAAGTATGACATTAAATCATATATTTCCAATTGTCAATCTTTGCATACAATTTATGCTTGGGGCGACGAAAAGTCCGGCGACGAAAAGACCGGCGACGAAAAGTCGCGGGGACGAAATGTCGCGGCGACGAAACGTCCGGCGACGAAACGTCCGGCGACGAAACGTCCGGCGACGAAAAGTCGGCGACGAAAAGTCCGGCGACGAAAAGACGGCGACGAAAAGTCGTGCACCCGTGTGTGTACGTATGTATGTATGTGTGTATGTATGTATGTACATATGTGTGTATGTATGCATGTATGCATGTACCGGTATGTATGTATGCAGATTAAAAGCAGGAGAGACAAGTTTATCAACAAAAGGCAGAGATCAGAGAAAATAAAGATAAACATGGAAAGGTAATAGTATTAAAGGGATCGAGCGCAGGCATGGTTTAGGAAGACAGCAAATTATATATTTGAAAAATAGAAATGGAGAGATCATTAAATGCAGAGACAGAATGGTAAAAAGTGTAGAAGAATTTTACCGAGAACTTTACTACGTCAAAGACCGTCGTTGAGTCAATAAATCCATTTGTAGAATTTAGTAGTGTACCAGAAATTATAGAGGAAGAAATAGAATTTGCTCTAAAAATATGAAACGGGGAAATTCACCTGGTGAAGATGGTTTATCAATAGATCTTTTGAAAGACGCAGGGAAAGAAGTTCATATTAGATTAGCTCAGTTGCACACCCAGTGCTTACGTCAAGAAAGCATTTCTGAATCATGGTGTAATGCTATAGCAATTTTGCTTCATAAAACAGGAGACCAGAAGGACCTTAGTAAATGCCGGTCGATTAGCTTGCTATCAAATGTATATAAAAATATTCTTCAAGATCCTTATAAATAGACTAACTCAAGTTTTAGATGGAAACCAACTAAAAGAGCAGGCAGGCTTTAGAATCGGATATTCGACTCTAGATCACTTGCAGGTAATGAACCAACTGATCGAGAAAACGACAGAATACAATATACCCCTCTGTTTAGCTTTTGTAGATTACAAGAAGGACATTGACTCGGTAGAACAAGTATCAATAATAAACTCGCTACGCAAGCAGAGTACAAACTAACAGATCGTAAGAAATTTAGAAAAGATTTATGCGAAAGGTACCGCTATAATTCCACCACATAAAGATACAGAAAAGATCGAGATCGAGAAAGGAGTACGGCAAGGCAATACAATTTCATCCAAAATATTTACAGCTGACTTAGAAGACATTTTCAGAGGGTTGAGTTAGGAAAAGAAAGGTTTGAAGATTAATGGCGAATATTTGAACCACCTAAGATTTGCAAATGACATTACTCTTATATCAGAAAGAGCAGAAAACTTGCAAGATAAGTTAAGTAATCTGAACAAGGAAAGTCTCAAAGTAGGTTCAAAAATGAATAAGACTAAACCAAAGTAATGTTCAACAGGAGAGTTCAAAGTAAAGAGATTATAATTGATGGTGACTTGATTTTTTATTGATTAAAGGTTATCTGGCATCGTAACTGCCAAGATCATAGACGCCGATAATTGATGGTGAGAGACTTGAAGAAGTTGAAGAGTATAATTACTTAGGCCAGATGGTAAAAGTGACCAAAGACCATGATAATGATATAAAAAGACATATTACAATTGTTTGGAAAGTGTTTGTAAGTAAAATAAAATCCTGAGAGGCTCTCTACCTTTATGTTTGAAACGTAAAATTGACAATCAGTGCATTCTGCAGCGATAATCTACGGGTGTGAGATTTGAAAATTGACGAAGGGATAAAGACAAAGCTAAGGACTGCACAGAGGAGAGTGGAGACACCGATGATAGGAATAACGCTGAGAAACCGAAGGAGAGCAAGTTAGATGAGAGAGCAGACTAGAGTGAAAGATATTGTGGAGGCGATGAAAGAGAGGAAGTGGAATTGGGCAGGTAAGTTAGTGCGAACGACTGACGAGCGATGAACAAGTGTAATACTGAGTGGACGCCGCGAGATGGGAAGTGTTGAAGAGGGCGGCCAGACAGAAGATGGAGAGACGAGATTGAGAAGTTTGAAGGAATGACATGGCAGAGGTTGGCGCGGTCGTGTGAATCATGGAATGCTATGAAGGAAGCTTTTGTTGAGCAGCGGACTCAGAAAGGCTGAATTGATTTTATTATATACATATATACATACATACATATATATATATACATATATATATATATATATATATAATATATATACATGTGTGTGTGTGTGTGTGTGTGTGTGTGTGTGTGTGTGTGTGTGTGTTTGTATGTGTGTGTATACATATATATATGCATATATATATATATATATATATATATATATATATATATATATATAACATATATGTATATATATATGTATAGCTAACATATATATATATGTATATATATGTTCTTATATATATATATATATATGTTTGTATATAATATATATGTATATAAACATAAAAATATATTTTATGTATATATAAATATATATATATATATATATATATATATATATATATATATATATAAAATATATAACATATATATACATATATCTATATGTATATATGTATATATATATATATATATATATATATATATATATACAATATATATATACTTATATATATCACACGGTAGGATAATGTCAGTGAAGAACAAAATAATTTCAGGAAGGGATACCGGACAGAATGTCAATGAAGGCCAAAATATCAAGATAGGATGTAATGACAGTGGAAGACAAAAGATCACGATGGGATGTAATTATAGTGGAGGAAAAAATATCACGGTAGGATATAATGTCACTGGAGGACAAAATATCATTTTAGAAAGGGATGCCGGACATAATGTCACTGAACGACGGGAGGCCGGCGTGAATCACGGTGACGTAGGGGGACAAAATGTACAAAATAGATCGGATGACCGTGATCGACCAGATGTCCGTGATGGGGGAAATGTTAATTTTGATAGGAGAAATGTTAATGAGGCATTGAATGTCAATGAAGGACCAAATAATAATAATATAGAGCAAGGCATAAATAAAAAACAAAATGATAATATAAGACATGACATTGAAACTCAAAATGTGTCAAAAAGAAATAATCAGGAGTTTCTTAAAACTATGTACTTTAATGCTCGTAGTATTAGGAACAAATTTCAAGAAATACAGGCGTATGTCAAAAGCGAAAATCTCGATATGATAGGAATAACTGAGACATGGTTAAATGGTACAGAGTTCGAAGCTGAATTTAATATTGCGGGATTTAAACACTTTCATCAGGATAGAAACCACAAGAAAGGTGGGGGTGTTCTATTGTACGTTAAAAACAATGTTCATGCTTGTGTTTTAGAGAAAGTGAAACAGGATGCATATGACAGTTTGTGGGTTGAGTTAACCCAAACAAATGGACAAAAAATGAATATAGGTGTAATATATAGGCCAAAGACATTATCATTAGCAGACGACAAACTGTTATTTCAAGAACTGTCTAGTTTCTGCAACCGGGATTTATTGATAATGGGTGATTTCAATTTTACTGACATTGATTGGATGACCCTTGAACATGGCCATATAGGTAGTCGCTTGATTGATTTTCTTGGTGACAATTACTTAATTCAGCATGTAAAAGAGCCCACAAGATATGGAAACTTACTCGATTTATTGATCACTAGCCGCGAAAGCATGGCAACTGATGTAGAAGTCGGTGAATCTGTTGCAAATAGCGATCACAACTTAGTCAGATTCAAACTCCTAAACAATTTTAGAATAGATACTTGTGCTTCTAAAATACCCGATTTCAGTAAAGCTCAGTTCATAGAACTACGTCAGGAGCTTCAGCTTACAGATTGGGAGGAAAAATTAAACGAAAGGCCTGTAGATCAGATGTGGGAAATATTTCAAAATACGCTCACTAAGATGATTCAAACTTACATTCCTTTTAAGGACAGACGTCCCCCAAATCATGCTCGCCCAAAGTGGCTCGACAAAGAAACTGAAAAAAGTATTGCTAAAAAGAGACAGGCTTATAAGAAATATAAGTGCTCGGGTGCATCTAATGACTATGAAAGTTATGTATCAATACAGAGAGATTTAAAAAAGACAATAAGAAAAAGAAAACGACAATGCGAAATGAACATCGCTGAGAAATCCAAAGAGAATCCCAAAGAATTCTATAGTTACATTAGAGATAAAAAGGTTGTTAGAAATCACATTGGTCCACTATTATCTGCTGACGGTCAACTTGAATATTCAAATGAAGGAATGTGTAATATCTTAAACAATTATTTTAGCTCGGTATTCGTAAACGAAACACCTCAAAGTGAATTCCAAACTGAAACCTGTGAAAAGTCTGGGGTAAACTTACTCACTACGGTAAATATAACAAAAGAAAAAATTAAAAGGTGTATAGACAAACTCAAAGTTAATAAAACACCAGGGCCTGACGGTTGGCATCCAAGAATCTTAAAGGAAATGAAAAATGAGATTGTTGTTCCATTAGAAATTATTTTCAAGAAATCCATCATATCCGGAGATGTCCCAAGAGAATGGAAGCTAGCTAACGTTACTCCCATATTCAAAAAAGGTGACAAAAAGAAACCAAATAACTATAGGCCTATTAGTTTGACTTCGATCGTAGGAAAAATAATGGAAACTATCATCAGAGATGCTATCGAATATCATTTAGAAAGTAACCGTTTGATAAATGATAGCCAACATGGTTTCAGACGGAAACGTTCTTGCGTGACTAACTTACTCGAATTCTACAACACAGTTGTCTCGAATTTTGACAAAAGAAACAATATAGATTTAATATATCTAGACTTTGCAAAAGCTTTTGATACCGTCCCACACGAAAGACTTCTTACTAAATTAGCT
>NC_134785.1:33242924-33245424 GCF_046742065.1 Oratosquilla oratoria
TTTCAATTCTTCTCACTATATTTCTGACTTTGGGAGGTTGATCGAAAATCCATTGTCCAAAGTTCTCCATTTTAATAACAAATTCGAAGTTCCGACTTTAAGGAGTCATTTTCAAAAAAATTACATTCATCACAACACAATTACACAGAACACAGAACAATTACATTTTTTCGGACTGAACATTGCGACGTCTTTCCATATACATGGTAAAGACTTACAGTGGAGTGTGGCTTGATGACCTGACCCGACTAGATCGCCTTAGAGGGGGAGAGGGAGGGGGAGGAGTAGGGGGCTCGGGGCAGTAGGCGATGCGAGAGGGATGGACATAGTACCACCATTGGTGGGATTATTTCTCACATGTGTCGATGAGCTATTCAACAAGGGAATGGCCGTAATCATATTAGATTGTATATTAATGCTAGAAGCCCATTTCTTGATATACATAGCCTCTAGCATCCTTAATTTTCTTTTATCATTACATTGTGTAACTACTTCAGTGTTGTTAACAATGGTTGCTCTATCAAGGGAAGATTGATGTTCGTGCTGAAAATGATTTTTAATCGCTCCCTGTTGGAGGTGGAGCGTTAGGCGACGGCTGAGACTACAGGTCGTAAACCCAATGTATGCACAATGTAGAGCGCGCAGTCTCCATAATTGCAATTGAATTTACACATTGGTTTTTGACCACATTGGTTTTTGACTGAGTCCCAGACTTGCCAAAAAAATAATTTTTAAGCACTAAGGAGCAAGTGCGGGGGTTCATGTAAAAAATCACCATACGTCAGACATGGCTGTCTCCCACCGGTTTGCAGTACATAAAGACGATGTCTTTAATACGTTTGTCGTCTTCCCGGTACGAACTGCTAAAAATATTATGGTAGTAAACTGTGATTTCTTGCTGACATGGGGAGTACTCAGGGGCACGACGGTCTAGCAAGTATTTGTTAATTTGATCAAAATCTGTGTTAGAGTAACCATTGTTAACTAACATCTGACGTAAATGCTGAAGTTCGGCATACAGCAGGTGCCAGGAAGAGCATACCTTAATTGCCCCCTTACGTATACCTTAATTACGCCTCTCTTGTAATCTTGTGTGCATTCGCCCTCACCGTTCATGCACTTCCCGCGTTGGTGGGCTTGCCGTAAACGGAGGTAATAAAAGCATCTGAGGCACCATCTACCATTACGTATTAAAGATATCGTCTTTAGGAACTGCAGACCGGTGGAAGACAGCCATGTCTTACGTATGGTGATTTTTTATAAGAACCCCTACACTTGCTCCTTAGTGCTGAAAAATTATTTGTATGGCATGTCTGGGACTCTGTCAAAAACCAATGTGATGTATAAATTCAATTGCAATAATGAAGACTGCGCGCTCTACAAATGTGCATACATTGGGTTTACGACCTGTAGTCTCAGCCGTCGCCTAGCGCTCCACCTCCAACAGGGAGCGATTAAAAATAATTTTCAGCACGAGCATCATCATGTAATGATATAAGAGAACTGAGGATGATAGAGGCTATCTATATCAGGGAATGGGCTCCTAGCATTAATATACAATCTAATATGATTACGGTCATTTCTTTATTCAATAGCTCATCGAGACATGTGAGAAATAATCCCACCGATGGTGGGATTATGTCCATCCCTCTTGCATCGCCTACTGCCCCGACCCCCCCTACTCCTCCCCCTCCCTCTCCCCCTCCCCCTCTCCTTGGGCGATCTAGTCGGGTCAGGTCATCAAGCCACACTCCACTGTAAGTCTTTCCATGTATATGGAAAGACGTCGCACTGTTCAGTCCGAGAAAAAAATGTAATTGTTCTGTGTTCTGTGTAATTGTGTTGTGATAAATGTAATTATTTTGAAAATGACTCCTTTGAGTCGAAACTTCGAATTTGTTATTAAAATGGTGAACTTTGGACAATTGACTTTCGATCACCCTCCCAAACTCAGACATATAGTGAAAAGAATTGAAAATATTAGGAAGAAGATAGATAATTGTGACAATGCTGTGGTGTTTAACTCAGTGTGTATCAAGGAAAACCTGCGCCCTAAGTATACGATATATATATATATATATATATATATATATATATGTATATATATATACAGTATATATATATATATTTATATACATATATATATATATACAGTATATATATATATATGCGTGTATGTGTGTGTGTGTGTGTGTGTGTGTGTGTGTGTGTGTGTGTGTGTGTGTGTGTGTGTGTGTGTGTGTGTGTGTGTGTGTGTGTGTGTGTGTGTGTGTGTTTGTGTGTGTGTGAGTGTGTGTGTGTGTGTGTGTGTGTGTGTGTGTGTGTGTGTGTGTGTGTGTGTGTGTGTGTGTGTGTGTGTGTGTGTGTGTGTGTGTGTGTGTGTGTGTGTGTGTGTGTTTCATAACTTTTTCCACTTTTTGTAAACTACATCCGTACCTTTATGGGGATTTCTTTTTGTCTCACTTTGCCTGGGAAGACCCATGCATGTCTGATGAAGCAA
>NC_134785.1:33247924-33252924 GCF_046742065.1 Oratosquilla oratoria
TTTTGTGCGAACATAGTCATGAATTTGTTGAAGTGATTTAAGTTGCCTCTATCAGTCATAGGAGAAGAGCTGTCGTATACGATCATAATCGACATGACACATCAGCTGTTGTAATGTGTAGCCATTCCACGTAAGAAAACTTCAACCACACTGCGTTTGTGGAATGTACAGCATTCTTTCTGGGTCTTAACGATGGTGCTAGTGTTAGTAGATTCAGTGTATGCGGTGATTTTAACGGAAACCCACTGGTGTCATTAACAACATCTAAGAAAAGGAGATGCCCTTCTTTGGTGTTCGACAGTAATGTTGTGTACTGACTTTTGTTCACAGATGTTAGTGATGCGATAGACTTTGTTGGCATTGGCCACATTGAAGCAAATGTCGTTAGTGTAGTAACTGTAAACAATAGGTTTCTTTACTTCAGAGGACACTCGTCATATAAGCTGCCCATGTGCATACTGGCAAACAAGACTCCAAGAAGTGAACCCGTGGAAATCCCATCTGTTTTACGGCAGAGGGAGCCGGCTTGGAGAGTAGAGAAGGGCTCCGTGATGTAGGCGTAGAGTAAGCGTCTTAGGATATTCGAAGGGAAGTCAAGGTGTGAGGTACCGGAATGGTAGACTAGTTGTGTGATAACATTGATATATAGTCTCTTTCGTTGGAACATTTGTAAAGCACTCCCCACATCGATAAAAGCTGTATGTTGCAGAGTCTTGGCCTGTTCATAAGTGCAAACTCTGTGGACGAGACTCATTAGAAGTTATATAGGTAGGAAGTGAGATGTATGATTCATGTTTTGGCTATTTAATAGGAAGGAGTCTTGGCCGGTTCATAGGTACAAATCCTATGATTAGGAGTTAGATAGGTAGGAAGTGGGAAGTATGTTTTAGATTTTTGCTATGAAATAGGAAGGCGTCTTGGCCTGTTCATAAGTATAAATCCTGTGGTGGGTGAGAGGCATTAGGAGTTAGACAGGTAGGAAGTGAGAAGTATGTTTCAGGTTTAGGCTATGGAATAGGAAGGAGTAAACCTTTGGAAGATGATAGTGTGGAGAGGATAACCCGGCTTGTGACTTTTAATTGTGCTGTAGATGTATCCAAAGGAAAAATTGTTAATGAATTTGGAAATTCGGAATGACTTGGAGCTGGCATTTGCGTGACCCCCCAATTAGCATTTTTTTTTTTTTTTTTTTTTTTTTGTGCGTTTAGGCGTTCAAATTTTGATACAACTAAAAAGGTATAACTCATTTTCTGGTTACAGTCGTCACAGTACATAATTACGAAGGAAGCACGTTTGTCTGCTTTGATTATAATTATGTTACCACGACTTCTAAGGGAGCGGGCAACATCTCGTTAGCGTGGAAGAAATAGTTTACCACTAAAGAAAATTCTCGCTCTACACGCTTCGCTGACGAGTTCCTCAACGACGGTTTTAGAGATTAATTTTCCGGGCGTGTTGGAGGTCAAGGAGGGAATCTATTAGAGCCTCTATTTCAATTCGTTTTTCGTGTGGGTCTGGGCGCTTGATGTAATGGCAGTGAAGAACGAAATTCAAACATTTTTCCTCTATGGAAAAATAGCGTTCTTTGGTGACATTGATGTAACTTTTGTATGGTACCTCATCTCGTATATCTGTGCCACTCATTCCAATATGTTTCTTGGTATGGACAGTGATAACGTCTTCTGATCTTGCAATAATGCTCGATCAAAGTTAGGCCTTCCGGGTATATGTCATTCTCTGCGTATTGTTCGCAAATGGATAGTTCGGCCTGTAGGCTAAAGTTGCGCTCTTCTAATTTCCTGTTATTTTTCTCTATTTTGAAGCTGAACGTAAGCTCGTATTAATTCAGTTACAGGTTCTACTTCCTGGGATAGTAGAAGGACGAAGTTTTCCCGTAGACAGTTCTTTTTGTAGTTAAAAGAAGCATTCTGTTTAAATATCTTAATTCTAATTTTCACAGAACTCTATAAACTTTGTTACGGTCAAACCTTAGTTGACAGAAGAATGATATACACTCTATATGGCAACCCATATACATGTTCTTCACATAAATATTGATTTATTCAAAGGTTAGTACAGAAATGAATATAAAAGAGAAAACCTGAGACATTACATATAATGAAAATGGAAGAAGTAGAGGTCACGAGGAGTGATGATGTTGTGTATCGTTTTCCATGGGCTGCTTGACGGGTTATGTATTATTTCTACTGCGGACGTAAGAGCGACAGGAGAGGAGAAAGTTCTGGCGTTGAATTTGTTTATTGATGCTAAGTTTAATTCTGTCAGTGTTGACTGCCTCGGCTAAAGCATGTTTACATACAAACATACTCACACACACACACACGTATATATATATATATATATATATATATATATATATATATATATATATATATATATATATATATACATATATATATATATATATGTATATATATATATATATATATATATATATATATATATATATATATATATATTCAAAGGATTACAAGGTAGGAGCATCCCAACAGGATACTTTTTGGTCCATAACTAGGTCTGATGCGAAAAATTATAATAATGATTAATAGATAGATAAATGAATATATAAATAAAGAAAGAAAAAATAATAATATAAATAATGGTTAGTAAAATAAACAAATAAATAGGTACAGATAAGTAATAACCAAAAGAAAAATTGTAAATAATAATAAGTAATAATCAAATAAATAATAATAAACAAACAAATAATATAAAATAAATGTCAGGCATTACAGCATTTTGCTTAGGTGTTTATCTAAACGATTCTTAAAGCTTCGAACTGAGCCACATTGTACTGCCTCTCCAGGAAGCTTATTCCATTCATTAACTACACCTGTTGGCGAAGTTGTTTCTACCCATTTCCAAATTAAGTCTTTATCCTGACAGTTCGAGACCATTAATTCTTGTCGGATTCTCATTTAGTGTCACTTTTGATGCTGTCAATTCCCTCTAGAATCTTAAAGACCTGTATCAAGTCACCTCCCAGTCTACGTTTTGTTAGGGAAAATTTATTCATATTTTAGTCGATTTTGTATGATTTATTTTTTATATTTGGAATCATTTTTGTGGCTCACCATTGTATTGTTTCCAATCTGTCAAATATTCTTATGAGATTCGGTGACCATGCGGAAACAGCATATTCTAAATGTGGACGAACAAGTGTTTTATATAGCTTGTTAACGAGAGGTGAACTTTTGAAATCAAAAGATAGCGCAATCAGTCCTTTAATCTTACTTGCTTTCTCAGAGGTTGAAATACAATGCTTAAATATTTTGACATAGTTACTGATAATTACGCCGAGATCCTTTTCACTATTTGCTTTTGTTAATCGTGCTTTATGCTTTTTTTTTTTTTTTACCTATGTGCATAACCTTGCATTTATTTGTGTTAAATTTCATTAGCCACTTTTCAGACCATTGCTGTAGTTTATCTAAATATTCTTGAATATTAATTTGTTTAAATAATCATTTGCCATTCCGCACAGTTTTGTATCATCAGCAAACATGGAGACAATAGCTTTCAGTCCGTGGTCTATATAATTTTTACATACCATGAATAGTAGTGGCCCAAGAACGGAACCCTGAGGAACTCCACTAGTAATTTTTTTCCATCTAAAGGTTTTGCCATTAAAAAAAAAAAATCTGTTTTCGATCGTTTAAGCAATTACTAGTCCAGCTTAAAAGACTACCACTCATTCCGTGTGAAGCTGATTTAGTAACTAGTCTTTCGTGTGGGACGGTATCAAAAGGTTTTGCAAAGTCTAGATATATTAAAACTATATATTTTTTTGCCATAATTCCAGGTGAACATATATATATATATATATATATATATATATATATATATATATATATATATATATATATACACTAGAAAACTCCTAGACCCTCTTATACCTTTACTTATTTAGGAATGTCCCCTTTGGGGCTATAGGTAGCAGGACCCCTAATCCTATCCCCGTCCCGTTTTTTGTCGCCTCTTCTTTTCCCCCACCACAGGGTAGGCGAAAAAAGGAAATGAATACTCAGAGAAATGGCACAGGACACTAACAAGGGGTTGGGGGACAGCATAACGGAGGGACAGACCCTAAAGTATCAACTGCATGCTGCTTTGCCACTTTGCCACAAAAACTTGCAGCCAATAACATACAGTCAATACCTCAGACGGGGTACCCCCAGCTACTCCACCCCCCTCCCCTCCGTGTAAAGGGAAAAAAAAGCCTTTGGTATATGTATGTATACACACACACACACATATTTATATATATATATATACATATATATATATATATACATATATACATATATATATATATATATATATATATATATAATGTACCTTGGTCAGACCGGAAGGGATCTAAACACCAGGTTAATGGAGCACAAAAGATCCATTAGGTATGCCCAAGAAAATTCCGCTGTATTCCAGCACGTCAGTACCAAAAATCACAGTCTTGACTAAGACAAGGCCAAAATTTTGTTCAAGTCCAACTGTAGTTTTAGAAGAAAATTTTTTGAATCAGCCTTAATCGAAGAATGTCCGAATTTGAATATCTCCAAAGGTCAATGGTCCCCGGACATAATCTCACGGCTAGCTGTGAGCCGCTTGGTTAAGAATTATCACCCTCCTGACCCTGCTTCCCGCCTGTTTCACTCATGACCTCACACCTCCACCCACACATCCCCTCACCTCTGACTCCGCCCTGCGTGACGGGTCGTCCGGTTTTAGCTCTGCGTGTTCCCCTTCTACTCACATCTCATCGTACTTATGTCTCTGCAAATTCCTGTAATCTGTACTTACCTGAAGAGGGCTATAGCTATTATCCGAAATATAGAAGTTACACATTCTTCTAAAGTTTCCTTTTATTCCGGCTGTGGGTTCTTCGTGATTATCGTTTACAAATGTGCAACAACATTTTGTCTTAGTGATATATATACATATATATATATAAATATATATATATATATGTACATATATAT
>NC_134785.1:33270424-33272924 GCF_046742065.1 Oratosquilla oratoria
TATATTCTAGTCTGCTGTTTCTTCTCTAATCAAACTAATCCAATACGGTGGTATATTTCAAAGACTTTTTCCCAATCAATTTTGCCCGTTAGTACGTTAGCTCAGCAGATTGGTTCAGGTCATACTTCGCACGATGTAGGCCTAAATTCGAATCACACACATACCCGTGACTTCATATAACCCATTAAACTCCGATGACAAGATGTCTCGTCATTTGGTCAAATAAAACAAAAAATCATAAAACACCAAAATGTTTGATCAAACAGCACCAGAAAAATATGACGTCAGTCCTCCTCGCTTCGCTCGCGAGCGAGGACTGACGTCATATTTTTCTGGTGCTGTTTGATCAAACATTTTGGTGTTTTATGATTTTTTTTTTATTTGACCAAATGACAAGACATCTTGTCATCGGAGTTTAATGTGTTAACCGCCTGAAGAGTCCTCACGCACATGATGGAATACCTTCTGGCGCCAAACGACTTTATTCACGTCAATGGTGGCCCTAAAATCGTGAAACGATGTACACAACGCCTCCAATGGTTTTATAAAGTGCACTAATTACACTGGAGTCCCAAAAGAAGTGAAATAATGTGCCCAATATTTAGAATGCTTTGAATTTTTTTTATCCTTGTATACCATGGAGGTGTTTCATCTTTGCTCTGTCTTCTGCCAGGTGTTGTTCATCTGTTCCATGTCGACGAGGTGAAACCAATTTCACTAAACTCTTTCCGACACGGAAGAGAAAGAGAGAGGAAAGGTACGAATTCTTTCAGTCTTGCTACAAATAAGCTGTTATTTGGGTGAGTAATGTACCCTCAAAGCCTCACTGGAGTGTTCAAAGACGATCTGTGGGACACTCTTTATCAAGCTGACTTGTCTACTTCCAGGAATACTTTAAATATCATAGGAAGTTGTTTAATGAGTTGCCCATGATGGAATACAATGAGAAACTACAGCGTATGAAATGTTGATGCTTTCGCATACAAAACTTTTACTCTACAACGAAAGATGATTTTGTTTAACTAAAGTTTATCATCAAATTTTTCATTTAGTTTTATTTCAACTGATTATTTGATTTCAGTTGAACATTTTGCTCGAAATATAACAAGAAGTTAATTCGACAAAGATACAAAAATGACTAAATATATTTGGTTTAAATTTAATTCATCTTTTCACACTGTGGCATTTCCAAAGTTAACTCGATAAAGACAAAAAAATGAGTAAATGCATTTGGTGTGGATGCAATTTATCATTTTGTTCTTCACCATTTCCGAGGTTAATTTGATAACGATAGAAAAATGAGTGGATATATTTGGTTTGGATACACTCTTTAATTTCGTTCTGCGTCATTTCCAAATTTAATTCGCTAAAGACAGAAAAATGAGTAAATATATTTGGTTTGAATTCAATTGATCATTCTGCTCTACGTCATTTCCGTTTGACAAGCGTTGACGACAGACGACAGAGCGTTATTCATTTGTTTCTGGAAATCGAGCCGTCTGCACAACTACGGTTTCCACTTTCTATATTTGTCTAGCCTTGATACATGATACCCGTTTGTCCAGCAAACAGGAATGGAAACGTAAATTGCATACACAGATATGATGGCCTACCACTGACCATTCATGAAATAAAAAACAGAGGCGTTTATGTAACAAACGAGACAGCCTCTGACTCTCAATAGATATGCTGTATATGCAAACATACGAACACATATAGGAGCGGAAGAAAATACTCTCATGCATAGGAATGGAGATAGTTCAGTTTGATATAGCTACATTCATAGAAACTTACATCAAAGACACCCATAACAGATACACAGGATAAGACAAAAAAAAATCCTATGTTGGATATTGTGTAGCGCCTTTTAACGGAGCTATATTATCAGATTATATGCTTTTTTGTTTGAAAGTACATACAAAATGTGTGTGTGTGTGTGTGTGTGTGTGTGTGTGTGTGTGTGTGTGTGTGTGTGTGTGTGTGTGTGTGTGTGTGTGTGTGTGTGTGTGTGTGTGTGTGTGTGTGTGTGTGTGTGTGTGTGTGTGTGTGTGTGTGTGTGTCTGTGTCTATGTGTGTGTGTGTGTGTGTGTGTGTGTGTGTGTGTGTGTGTGTGTGTGTGTGTGTGTGTGTGTGTGTGTGTGTGTGTGTGTGTGTGTGTGTGTGATTCAACATAGGCTTGGATCACGTGTTAGACTTGTGATCGACAGCAATTTCCCACCCGGAAGAGGGCTCAAAGTTTATATATGACCGATCTATGGGTAATGCTGTGACTTACACGAGAGTTAGAGTAACAATTCATAGAGCAACGATACTGAAATTATTTCAGCCCTGGGCGGGATTCGAACCCGGACCGCCGTAGTGGCAGTCGGGAACTCTAACCACTGCGCCACGAGGTGTGTGTGTGTGTGTGTGTGTGTGTGTGTGTGTGTGTGTGTGTGTGTGTGTGTGTGTGTGTGTGTGTGTGTGTGTGTGTGTGTGTGTGTGTGTGTGTGTGTGTGTG
>NC_134785.1:33282924-33285424 GCF_046742065.1 Oratosquilla oratoria
GATGTACACCACACATACGCTCAGACAAACATACGCACACTCACACGTTTAACTAAGTTCATGACATGATAGGTGGTCAAAATTATTTGGTTTTAATAATATAAGAATTATGAGGAGAGAGAAAGACGAGAAAGCCTTTGAAGCTGAAGTAAGTCATGAGATATATGAATGAATCCAGAAATAGACAATTAATTCAGTACAAAGAAATGTATTATACGAGAAATGGTTATAAGTAAGACAAGACCATCAAAAATCTTGAAGAGGAAAATTGAAACAATTACGTAACTGAAGACTGGAAAGAACTTGAGATGCTGTTCGTGCGAAATAGTTTCGGAAAAAGAAAACACCAAGAAAATTACAGGGAAATTTTCTATAATGTTGACATAAATATGAGTAGCATTATGTTATACCACTGATTTGCTTCATACACATGCGCGCGCACACACACACACACACATACACATACACACACACACACACACACACACACACACACACACACACACACACACACACACACACACACACACACACACACACACACACACACACACACACACACACACTCACACACACACACACACACACACACACACACACACACACACACACACACACACACACACACACACACACACACACACACACACACACACACAC
This sequence comes from Oratosquilla oratoria, assembly GCF_046742065.1. Taxonomy (NCBI): domain Eukaryota; kingdom Metazoa; phylum Arthropoda; class Malacostraca; order Stomatopoda; family Squillidae; genus Oratosquilla; species Oratosquilla oratoria. The sequence goes on from NC_134785.1 coordinate 33,283,585, forward strand.
ACACACACACACACACACACACACACACACACACACACACACACACACACACACACATACACACACACACACACACAAACATACACACACACACACAACACACACACACACATATATATATATATATATATTTATATATATATATATATATATATATATATATATATATATAATGCATATATATATATGCATATATATATACATATATATATATATATATATACATACATATATATATATATTTATGTATATATATATATATATATGTGTGTGTGTGTGTGTGTGTGTGTGTGTGTGTGTGTGTGTGTGTGTGTGTGTGTGTGTGTGTGTGTGTGTGTGTGTGTGTGTGTGTGTGTGTGTGTGTGTGTGTGTGTGTGTGTGTGTGTGTGTGTTAGCATGTATATACAGTACATGTTGCTCTCCGTATATGTCAACTTGAGGGACCCTTGTCACAGCATATAATTGAATAGTTTGAGTACTAAGTTAAACTCTTTTATCTCCAACATTTACTTACCTTTCATGCATATATAAGAATGTATACATCTTTGTATACAATTTTTTCCAGCTAATGGAATGTCTTCATTGCTTTGTGGGTTCTTGAACTTTGAAACTACATTTAAACTGGCAAAGTCTAATTTCAAATATTTGTTTCTGTCTAATGTCCGACAATCTTCTTAAGTTTTAAGATACACCTCTGTGTTCTAGTGATTTAATCCTAGATATCCCTGCCTAGTCAGTAGCCATTCTCATTTATCTCACTGGCTATTGTGCGTGTGATTATTCATGTACATGACAAGTAATTAATCATCAAATCCTTGAGCGCGGGCCTTCGTGTGATGTAACGAATACTTGATCTAATATGTTTAAGCATATATCAATTTTCTACTTATTTATTTATTCAAATATTTTTATCCAAATACTTATTTTATTCATTCTACTTAATTATTTGTTCATTTATTCATTTATTTGTTTATTTATCAATTTATTTGTAAATAGAATTATTTATAACCTTTTTATTTATTTATCTGTTTACTTATTTCTTTGTCTCTTTATCTATTTACTTTCTTATTTTTAATTTGTCTATCTCGCTATTTATTTATTTGTTTACTTGTTTATATATATATATATATATATATATATATATATATATATATATATTGAGGTGTGAAGACAGAATGAGTGGTAGGGTGGTGAGTTTAAATGCCAAGAATCCATTGAAGTTTTATTTCTGACGTTTCGTCCAACTAGGACTTCGTCAGAGTAGAAGTCCTAGTTGGACGAAACGTCAGAAATAAAACTTCAATGGATCCTTGGCGTTTAAACTCACCACCCTACCACTCATATATATATATATATATATATATTATATATATATATATATATATATATATATATATATAGTTATTCACTTATCTGTCTATTAAATTATTTGCTTATCATTTTCATATTTCGTCCCATAAGAGTGTCTTTTCAGCTATACCTAACAACACGTCCTATTTACACGCCGTAAGAGAAGAAAATCATCAGCTCCTGCGCATTCGGTGGGAGTACAGGATACCCAACACAGAGGATTTGGAACGCGCCTGGATGTGCATTGTGCAGCATACCTGCCTCTCTCAGAGAAATGCTCCTTTTTTCTTTTAAAGCGGAGCTATACATGTACTCCTCCAGTCCTCCGATACTCTACCCTCCCTTGGACACAGATTAAACAACCTCACTTGCCAGTTCACTATTACTCTGTCTCCCTTCTTCAGAACCTTTGTATGACACCCATCTAACTCAGGTGCCTTACATGCTCTCATAATTTTCAAAACTACTTACATCTCTTTCTCTCTCTCTC
>NC_134785.1:33290424-33295424 GCF_046742065.1 Oratosquilla oratoria
TGTGTGTGTGTGTGTGTGTGTGTGTGTGTGTGTGTGTGTGTGTGTGTGTGTGTGTGTATGTGTGTGTGTGTATGTGTGTGTGTGTATTCACCTCGGATCTGCTGCAGTCTCTGTCGAGACAGCCAGACACCACCCTACGGCAGTGAGCACAGAGCTCATTATTTGCCGATCTCTGGGTAGGTCTGAGACCACTCACACACCACACACCGGGACAGCAAGGTCACAACTCCTTGACTAACGTCCCGTACCTACTCACTGCTAGGTGAACAGGGGTTACACGTGAAAGGAGACAAACCCAACTTATCTCCGCCCGGCCGGGGAATCGAACCCCGGTCCTCTGGCTTGTGAGGCCAGTGCTTTACCAATCCACCACCGAGCCGTGTGTGTGTGTGTGTGTGTGTGTGTGTGTGTGTGTGTGTGTGTGTGTGTGTGTGTGTGTGTGTGTGTGTGTGTGTGTGTGTGTGTGTTTGTCCTTATTTCATGCGTTTATATTTTACATACTATATGTGCGTATATAAAATCTGATTTGTCCTTATGCAGATATACACTGTATATGATGTTCTATGTGCTCTGTACAATACCTCCTGTAAATAATTATCATTAATATAATACACAAGTGATAAAGTCGACTAGAAGTAATTTTTACAGTGGCCCATCCATTCATCTATACATCCATTCATCCATTCAATATTTTTTACATACAATACGTATGTGGCAATAATGACATACATCACTAACATATATTACAAGCTATGACATTACACATATGACAGATTTGGAACATAATATGACAAATTATGACATAAATAACAATTATGACACGTGACATATGCTACATCATATGTGATTTACATGGCATATTATATGAAGTATTATAGCATGGTACATGAAATGATGCATGACATATGACATATTACATGTAGCATGACATAATGTATTATATATATGACATTATGCAAAACATTTGACATCACAAAGCACGTATGATATTATAAGTGTCATATATGGCTACACGTGATATGACATGTGTCGTGATATGTAATATATGATATATAATATATCAACCGCTTGGGAGCTGGCCCCGTGGGTGGCTGGGGTGGAGTGGTGGTGGGATCGAGTCACTCACACGCCGTCGCCAATCACCAAGGCTTCTTCGACCCAGCAAACTCCCATGCAGCCATTCCCAACAACGATCAGCAGGATCGGTCGACTTGCACCAGGAACGAGTTCTTTCGACGTCCGTCATCACAATAGAAAAGTTATTTGATATGTGCAACTTCGACACATACTTGTGCTGAGTAAACCATTCAACAGCTTCATAGCGTTTTAGTGCAATCAATTTGACTTGAAACTACATTAAGAAGGGTTCAAATGCCGAATGTTCACGTCTTATGAAAGACATCTTTACAACCTAGCATTCAATGGAGGCGGGATATCATTGTTTCATAAGGGAGTTTAGGACCTTTGCATTTCAGAGTATCCATACTTTGTAGGTTTCATGCCTTACTGCCTTACTGCCCAATGCTCATTCTACCCAGATTACTTTTTTTTTTAGGCAACTTTATTCGATATGATATTTAGACCGACCAAGACTCCATTATATTCCAGGTCCAACCTTCGTTTAAAAAGAATATAAAAAGTACAGCATAACAGTGAAGGAGTTGGATTGTATCTATAAGTTCGACTTATTCCATACTGGTGCAATTCGTTTGTCACAGGTGGAGAGTTTGAACCTCAGCAACCTGATTTTAGATCAAATATTCACATATTTCATTGGAAAACATCACAGATACATCCCCAGTGATGGATACGGGTCGAACTACCATTTCCATTGCTCAAAGGAAACTCAGAACAAAAAACAAACAAACAAACAAACAAAATCTGGATTAAAAGAGCATTAACCCCTTCCACCAGAATGGCTGGTTTCATGATTTCGTCCTGACGAATCTATTGAGCTTCAGAGAAGCCCCTAGAGAGCAAGGTCTACGTTCTTGGTAATGACTGATAGCCTATTCCACGTTGTGAAGCAAATCATAGCTTATTTTCTGGTGAGTAATATACGATTTCATTTAGTGGAACAAAGATTTTTTGATCGACCCACACACTCAAGTCCATATTTCAATGGAATAAAATCGTCTTGGGTCAGTCAGAACAAAATGTATAAAAAATATTGCAGCGTAAATAAGACTAATATTATACCACATTACAAAACTAATGATGTCACGGAATCTAAACACAAATTCATTTCAAATAGAATCAAATATATCAGGCTTAATGAGAATGACAAGATAATTAGCTTAAATTTACGACATTGTTATTTGATTTTGACTTTCAAATAGGCATTATCCTTTACAGAGGTGGACCTCCATTTTTTTTTTTTCTATTGTATATCTGTCTTTGTGTCTGTTAACATCAACTAAACCCCTATAAGAAGGAAGGAAAGATATTTGTGTGCTACCAACCCCTCTCCGCAATACAAATATGCAATATCATTTTTCTTTTTCCTTTTTTCAATTTTCTTTCTTTTCCTTCTTTTATTTTCTTTTATTGTGATCTTCAAAATTTGGATCTGTATGTTACTGATTATCCGAAATTTATTTCTATTAGGATCTCCATTCCCATCATTACTATTATCAATATGACATTCTATATTCTAGAAAATGTATGTTCGGAAGAAAATCAACTCATAACTTCCATTTACTGGTGTTATGGTTATCTACGGTCTTTCTTTTTATTTCTATTTTTGTCACTTATTGACATTCACTTTTTCTCCTCTGTCATAAACTTTAAATGGGTATTGAACGAATCGTTTAGTCTATAGCTCAAAGGATCATCATTATTTATGAGCTTCGGTGCCTTTCCACAAAACATCTGCGCATATTGGACTTCATTTTATGTATATATACTGTACACATACACATACACATACATTTATATATATATATATATATATATACATAATATATATATACATAATATATATATACATATGTATATATATATACATATATATGTATATATATGTATATATATATATATATATATATATATGTACAATATATATATATATATATATATATATATATATATATATTCTTCGTAACGTAATATATATACACCATATCTAACCACACCCACAACCATACAACTAACCCCTATATAACGAAGCTAACACCTATGAATATATCTAATCTCACATACGGCAACCCTCAAAATCTACCCCTCACCCCTTTATCATAGGACGGCTGTGCCGCCAGAGATAGGACTGCCGAGGTCACCGCCTTGGCCATAGGACTGCTCAGGTCACCTACCTGGCAGGAGGCATTGCCGAGTTCAAGGCCCGGCACTGGGAGTACCTAGGTCACGTACCTAGCATTCGGGGCTGTCTAGGTCAAGGACCTAGTTGTACAAAATCTTGATACCTGAATAAAGCCAACAAAGTCCAGCAGAGACTCTACCTCGCCCGGTAATCCACCATTATATGTAGCAAAATATATTTGTTTTGTTACACTGGTGGCGAGCGGTGTTTCTACGTCTAATCAGTAGAGGTCTAATTGAAATCGTAGTCCTCAGCCACTCAAGCCACGTCTACCAGGTTGCCTACCAGCCACGCTTACCATTCCAAGGAACAGACCACTGTCTGCAAAGGAGGCACCGCCTGTCTTCGATTTCTCATATCTTCAATCAAAAGTCCCCTGAATCAAGCCACAGGATTCCCTTCAGCTCCGCATACACTTCGATCAAATCACATTGACTTCAAGCAGCCCAGAGCATCGTCAGCACATCTATACATCACCCCTCCACCAACCGCTCCCTTCAAGACGACACTCTGCCGACCACCACAGCTGTGACCTGCAGTTATAGTCACCTTAGAATCCGTGTTAAAATAAAAAAGACTCGATTTCAAACCTCGTATTCAATCAAGCCCCCAGAATTGAGGTACCTAGCAACAGAATTCCATTCAGCACGCTTCCAAGCGAGCGACACATCTAACGCCACCCCTCCATCAACCCCTCCTTTCGAGACGTCACTTTGACTTCTAAGAACATTTGCCGATCGCCAAAGGTGTGACCTACATTTATAACCATCTTAGAATTGGTGATGAAATCGTAAAACATTCTATTTTGAACCACCTGGTGTCAGTACGCTACCAATAGAAGACATCTGTTTGCAGAAAGACCACTGTCAGAACAGAAATAGCGTCTGTCAACTCAACGCATCACCGCATCAAGATTCCACTCAGCTACGCGCACCTCCCAGCTGATTGAGCCACAAAACTCCATTCAGCTACATGCATCACCCAGATGATTGAACTTCAGTCAAACCACAATTCTCCATTCAGCTACGCCCATCTTCCAGGTGATCAAACCACAAGACTCCATTCAGCTACGCCCACCTCCCAGATGATCGAACCACAAGACTCCATTCAGCTACGCCCACCTCCCAGATGATCGAACTTCAATCAAACCACAAGACTCTCATCAGCACCGAGCACCTCCTAGTGAGAGGGCATCTATACAATACATTTCTCAACCAGCCATTCTCCTCCGAGGCTTCTGATGAACGACGCAAATCCGCACGCTCAGCAAAACGACCCACTAATTAAGTATTACCACTGATCCCTCTACTTCTTCAAACAGAAACCAGACGACTTCAATCAGCTGTAGAGATCCAGCGCACCAACTTGAAGGCCGACCCGGTACCCCAGAGACTTCAGTCAGGACGCATTGGACCTAGGGCAAAGAGATTTGTCTAGAGGCACATACGCCGTCCCCAACTAACATCATCAGTCATCGTGAGTATAAAACATCGACTCCCACTAATTATTCTTTGTATAATTCAGGAGCCGGACGAGAGCCTGCCCTCCATTCGTCTCCACCCCTTCATGACCAGCCAGACCTGGAACTTCGCGACAGTTAAGCGCAAACCTGCTTAACCTACCTGCTGCCTTCCACCTGCCTCCACCTCCCTTTCACCCACGATCAGGAACTTCTCATCGG
>NC_134785.1:33302924-33307924 GCF_046742065.1 Oratosquilla oratoria
CTAACCTATTCATACCGAAAGTTCCTCATCCTTTTATTTTGGCTGTCGTCAATCTACTCTATCGATTTTCGCGGTTCCCCCTTTTTTAAGGAAAGGGTATTTAATCTTCCATACTGATTGTCGCTAAGCTATTGTGCTCATCTTCGCGGCATCTTCTCGTTAACGAGAATGCTATCTGTAGCTCGTTCAGTGAACCGCGTCAGGGTGAGAACACAGAAAGCCATTACCATCCTGGTCGGAAGATATATAGTTTAAGTACAGAAGAAAAAATGGGGCTGGAAATGTGTGGGTCTCAAGTACGGTTTCCTATGTACAGTTCTTGGAATATTCTTATACTGAAATGGGTGTCAATGAATATCTGTGTGTTTTTGTGTGTGTGTGTGTGTGTGTGTGTGTGTGTGTGTGTGTGTGTGTGTGTGTGTGTGTGTGTGTGTGTGTGTGTGTGTGTGTGTGTGTGTGTGTGTGTGTGTGTGTGTGTGTGTGTGTGTGTGTGTGTGTGTGTGTGTGTGTGTGTGTGTGTGTGTGTGTGTGTGTGTGTGTGTGTGTGTGTGATTTATTGATAATGGGTGATTTCAATTTTATTGACATTGATTGGATGACCCTTGAACATGGCCATATAGGTAGTCGCTTGATTGATTTTCTTGGTGACAATAACTTAATTCAGCATGTAAAAGAGCCCACAAGATATGGAAACTTACTCGATCTTTTGATCACTAGCCGCGAAAGTATGGTAACTGATGTAGAAGTCGGTGAATCTGTTGCAAATAGCGATCACAACTTAGTCAGATTCAAACTCCTAAACAATTTTAGAATAGATACTTGTGCTTCTAAAATACCCGATTTCAGTAAAGCTCAGTTCATAGGACTACGTCAGGAGCTTCAGCTTACAGATTGGGAGGCAAAATTAAACGAAAGGCCTGTAGATCAGATGTGGGAAATATTTCAAAATACGCTCACTAAGATGATTCAAACTTACATTCCTTTTAAGGACAGACGTCCCCCAAATCAGGCTCGCCCAAAGTGGCTCGACAAAGAAACTGAAAAAAAGTATTGCTAAAAAGAGACAGGCTTATAAGAAATATAAGTGCTCGGGTGCATCTAATGACTATGAAAGTTATGTATTAATACAGAGAGATTTAAAAAAGACAATAAGAAAAAGAAAACGACAATACGAAATGAACATCGCTGATAAATCCAAAGAGAATCCCAAAGAATTCTATAGTTGCATTAGAGATAAAAAGGTTGTTAGGAATCACATTGGTCCACTATTATCTGCTGACGGTCAACTTGAATATTCAAATGAAGGAATGTGTAACATCTTAAACAATTATTTTAGCTCGGTATTCGTAAACGAAACACCTCAAAGTGAATTCCAAACTGAAACCTGTGAAAAGTCTGGGGTAAACTTACTCACTACGGTAAATATAACAAAAGAAAAAATTAAAAGGTGTATAGACAAACTCAAAGTTAATAAAACACCAGGGGCTGACGGTTGGCATCCAAGAATCTTAAAGGAAATGAAAAATGAGATTGTTGTTCCATTAGAAATTATTTTCAAGAAATCCATCATATCCGGAGATGTTCCAAGAGAATGGAAGCTAGCTAACGTTACTCCCATATTCAAAAAAGGTGACAAAAAGAAACCAAATAACTATAGGCCTATAAGTTTGACTTCAATCGTAGGAAAAATAATGGAAACTATCATCAGAGATGCTATCGAATATCATTTAGAAAGTAACCGTTTGATAAATGATAGCCAGCATGGTTTCAGACGGAAACGTTCTTGCGTGACTAACTTACTCGAATTCTACAACACAGTTATCTCGAATTATGACAAAAGAAACAATATAGATCAAATATATATCTAGACTTTGCAAAAGCTTTTGATACCGTCCCACACGAAAGACTACTTACTAAATTAGCTTTGCATGGAATAAGTGGTAGCCTATTAGGCTGGACTAGTAATTGGTTGAATGGTCGAAAACAGAGAGTTGTTTTAAATGGAAAAACTTCTGGATGGAAAAATGTTGCAAGTGGAGTTCCTCAGGGTTCCGTTCTTGGGCCACTTCTATTCATAGTATATATAAATGATATAGACCATGGACTAAAATCTACTGTTTCCAAATTTGCTGATGATACAAAACTGTGCGGAGTGGCAAATGATCACTCAAACCAATCAGATATTCAAGAAGATTTAGATAAATTACAGCAATGGTCTGAAAAGTGGCTAATGAAATTTAACACAAGTAAATGCAAGGTAATGCACATAGGTAAAAATAACAGTAAGTACGATTACAAGTTATTTGGAAATTCGTTAACAAAAGTGGATAGTGAAAAAGATCTCGGCGTAATTATCAGTAACGACCTCAAATCATCCAAGCAGTGTATTTCAGCCTCTGAGAAAGCAAATAAGATTCTGGGATTGATTGCGCGATCTTTTGATTTCAAAAGTCCATCACTCATTAACAAGCTATATAAATCGTTAGTTCGTCTACATTTGGAATATGCTGTTTCCGTATGGTCACCGAATCTCATTAAAGACATTGACAGATTGGAAAAAGTACAACGGCGAGCCACAAAACTGATTCCAAATATCAAAAATAAATCATACGAAAATCGACTTAAGCACATGAATCTGTTTTCCCTAAAAAAGCGTAGACTCAGAGGTGACTTGATACAGGTCTTTAAGATTTTAAAGGGAATTGACAACATCAAAAGTGACCAAATTTTCACATTGAATGAGAATCAGACAAGAAACAATGGTCTCAAACTGTCCGGAAATAGATTCAATTTGGAAGTAGGTAGACACAACTTTGCCAACCGTGTAGTTAATGAATGGAATAAACTTCCTGCACAGGTAGTGCAATGTAGTTCAGTTCGAAGCTTTAAGAATCATTTAGATAAATACCTAAGTAAGATGCTGTAATGATTATAATTTATGTTATATTATTTGTTTTTGTTTTGTTATAATTTGTCTGCGATTTTCATTTATCATTAGTTATGTCAATTTATTATCATTTACTATTTACCTGTTTGTTTATTATTTTAACTATACCTATGCATTTATTTATGTATTTTATTTGTTATTTACATTATTATAGTTTTTATTTATTATTTTATTATTAATATTATTTTTTTTTTTTTTTTTTTTTTTGCATCCGACCTAGATATGGATCAAAAGGTCTCCTGTCGGCATGCTCCGTCTTTGTAATCCTTTGTGTGTGTGTGTGTGTGTGTGTGTGTGTGTGTGTGTGTGTGTGTGTGTGTGTGTGTGTGTGTGTGTGTGTGCGTGTGCGTGTGCGTGTGCGTGTGCGTGTGTGTGTGTGTGTGTGTGTGTGTGTGTGTGTGTGTGTGTGTGTGTGTGTGTGTGTGTGTGTGTGTGTGTGTGTGTGTGTGTGTGTTCACGCATGCGCGGCACATAACCGCGTCTCTCCCTATTCATCCGAAAGCGGATGTGTTCCTGCACACGTACGCACGTTCGTCTGTGTGAGTCGAGTGAGGGGGCGTGGCCAGCCTCCTAAGAAGACGAAGAAGAGGATGTCGCCTTTTCAGAGTTAATGACTGGGAAGGGTAATGGCGGGAACATTAGAGGCCGGCCCGGCCCGCAGAGGGCTGGACAAAGAGCTTCTTCATGACATACCCCGTGATTTCAGCAGAGGTTAGACGAGAGCCTGGAGTCATACCTTGGCATCTTTTAGCCTCCGGAAGGCCTTGGCGGAAAGAAAACGTCGGAGATGAAGAGATGCATCTATGTCAGCAGACTTCAAAGGGTCTGATGACAAACACGACTCAAACTCGATTTCTTCTCAGCTCCTTCTGCCACTTTGAGGGAGACCATTTTTTGACGAACACGTAAATACGCAAGGAAGGGTGGGGATGGCGTGAGTAATAAATATAATGGACTTTGAACCATATGTTGAGTGGTGTGGATCCATACATACATATAAACACACATTCAAACTAATACGCACATTGATACAAACACATATACACACACGCACACACACACCACACTCACACACACACACACACACACACACACACACACACACACACACACACACACACACACACACACACACACACACACACACACGCACACACACACATGTATACAGTCGATATACATAGAGACATGAGAACGCATGCGTTACACATCTCCATATATTTGATTAAAAATGGAAACACACCCTTTGCTTCCAAATGCATCGCAAGAGTAAAGCAGCCAGACTGTGAGAATAATACCCGCCATGGGTCGAACCCTCTAACCCTGTTCCCGGCGACTGGATCACATAGATGTGAATGAAACAGCCTGAAGGTGACATAACAAGTGTCACTCAGTGTCATAAGAAGCACCTGGTGCGAGATGGGCTAAGCGGAGGACATAAAGTAAACACTGTGTGCGACATATGCTTAAGGATGTGCAAACAGTAATTCCACGCAATTCATTATCGTGAGCCTTTCAGCTGGCGTCCCAGTCACAATGAAACATTCCTTACGACAACACATATGTGGTTGTATCAGACATACATGTACAAGCAGTGCAACACTGTATCGTTTTGTGTCATATGTCGAGACACATTTAGGAAGTAAAGCGTGTATTGCATGTAATAGTTTGTGATGTTTGTTACTCACTTTACTACCATAGGGACCACGCACAAACGAATGAAATATGTACTGCATGAATGTAGTTAATCGAGAATGACATAACCTTATCACTGACGAAAAGTTAAAACTTAACACAAATTTGAATATTGTAGTCGAGCGACAGCCAGAAAAATTATAAAAACGTCACTCGATAGAATCATACTACAAACTTTACAAATAATGAATAGGGTCTAATATTTTACCACTCACACACACACACACACACACACACACACACACACACACACACACACACACACACACACACACACACACACACACACACACACACACACACACACACACACACACACACACACACACACACACACACACACACACACATACACAGA
>NC_134785.1:33312924-33315424 GCF_046742065.1 Oratosquilla oratoria
TAGTTAATGAATGGAATAAACTTCCTGCACAGGTAGTCCAATGTAGTTCATTTCGAAGCTTTAAGAATCATTTAGATAAACACCTAAGCAAGATGCTGTAAGGATTATAATTTATTTTATATTATTTGTTTTTGTTTTGTTATCATTTGTCTGTCTGATTTTCATTTATGATTAGTTATATGTCAATTTATTATTATTTACTATTTACCTGTTTGTTTATTATCTAACTATACCTATGCATTTATTTATGTATTTTATTTGTTATTTACATTATTATAGTTATTATTTATTATTTTATTATTATTATGATTTTTTGTTGCATCCGACCTAGATATGGACCAAAAGGTCTCCTGTCGGCATGCTCCGCCTTTGTAAAAAACAGCAGAAGAGAAGACTTGGCTTGGGGTTGACTATTGATCATTTAGTCAAAAGTAAGATTACGCAAACAGAACAGAAGAGCCGCTTCCTCTTGCATTTAGTTACAAAAGAAAACTCCACTATATTCCGGCAAGACCTTCCAAGAAGGTTTTCTGAGTGTTGAGAAAATAAAAGGAGCCCCGAAGGCAAGAATTATTGCGTTTTCCTCGGCAAGCTAGACTTTTGCTCCTGACCTCATGTGTCTGAGGGCGTGAAAAGGGGATGTGTGTCTGTGTGTGAGTCTCTACTTACTCTGTAGGTTTATTTTGCTTTTCGCTTGTTCACGTGTGGTCGTCGGTTGGTGTGCCAATGTGTGGCCATGTTTCTGCCCAAGTGTGCATGCTTTCGTTGTTTTTGTGTGTGTATCAAAAACTGTGTATATAGATACTATTGATGACTTTTGACAAGAACGAGCCGAACTATATCACCCTGTGCCTTCTTTCATACTATTTAGATTCAAACAGCAAGCTATGTTTATTTCTATTTTTTTTATGCTTATTGTATAGATCAACCTTCCAAAGGCTAACAGGAAAGGCTGAAAATAGCAGTTGTTTTACTCCAATTCTGCAATTTACTCTACACAAAGAGAGGCCATATGCTAAGCATTCGAAATGCCATGTGTGTATATATTTTGTGTGTGTGTGTGTGTGTGTGTGTGTGTGTGTGTGTGTGTGTGTGTGTGTGTGTGTGTGTGTGTGTGTGTGTGTGTGTGTGTGTGTGTGTGTGTGTGTGTGTGTGTGTGTGTGTGTGTGTGTCTGTGTGTGTGTGTGTGTGTGTGTGTGTGTGTGTGTGTGTGTGTGTGTGTGTGTGTGTGTGTGTGTGTGTGTGTGTGTGTGTGTGTGTGTGTGTGTGTGCGTGTGTGCGTGTGTGTGTGCGTGTATATATATATATATAATATATATATATGTGTGTGTGTGTGTGTGTGTGTGTGTGTGTGTGTGTGTGTGTGTGTGTGTGTGTGTGTGTGTGTGTGTGTGTGTGTGTGTGTGTGTGTGTGTGTGTGTGTGTGTGTGTGTGTGTGTGTGTGCGTGTGTGTGTCTATGTACGTGTGTGTATGCCTGTGTGTGTACGCGAGCGCGTGTGTGTGTGTCTCTGTTTCTGCATTTCTTGTGTCAACATAAACAAGTACGACTATCTGAAAGTCCAAGAAGAGACGAGGCCTGAGCATTCTCCCACATGGAACTATTGTATATTGCTTTGAGCTGTTGTGGTATTTTGCAGCACAGTGCACTCTAGTGAAAAACCAATGCATAATGATAGCTTGTCCATGTCGGAGTTGGCGCCTCCCTCAATGCACTCCGATGAATTCGGGGAAATGTAATAAAATACAACATTGAAAGAATACGTAGATAAATATTGTCTTAACCCCCTCCACTTCATGAAATTACGACTTTGAATTAGACAATCCGCGGGGGGGAATGGTGGATTGGGGATGCAAAGCCACACTCACCTTTCTCTTTCAACATTTTGTCTAGCACAACCGCGCCCTCTGAGGCTACATTCCTTTGGAGCCATCTCCTCTGATCCATCTCTCTCGGAGATGACTTCATGAACGGGGTCACCCTAAAGGAGGCGAGCCACGTGGCACAAATGGCTTAGATGGCGTTCGGTGATAAGACAAGTTGGTTGCATTACGTAGGCACTACTGTTTCCAGTATCACATAATTGTCCACATATTTTGTGCACAAAAAAATCAAACGCGAATGCAAAATGACAGAAATCCAAAGATCATTGATAGTAATAAAATTTTATTCATTCTATTGTAGTTGACGTTAGATTTAATCTCCATCAGTATTGCTGACGGTTGAGATTGTTAATGGTGGAGATACGTTTAGAAAGAGAGTTGATTATAGCTAACACAATGTTAAGAAAGAAGTCAAGCAGAGGAACACATGTGGAAGGGGTAATGGATGGAAAGGTGGTGGATAACGCATTTATGGACTATGTAGTGGTATCCAAAGGAAGGATATAAAGAATTTTGGATGCCTATGTTCCTAGGGGAGAGAGTGGGGGAATATCAGATCATTTTTTGGTCGAAGGTAAGTTGAGAGTGGAGGATAATTGGAGAAAGAGGAAAAGAGCA
>NC_134785.1:33335424-33340424 GCF_046742065.1 Oratosquilla oratoria
TCTTTATTTATTCTTGATTTTATATTTTATTGTTATATACGCAACCTTTCTCTACAGTAGTTAATTGATTCAATCTACTTTAGCATTCTAAGGATGATTATACAACATCTAGTATTTTTTTCATAATATGAAGTGTATTTAAGAGCTACAATATTAGTAAGAACAAAATAAACAACACAATTTTGCACTGCAAGTGTTTTGATGACTCTTCTCATGATTAGAAGTGCTTTGACGATCGAGATTTTCTAGAATGCATGCTTTCGTCTTTTCTGACTAGTGACCATATGTAATCTCCCATCATAGCAGTATTCCATCGTCCTTGATATCTTCTTTCCATAGTTGCGATATCCTGATGAAATCTCTCGCCATGCTCCTCACTGACAGCCCCCAAGTTTTCGGGGAAGAAATCTAGGTAAGAATGCAAGAAATGTATCTTCAAGGACATACGACAACCAAGTTTCCTGAAGTTCTCAATAAGCTTTGCCACTATTTGTTTATAATTAGGGTCCTCGTGATTCCCTAGGAATCCACGAACTACATCACGAAATGAACACCAAGCTTCTCTTTCAACTTTCGTCATCGCTCTTTCCAGTTTCTCCGACTTCAACATTTTGTTTACCTGGGGTCCAACAAATATACCACCCTTGAGCTTAGCCTCAGATAGCTTGGGAAACATGAGACAAATTTCTTGGAAAGTTTCGCCTCCAAAATCCAAAGCCTTCACAAACTGTTTAATTAACCCTAGCTTGATATGAAGTGGGGGTAATAAAACTTTTTTCGAATCTACTAGAGGCTGTCTGAGAACATTTAACATTCCTGGCTGCAGTTCAACTCTTGGGGGCCAATGAACTTTATTATAATGATCATCATTAGCCCTGCTGTACCATAAACAAAGAAAACAGGAATACTTTGTGTATCCCCCTTGTAAGCCAAGCAAAAAGGCTAGCATCTTGAAATCACCACAAACATCCCATTTGAATTCAGCATAATTGATTTTTTCAAGAAGCTGTTTGACATTATGATAGTTTTCTTTCTTCTGTACTGAGTGTGCAAGAGGCAAAGATGGGTTTTTATTTCCATTGTGGAGCAATACTGCTTTGAGACTTCGTGTTGAGCTATCTATGAACAGTCGCCATTCTGCAGGATCATGTTCGAGTCCAAGGGCTGTAAACAAACCAGTAACATCCTTACAATAACACATATCATCACTAAAGTCATAGTAAATTTTAAATTCTTCATGTCGTTTCCGGTACACAGATGTCCTGCAGTCTTCTAGTAGATTCCATTCTTTCATCCTTGATGTAAGAAGCTCAGCTCCTGACTTAGTAAGACCTAAGTCTCTGATTAAGTCATCTAGCTCACTCTGACTTGGAAAGTGAGGCTCCGAAGTCGTTCTTGGTGCGAAATCTTCGTCTCCCATTTCATGGCTGCTGCTACCTGCTGACCCTTCAGATGAAATTTCCATTGCATCTTCCATCTGGAAAGAAAGAAATAACTAAATATAGCAACTTCAACAAAGACGAATAGCATTAGTATTCCATATATCTTTAGGAAAGTGAATGTATATTAAGTACTTAATATTGAAGTTAATTAAAAGTAAAGAGAGTATGATAAAAATAAACTTGCATTTTCTGGTGGTTGTGGTACTGGTAAGCTATCATCATGTGGGACAGGTGCTCTAGATGATGGTATGTCTGGATACTGCAGAGCTTGTCTTCCTTTCACTTTCCTGTACTTCGTCACATCAATCATACAAAAGTAGCAGTCGTCGTGATGGTTCTTCGGCTCTCTCCATATTCTAGGAATGGCAAAAGGCATTGCCCTTCCTGTACCTCTCAGCCATCCTTCTAGAGTAGATCGGCAGCTTCCACATATCACATGAGGTGCCCATGGCTTGTCCTGGTCACCCATGGGCATTCCGAAATAGAGTCTGTACGCTATCCACACTTTAGCACCTCTCACGATCTTATGTAGTAGTTGTTTTTTCCCAATATAATAACCACACACATAGCAAAATGTATCAGGAGAATTTTCACATCCTCTAGTAGCCATCTTAACAGGTAGATAGTTCAGTCATTGATCTGAAAGAGAAAATTAGATAAACATTTAGTAGCAGACCATATAACAATTCCAAAATATACATGGTAACATTGAAATTATATGTATTTCTATAACGGTCGATGATATAGAAAAAATAATTGCATATTTGAAATCAGCAGGACAAATGGATTAATAAACTCTAAAAAAAATACAATAAACAAAACTTTTGAAAAAAAATGTTACGTTGTGTAATTGGTCTGTTGGCAAAGATTTGTGGTAGAAAATATCTATTATCCATCAGGTAAAAAAAATTAATAGCTATAATCTGAGAGTGAAAAACCAACTCTTCGATAACATTACTGAAGAAAATCTTCTCCAAGTTAAAACAAATAATATCTAGTAAACACCAGATTTGTTGTTTGGCGTCTCTTGAATCCACAGGGTCCGGCATTCTCCTTGACGTACAGAAACTTAAGTAATCAACTCGAGAAGAAGTTTCTCAGCAAGAAGCCTTCCTACCACGTTCATGAAATCCGTCTCGTACTGTGATTCATTCCCAGTGGTTCTAATAAATATGCAAATACATCTTTATTACTTTAGATAAAAAAATAAAATAAAAGCTTGCAAAGATGCAAAAAATATCGTTTTAAAACTGATACTATATATCTACATATATATATATATATATATATATATATATATATATATATAGTTTCATCACTGATAATATATATATATATATATATATATATATATATATATATATATCGAAGTACAGCGATGCTGAAATTATTTCAGCCCTGAGCAGGATTCGAACCCGGACCGCCGTAGTGGCGGCCGGGAACTCTACCACTGAGCCAGCAACTGTGTCTGTGTGTGGCAAAGAGACTTCCGTGCAATGAGTTGTTAGTTTTATTCCGTCTAAATCCAGACGATTTTATTCAAATATGTGATTTTTTTTTCCCTGGATGGTATAGAGGAAGGCGGACTCATTCTGAATATGAACTGCAGAGTTTCATAGTGTTTCAATAACATTAGTAATTTCAGTCCCAGCCCACAGAAAATGGGTCTGAAGTTTTCGTTTTCTACTTGACCTAAAATATGTTCTCCATATCACTTGGTTCACTTCATTTGTTTTCATGCGTTTTCATGCGTTTCTGCCTAGCACTCAAAAGGCTGCCCTATTTCGTTAAAGGTAATTAATCCTTGATAGATTCTATTTTACTCCGGTCTGAACACGCTCCCATTCTAATCCATTTATGATGTCCAGCTTTTGACGACATTTATACGAAGACATTGTTGGTGACGTCATAGGAGGAACGACGCCCCCCAAGGTCATCGACCTCGACAACGGGATTTTCATCAAAGAGAAACCTCTGCGTCCTGTATTCAACCCTGTAAGACTGTGTGCGTGTTTGTTGCAGTACGGTGATCCTTCTTGCAAGCCTGTGCACGTAAGAGCTCAAAAAAGAAAAAAGATACATATAGCTGCACTCGAAGTAAGTGGAACAGATTTTGCAATGAAAATTCTTTGAGTCCCACAACACCACTATGAAACCATATGAAAATTTAAAACGTTTGTACTATCTTTGAGTGAGGTCAATATTAGTAGTAAATAAATTAGAATTAGTATACGTACGCAAGGAAAAAATAATGATTTTTTTTTGGTGTATTATTCTTAAGTGAGTCAGTTATTCTTCTAATCGTATTATGTAAAGCGTAACCTGCCGCTGCAACTAGTGATTTGTTGCATAACAGTCACAATGGCGAAGCAAATTAAACCCTCGTTCAAATGCTGCTAAACCTAGCTGGTGACGCTGGGAATCGTATAAAACGGGGACTTGAGTTGTAGATTTCAGTCGCCCTCACCCAGGATACAAGATTTCATATCTTGTAATGATTTTTTTTTTAGACGTTCTGCGGGGCAAGATGGTAGCAGACGGGATTCTTGGTCAAAGATTTTATATATATATATATATATATATATATATATATATATATATATATATATATATATATATATATATATATAGTGGTCAAAGGCGAGTGCTGTGGACTCTCTTGGGTCTATAGGCAGTGGTTCGAATCCTCTGCGTGACGGTCATGGAGATTGTATGATATATATATATATATATATATATATATATATATATATATATATATATATATATATATATATATATATACACATATATATTTATGTATGTATGTATGTATATACATTTTTATCAACCACAGTGCACTTTAATTCTCAGCCATCAACATCGAAAGAACCGTGGAGGCACATACAGAAATTGAAAAGTGTTACGCCCGAGGACTCGAACCAACGGCCAGCACGTGACTAGTGCTTGTAGTGACTTGACCATTACACCATCAAGAGAGGTATAAGTTGAGCGCAACTTTTCTTACATATTTGTATGCTCGAGTTACATACACATACACGAAAGTTTGCGTTCAACTCATCTCCACTATGATAGTACAATTGGTAAGTATACGAATGTGGGAAAGTATTTGTACAACACTGAATGTGCCTCCACGGTTCTTCTGATGTTGATGGCTTAGAATTAAAGTGCACTGTGGTTGATAAAAATGTATCTCTAGTCACTGGGACCCATTCAGTGTTGTACAAATACTTTCCCGCGTTCGTATACTTACCAATTGTACTATCATAGTGGAGATGGGTTGAACGCAAACTTTCGTGTATGTGTATGTAACTCGAGCATACAAATATGTAAGAAAAGTTGCGTTCAACTTATATCTCTCTTGATGGTGTAGTGGTCAAGTCACTACAAGCACTGGTCACGTGCTGGCCGTTGGTTCGAGTCCTCGGGCGTACCACGTTTCAATTTCTGCATGTGCCTCCACGGTTCTTCCGATGTTGATGGCTTAGAATTAAAGTGCATTGTGGTTGACAAAAGTGCATCTCTAGTCACTGGGACCCATTCAGTGTTGTACACACA
>NC_134785.1:33345424-33347924 GCF_046742065.1 Oratosquilla oratoria
TCATTGGTGCTTCCTGTTGTAAGACTAGACACATAATGTCTATTGGTATCTAATATCTCTTGTTTGCAAAAAGATCAAACTAGTGAAAAAGAGAGACCAAAGAAAAACATGAAACTGGATTAAACTTTAGACAAGGAGAAGGTTTGGGACTGGAAAACGTGTCGAAGAAACAAGAAAAATGTGAGACGAAGAGTATGAGCAAAAAACATAAACTTGTAAAGTAAAACAAAGAGAAAGAGAAAGACCGATACTGGAAGAAAAGCGGTAAGGTTGGGAACTGTGGATGAGTAGGGCTTGTGGTGGGAACTGGAGAGAATGTGAGTGTGTGAGGGAGAGACAGTTCGCTAGAAAGAAAACGGAAAGCAATGAGAAAACGGAAAGCAATGAGGGCTTATCCTGGTTTGTTTGACAAAATAATTTCAGTTACAATTTGCGAAACAAAAAGCTGTAGTAATATAATACCATCCCCGCGGCTTTACAATTTTCATATTTATTCTAGAATTAGTAGGCTGTTTTTATCACTAGAAATAAGTATTCTCTGTGGCCCAAGGGTTCAACACATCTAGTGTCTCTACTTGAGTACTTTTTTCATGATCCTATTATGTTCTAGACGATTTCATTCAGCTGAGGGAAATTAAATAGGTCATTACTAAAATTAAATAACAAAAACAAATATGTTTTAAATAAAATAGATAAAAGAGATGGATATATTTATCTTAGATATTAGAAATAAAAACAAATCTAGTAACCCTTTTTACGCAAACGGAAACTGCTTCCCTACAAAAGCCAAGGAGATGAACAAGCTTGGTGGCGGTTAGAACAAAGATTAAAGAACCTTTAGTCATGGAAGGGACGAACTAAAATAAGCTACAACACCTTTTCTAAAGACAGGGTGACATTGGTTACAATTAAAATAGCTTGACGACAAAGGAAATAAGAAGAAAAATGCAACCAAGTACGGATGGGGTTCATGATGTGTGTGTGTGTGTGTGTGTGTGTGTGTGTGTGTGTGTGTGTGTGTGTGTGTGTGTGTGTGTGTGTGTGTGTGTGTGTGTGTGTGTCTGTGTGTGTGTCTGTGTGTGTGTGTGTGTGTGTGTGTGTGTGTGTGTGTGTGTGTGTGTGTGTGTGTGTGTGTGTGTGTGTGTGTGTGTGTGTGTGTGTGTGTGTGTGTTTGTGTGTGTGTGTGTGTGTGTGTGTCTGTGTCTGTGTGTGTGTGTGTCTGTGTCTGTGTGTGTGTGTGTGTGTGTGTGTGTGTGTGTGTGTGTGTGTGTGTGTGTGTGTGTGTGTGTGTGTGTGTGTGTGTGTGTGTGTGTGAGAGAGAGAGAGAGAGAGAGAGAAGAGAGAGAGAGAGAGAGAGAGAGAGAGAGAGAGAGAGAGAGAGAGAGAGAGAGAGAGAGATACGAATACACAGGGCGGTGAGATGCGTTTAGTGCGTTAGCAGTAAGTCAGTGTTAAGGTGCCTTCTTGGATCCCGTTCTCGATTTCAGCTACCGCCGACTATCACCGAGGAAATCTTAGTACTACTAAAAAATTAATTGGATGGGTTCTCTGACTTTTGGGTGGTTTTGCAAAACGCCTCGCGCCCCTGTGTTGACGTGGTGATTTTGTAACGCTTCTCAACTTTTGGGTGGTTTTGCAAAACGCCTCGCGCCCGTGTTGACGTGGTAATTTTGTAACGCTTCTCAAGCCAGAGCCAGTAAGCCTTTTTCGTTTTAACACACACCCTTTCATTACTTTTCCAAAATTTTTGAGGAAGTTTCTTCTAGGATGAAACGTTATCGACACTTCTGGAAATGGGTGACGTGCTCAAAAAAGATACAAAAGAAAGACACCAAAAACAACTCTGAGCTTCTTGGACAGCTTCGAGCAGAACACGCTAGAACCTTTCCAAGTTAGAAAATGCTTTAGAGAAATCCATATGTTTCAAGGTTCAAGGAAGAATCTACCACAGGTTAGGATATTTGAATCCTGGAAGATTTCAAGAAGGACCTCTAAACCATCAGGCTTTGGGAAGCCGTGGATTTTTTGGCAAGGAAGTAGAAAAAAAGGATTTCTGGAAGAACAAAGGTGACATTTTCTTGGACCTCTATTTTTACCATGATCGAGACCAGCAAATTAAACTAAGAACAGATAAAATGAAAAATTTAAAGTCAGAAGGGAAAATAGTCACAAAAAAACGACGTTCCAGAGAAGAAAAGGAATACGAAGAAAATGAAAAAATAATCAAGATGCTTTTTGAATACTTTGCTATGTTAAAGGTCGAAAATTCAAAAGAATTAGTTCGGCTTCACATCGAAAAAAATGGAAAAATACCAGAGATGACCTTAACACTTAAAGCAGCAGAAGGCGTGCAAACGCGTGAACATAAAGGTGTGTATCACCTTCCATCTTCTTCTGCAGCTGTCGGAGGTATAGTGAATTTAGAACCCGGTAATGATCCTCTTCGGGTTATTATAACGTCTCCTAAACCCGGGTCTAATTATGTTACAAGGATCCTAGA
>NC_134785.1:33352924-33360424 GCF_046742065.1 Oratosquilla oratoria
GAAATTAAAGGGGAAGGTGGGAAGGAGGGTAAGCGCAACGAGTAAGAGGGAGAACGGGAAGAGTTGGGGAGGAACAGGAGAGAGAAAGAAAATGTAGATGCACTTTCACTAGTGGTTCACTAGGAGAGAATTGAGAGAATTTTTCTGTCCATACCAAATACATGTACATTTTGTATATATATATATATATATATATATATATATATATACATATATATATATATATATAAATATACATATATATATATGTATATATATATATATATGTGTGTATATATATATATTCATATATATATATATATATATATGTGTGTGTGTGTATATGTATGTATATATATATATATATATGTGTGTGTGTGTGTGTGTGTGTGTGTGTGTGTGTGTGTGTGTGTGTGTGTGTGTGTGTGTGTGTGTGTGTGTGTGTGTGTGTGTGTGTGTGTGTGTGTGTGTGTGTGTGTGTGTGTGTGTGTGTATAATGTATCTATGCACGGATGTTGTATGTGTATATGTATGTATGTATGTATGTTTGTATGTATGTATGTATGTATGCATGCATGTATGTATGTATGTATGTATGTATGTATGTATGTATGTATGTATGTATGTATGTATGTATTTATGTATGTATGTATGTATGTATGTATGTATGTATGTATGTATGTATGTATGTATGTATGCATGCATGTATGTATGTATGTATGTATGTATGTATGTATGTATGTATGTATGTATGTATGTATTTATGTATGTATGTATGTATGTATGTATGTATGTATGTATGTATGTATGTATGTATGTATGTATGTATAATTGGAAGGAAGAATATGTCGATGAATGGCTGCATATATGTATTTATTTATAATAAAAGAGGGGAAAGGTCTATTTGTTCCTATTGTTTGTTCTCCTTGTTGTTTTGGTATCGTATACCCACACTCTTTTCCAATTAACTCAACAAGCTTTAACTTAGTTTTCTATAGAAACGGGAACTTTACATCAAAAGTTTGCCGAGTCTTGTACAAATCATTTTTGCCGTCTCGCGTTTAGTTGGGTGAATTGTAAAACAAATTAATGAATGAATAAATAAATGAATAAATGAATATATGAATAAGTAAATAGATTTATGAATGAATAAATAGGTAAATGAATAAATACATAAATAAATTTATTAAATAACAAATGCAGAGATAGATTAAGTAAATATATGAATTAGTTAACCAATACATAAATAGCTAGCTAGATAAAGAGATAGATAAATGAAGAAATTAATAGATTAATGAATAATGGATAGACATATTGATAGATAAGTAAGTTAATACATACATAAATAAATAAAAAAGAAACGAATAAAGAAATAAACAAATGTATAAATAGATAATAAATTACAAGGGAAAAAGGGGACAAGTGTGAATGTAGTAGTTTCAGAGGGATTAGCCTGTTAAGTGTAGTAGGGAAGGCTTATGGGAGGATCTTAATTGAGAGGATTAGGAGAGGAACAGAAGGAGTAATTGGTGAGGAACAGTGTGGATTTAGGACAGGTAGAGGTTGTGTAGATCAGATCTTTGTGGTAAGACAGATATGTGAGAAAGCTATAGGAAAGGGGAAGGATGTTTTTTGGGCTTTTATGGATCTGGAAAAGGCTTATGATAGGGTAGACAGAAAGGCACTGTGGGAGGTTATGCAGATTTATGGGATAGGAGGAAAGCTTCTGGGAGCTGTCAAGAGTTTTTATGAGAGTAGTAGAGCTTGTGTCAGGATTAGAAATGGAGAGAGTGAGTGGTTTGAAGTAAAGGTGGGACTTCGTCAAGGATGCGTTATGTCGCCCTGGCTGTTCAACTTATACATGGATGGGGTGGTGCGAGAGGTGAATGCTAGGGTAGTGGGTCAGGAATTGGAGATGGTTAAAGAAAATGGAGAAAAGTGGGAGGTGAGCCAGCTGTTGTTTGCGGACGACACTGCGCTTGTGGCAGGGTCAGAGGAGGGATTGAGGAAGCTGGTGGCAGAGTTTGGGAGAGTATGTGATAGAAGAAAGCTAAAGATAAATGTAGGTAAAAGTAAGGTGATGAGATGTACAAGGGGTGAAAGTGGCAGTAGACTGGAAGTGAACATTAAGGGAGAGCGACTGGAGGAAGTGGATAGTTTTAGATACTTGGGTGCAAGTGTAGCAGGAAAAGGTGGAGTAAAGGTGGAGGTAGAATGTAGATTGAGAGAAGCGAGTAAATGCCTTGGTGGATTAAAGAGTGTAATGAGGAATAGACATTTGGGAATGGATGCGAAGAGGAGACTGTATGAAGGAGTGATTGTGCCAACAGACCTGTATGGGGCAGAAACGTGGAACATAAGAGAAGAAGAGAGAAGGAGTTTGAATGTGTTTGAGATGAGGTGTCTGAGAAGTATGGTGGGGGTTACTAGGCTGGATAGAGTGAGAAATGAGGAGGTGAGGAGGAGAACAGGGGTGGAAAAGGAGCTGGGAGATAGGGTTGATGAAAGAATATTAGGATGGTTTGGACACATGGAAAGAATGAGTGAAGAAAGACTAGTAAAAGAGGTATGGAAGGCAGATGTGGAGGGAGTGAACATGAGGGGACGTCCTAGGATGAGGTGGATGGATGGGGTGAAGGGGGCTTTGGGGAAGAGGGGAATGTCTGTTGAGGAAGGAAGGGAGAGGACGGAAGACAGAGGTGAGTGGAGAATGGTTGTATATGGATGATGTTGTGATTGCATGAGGAGGAATGGGCGGGGGGGGTGGGGGGTGGGGTAGTATGTGTGAGTAAATTTTGACGCAGCCCGAAGGGATTTCTCCCCGTCCTCTCCTTATATGCAAGGGGGGGACGGAGAGGGGGGGTCGCCGATTAAATGAAGCGGCCTTGCTGTGGATGTGCTGTGTCTTGCGACACTGCTTCTGACCCAGGGCGGTGGGCAGGGTGCAGGGATGACCCGTCATCCAGGAGGTGCTCAGATGAGAGGGAGGGTTGGAGGGGTGTGGAGTGTATGTAGGGATGAAATGGGTGGGAGTGTTTTTATGCCTTTCCCTTTTTGGCTACCTCCCTTGTAAGGGGGAAAAAGCCTTGGTATATGTATGTATATGTATGTAAATAAAAAATATATAATTTGGTAAATAAAAGAATAAAAAATCGAATAAAGAATTTAATAATTAAATAAATAGATAGATAACTGAATAAATAGATTGATAAATGAATGAATAAACAAATGAATAATTTACTGACTAAAGAAATAAATACATGAATAAGCAAATAAATGAGTAAATGAGTATTTAGTTAACTAAATAAAAAATGAATAAGTAAATAATGATTAATAAATATTTAGATGCAATGTATCCATAACAAAAAATTATTAAAGGTGTTTTAGTGTTACTCCATTGTGCGCTAATTTAGTTTCTATTCTTATCGTGCATCTACATCCTTTGTTTTTGTTTTCTTTTTCTTCTTTTTTCTTTCTTTCTTTCTTTCAATTTTGTCTTTTCCCATATCGGGAAACAATTTCCCAGTTATCCTAACTACCGCCAGGCAGCCTCAACCCCTCGATAAAGAACAGATTGATTTGATAACAGATAGTAAACCAGTCGATCGGGATAGTTATTTGAGAAACACAAATCCAACACAAAAATATGAATTGGAAAAGAGGAAAAGAATAGACATTTGGGGAAGATTTCCTGAACCATAAGCAACCTCTCTCTTGAATAGGAGGACTTGGTCTTTTCCTGAACATCAGCTGTAATAGCTGAACTTCAGTCTTTCCTGTGTCTGCATATACAGCAAAACCTTGATATAACGGACGATATGGGGACAGGAGTCTGTCGTTATATCCAAAGATCCGATATAACCGAGGATTCCTCGCTATAACGGATGAAATTCCGTTATAGCGAGGGTTTGTCCGGTAAGATTTTTTGTCCGTTTTATCCGATATCCGGTATATCGAGATCCGTTATATCGAGGTTTTGCTGTACTGTATTCATATTCCTCCGCGTTCTCCTAGTCTTTGTTACCACATTCTTTGAATCAAGGAAAATAATTTTGCTCACCTACTCTTACCAAATCGGTTAAATATTCTATTGCATTTTCCTTCGATGTTGCAATATTGGTTATTTCATAAGTTCTTCTTGGTGTATATGAGCTCTTATTGGGTAAACTGTTTTGAATAATGAAAATCTAGCTCCTCGTTCTCAATGGTTTCATATTTGCATGTTTTTCTATTGCAAGGGTTGCATGACCAAAAGATAGACAAGTAACTAAATAAACAAATAAATGATTGAGTAGATAGATAGATAAGTAGGTAGATTAATCAATAAATAAATAATAGATTAAATGAGTAGATGGGTAAATAGATAGATAGATTGATAAATACATAGATTAATTAATTATTTATTTTATATATATATATATATATATATGTATATATACATATATTTATATATATATATATGTATATTTATATATATATATATTTATATATATATATATATATATATATATATATATACATATGAAAAAATAAATAAACAAATTTATAAATTAATTAATTCATTGATTAATTAATATATTATCCAATTAATTAATTGATTTATTAATCAATTGATAGGTAAATGAATAGATAGGCAAATAAATACATAGATAAATAAACGAATAAGTAAATGAATTAATTAATTGATTAATATACAAGTAAATAAATAAATGAAAGAGTAATAAAAAACATTAAATCGACAAACGTTTTCGTCGCAAATGAATGAACGTAAACTGAGTCTATTAAAACCAAACTATTTCCAACGCCTTACATGTTAAATGTTACTTTTTATTTTGCCCTTGTTTCTGTCAGGTCGGGTCATTCTGTTCGTCTTCCTGGACTGGGACGGAGCTCATCTTATTACAGTCGACTGTCTTCCATCCCGGATATCGATAACGCCAGACTATTCCATTCACACCCACGGTACCCCGTGGGCAAGGAAGTGGACACTCTAGAAATATTTTCTTTTATTTACAAGAATATAACCTTTAGTTTCTCATGTCCTTTGTAGACTACTTAGATGAAAGGACTTTTCGTTAAGGCCATTTGCACCGACCTTCGCCTTCTACAATGGTTTGGTTTTACTGTCTTTGTTGGCGTGTTTCACTTTTTACGCCCCCTCCTCGCACCAACCTCTATTCTACTCCCCTCCCTCGCTCCCCTCCCTCGCTCCCCTCCCTCTTACTTCTTCTTCCTTCTCCCTCTCTTCCTTTCTTTCTTTCTTTCCCTTCACCCATCTGTCTCCCCCCGAGCTCTCTCTCTCTCTCTCTCTCTCTCTCTCTCTCTCTCTCTCTCTCTCTCTCTCTCTCTCTCTCTCTCTCTCTCTCTCTCTCTCTCTCTCTCTCTCTCTCTCTCTCTCTCTCTCTCTCTCTCTCTCTCTCTCTCTCTCTCTCTCTCTCTCTCTCTCTCTCTCTCTCTCTCTCTCTCTCTCTCTCTCTCTCTCTCTCTCTATGTCTATCTCTCTCTCTCTCTCTCTCTCTCTCTCTCTCTCTCTCTCTCTCTCTCTCTCTCTCTCTCTCTCTCTCTCTCTCTCTCTCTCTCTCTTTCTCTCTCGCTCCTTTCCCCTCTCCTATCTATCTCTATATTTCTATTAGACTATTTTTATCTCGTTTGTTTAGCTTAAATATCGATTAAGTCGACAGAATCAAGAGGGAAAAATGAGTTTGGGTATAGGGAGCGGAGACAGGGAGAGAGGAGAACGGATGGGCAATGTTAGCAAGTGATAAGATTTGTAAGTACGTGCTTCAATGGAGGAAGTTTCATAATGTGGGTACAAATGAGTATAACATGGGAAGTATGGCTGTTTGTCTGGATGGCCCTAATAAGGAGAAAAGCGATAAGGAAAGGGAATAGTTTTAGAACGATTTAGAGAAGCTTATGGACAGCTTTGGGAGGTGATGGGAGGTCCTAAATGCTAGATTAGGAAATGATCTCGCGGATTAAGTAATCGGGAAGTATGGGATGGCAGAAAGGAAAGGGAGGTTGAGAATTCTGAAAATAGTAAATGTTTTAGAAGGCAGTGAAGAGGGTGACACGAGAGGAGAGGATGAAAAGGCAGGTGCAGAATTTTTAATAGAAGAGAAGACTATGAGGTAAACACGAGAGGAGTGGTTCAAATTAATGGATGTAGAGGAGAACAAGAAGGGTTTTTTTTCAGCAGTGGGAGATGTTGGAGATTGAGAGTGATGGGTGATGAGAATGATAAAGCCATTATAAGAGGAGATGCAAGTTTTATTAGAAAAATTAAAGCTGTTAAGGCATATGGATTGGATGAATGTTATGTGGAATACATGACAAAAAGTGGGGGAGTAATAGTGAAGTGGCAGGTGAGATTGACCAATGTGTGTCTAAGGGAGTATAGCGATAGATTGAAAGAGTGCATGTACATTCCCACGATACAAAGAGAAAAAAAGACTATATTGAATGTAGTTGTTTTAGATGATTCTGTCTGTGTAGTCGGTGAGTTGTATGAACATGTGTTGACTGAGTGAATTAGGAGAGGATTATATGCGATGATAAGAGGAAGAGCAATTTGAGTTTAAAAGAAGGTGTATAAGTCATCTTTTGAACAGGTATGAGAGAAGTCTTTTAGCAAAAAAGTGTTTTTTTTTAATAACGAAAGTTCCATGATAGGATTAACAGAGAATTTTTTTAGAGCGTATGTACATATACATATACATATACATATACATATACATATACATATACATATACATATACTTATACATATACATATCCATATACATATACATATACGTATATATATTCATATATGTATATATATATATATATATATGTATATATATGTATATATATATATATATACATGTAAACATATGTAC
Organism: Oratosquilla oratoria; assembly: GCF_046742065.1. Lineage (NCBI taxonomy): Eukaryota > Metazoa > Arthropoda > Malacostraca > Stomatopoda > Squillidae > Oratosquilla > Oratosquilla oratoria. The sequence goes on from NC_134785.1 coordinate 33,359,785, forward strand.
ACACATACACACAGACACACACACACATACACATATATATATACATATATATATATATATATATATATATATATATATATATATATATATATACATATATATATATATATATATATATATATATATATATATATTGCAAAAATAATCACAATAACGCGTGACGAAAAGATATTGCAGAAACCACAGGGAAATTAAAGTCGGAATACTGAACGTTTTCGTCTATTACGACATCCTCAGAGTACAAAGAAAGAAAAAATAGAACACAATATTTATACAGAAGAAAGAAAACTGGGAGAGGTCATAGCCACATAAAACCTTCGGACATTATACATACAACACATTTAATTACAAATGGAAATGTTAATGTTAATAAAAATGTATATGTATTTTTATTAACATTAACATTTCCATTTGTAATTAAATGTGTTGTATGTATAATGTCCGAAGGTTTTATGTGGCTATGACCTCTCCCAGTTTTCTTTCTTCTGTATAAATATTGTGTTCTATTTTTTCTTTCTTTGTACTCTGAGGATGTCGTAATAGACGAAAACGTTCAATATTCCGACTTTAATTTCCCTGTGGTTTCTGCAATATATATATATATATATATATATATATATATATATATATATATATATAT
>NC_134785.1:33365424-33367924 GCF_046742065.1 Oratosquilla oratoria
CTTTCTTACTGAGGAAGCACAATAAAGATCAATAATATCGCCTGGCGTAGCCAAACTAAAATGAAAAATACCTTAGGATGGAAGTAGTTGATGGAGGTGAAGTTGTTAGTCGTAGTGGTAAAGATAGGTTTGGAGTGGAGAGTGGTAGAGGTGGTAGAGATGATAGAGATGGTGGAAGTGGTGATATTAGTGGTGGTGTTAGTGGTGAAGATAAGTCTAGAGTGTAGAATGATGAAAGTGGTGTTAATGGTGGTATCAGATGGCGAAACAATTATAATACTGAAGCTACAGGTGGGAGGTCGCGTGCACACACACACACATACACACACACACACACACACGCACACACACACACACACACACACACACACACACACACACACACACACACACACACACACACACACACACAAACACACACGTGCGCACGCACACACACACACATACACTTGTATTACCGTAATGACCTGCAATGATGGGGTTAGATGTATTCATTCTGAAGTAACGAACGCCTCGTGCGTTTTAGTTTCTTCAACATCTTTTCCTCATTCAATATCCTATTTTTTATATAATTTTACTATTAATATCAGGAAAACTGATATTCTATTAGCAGTCATCATCATCATCATGGTTTCAGTTCTATGTACTTTTACGAAAAAATTACATCTTTTTTAATACTACTTACATACATTTACTAACAAACATCCTCATAACCGATGTCCCCGTCTTGATCACCCCCTTCGCCTCTTCCTCTTTTTTCTTCCACGAGTTTTGTTTTCTGACTCCTCCGTTCACTTCTACCCCAACTTTTGTGAATGCCGTGGTCGTGTGTGTGTGTTTGTGTGTATACTTCTTTTGTCTGTCCTTTCGTGCCGCCATGAACGAGCCTATGTTGTAAAGTCTATTCTCTCATTCACTGACGAGAGGGAAGTGATTATAGGGATATGAATGCTGAACTCACCCAACTCGGGTTGCTGTATACGACAGTAAAATAAAGCTAACCTACATATATAACTGTTTGTGTGCGTGCGTGTGCGTGTGTGTGTGTGTGTGTGTGTGTGTGTGTGTGTGTGTGTGTGTGTGTGTGTGTGTGTGTGTGTGTGTGTGTGTGTGTGTGTGTGTGTGTGTGTGTGTGTGTGTGTGTGTGTGTGTGTGTGTGTGTGTGTGTGTGTGTGTGTGTGTGTGTGTGTGTGTGTTGTGTGTGTGTGTGTGTGTGTGTGTGTGTGTGTGTGTGTGTGTGTGTGTGTGTGTGTGTGCGTGCGTGCGTGTGTGTGTGTGTGTGTGTGTGTGTGTGTGTGTGTGTGTGTGTGTGTGTGTGTGTGTGTGTGTGTGTGTGTGTGTGTGTGTTCGTGTGTGTGTTTGTGTATTGTATTGCATCAAATCATATGTGCAGGCTAGTTAGGAAAACTTCTTTAACAAAGAAACATAGGTGGAAGAGAAATGGACGATATTAAAAGAAATCTATAATAAAGGAGTGGATAAATACGTACTAAAACAAAAACAGGAAAGATGTACATTAAGTGCTGGTACAACAAAAATGTAGTGAGGCAAAAGATAGAAGCTTGGAAAAGATGGAGAAGGGAAGAAACGTGTAAGTGGCAAATATATATCAAACTAAGAAATAAATATGTAAAAATACACAGGGAAGAAAAAATAAACTATGAATAAGACATAATAGACAAATGTAAGGATCAACTTAAATTATTCTACAGATATGTAAATGGTAAACTAAAAAATAAACAGGAAATAATGAAACTACGTCAAGGGAATGCGGAATACATAGAAGATATAGAAATGGCTGAAATTATTATCAAATATTTCAAATTTGTATTCACAAAAGAATATATACACAATTGGGATGAAGGAAGGAGAGAAAGATTCCCCAAATGAAAGAAATAATTGTGACAGAGAAAGAAATAATGGACCAGACAATGAACCTTGATGTCAGAAAATCACACGGCCCGGACGGAATTACAAACTGGATAATTAAGAATGTGTAGATGAACTAACGAAGAAAATATATAAGATAACAGATTACTCACTCCAAAAAGGAAAGGAACCGCAAGTCTAGAAAAATGCCAATATCGTACTGCTATATAAAATGGGAGGCAAGGAAGACCCAGCAAACTATAGACCAGTCTCCCTTACAAGTACAATAGCTAGAATTTGTGAAAAAGTCATTAAAGTAGATGGACGAAACATCTAGAAGAGAACACTATACTTAAATCCAAAACAACTTGGTTTTAGACAGGGAAGATCATGTGCCACAAATTTTACTTCTTTTTATTCAAGATTAATAGATATAATGCAAGAAAGGAACAGATGAGCAGACTGTACTTTCCTAGATTTACAAAAGGCGTTTGATAAAGTACGACTCAAAAAATATTAAGAAAAAAATCGAAACAACAGGAGGTGTACGCGGAAAATTACTGAACTGGATGGAAGATTTCTTGCATGGGAGAAAAATGAGAGTGGAGCTCAGAAATAAAAGTTCGACCTG
>NC_134785.1:33372924-33375424 GCF_046742065.1 Oratosquilla oratoria
TAGTTGCAGTGGGAAGCGCTAAGAAAATGAGAGTGATGAGTGAGGAAAATGGAGGAGAAATAAGGAAAGATGAAGTGAAAGCAGCTTTTAAGATGATGAGAGCAGGTAAGACACCTGGGTTGGATGGATACCATACAGAATGTCTGGAAAAAGGAGGTACAGTTATGGTGGACTGGCTGGTGAGGTTATCTAATGTTTGTTTTAGAGAGGGTACAGTGCCGGAGGAAAGGGGGGACAAGTGTGAGTGTAGTACTGTAGTTTCAGAGGGATCAGGTTGTTAAGTCTAGTTGGGAAAGCTTATCGGAGGGTCTTGATTGAGAGGATTAGGAGAGGAACAGAGGGAATAATTGGTGAGGAACAGTGTGGGTTTAGGACAGGTAGGTGTTGTGTAGATCAGATTTTTGAGGTAAGACAGATATGTGAGAAAGCTATAGTAAAAGGTGAAGATGTTTCTTGGGCTTTTAAGGATCTGGAAAAGGCTTATGACAGGGTAGACAGGAAGGCACTGTGGGAGGCTTTGCAGCTATATGGGATAGGAGGAAAGCTGTTAAGAGCAGTTAAGAGTTTTTATGAGAGTAGTAGAGCTTATGTTAGGACTAGAAATGGAGAGAGTGAGTGGTTTCAGGTAAAGATGGAACTTCGTCAGGGATGTGTTATGTCGCCCTGGCTGTTCAATTTATACGTAGATGGGGTGGTGCGAGAGGTGAATGCAAGGGTAGTGGGTCGGGGATTGGAGATGATCAAAGAAAACGGAGAAAAGTAGGAGATAAGCTATTTGTTGTTTGCTGACATATGTATATATATATATATATATATATATATATATATATATACATATATACATATATATATACAGTATATATATATATATATATATATGTATATGTATATGTATATGCATATGTATGTGTGTGTGTGTGTGTGTGTGTGTGTGTGTGTGTGTGTGTGTGTGTGTGTGTGTGTGTGTGTGTGTGTGTGTGTGTGTGTGTGTGTGTGTGTGCATGTGTGTGCATGTGTATGTGTGTGTGTGTGTGTGTGTGTGTGTGTGTGTGTGTGTGTGTGTGTGTGTGTGTGTGTGTTTGTGCGTGTGTGTGTGTGTGTGTATGTGTTCTCGTGTGCATGCATACATCAAGCATATACCTCACACACATACCATCATACATAAGCACAGGAATACACGTAAATTCTGTTCCATAGCCCCTTTCAAAGCGAAAATGATTACACATTGTCAGAGACCTAAATAATTTCAAGTCATAATTCGCTTTGTTCCAGTGTCGCTGGATCCAAATGTGCTTTTCTAGCTAATAAGCCAATTTAAAGTCTATTCATTGCAGAAACGCAAAAGTTTTCTTAATATTTCTATGAAATAGGACAGCCAGCGATAGTTGTAGCGTCCCACTTTGTTCGAGAAATAACTTCGTTATTAAATCAAATGAATATGATATGCATATGCCTTTGTTAGTATGCATACATTTGTAGATGTATTAGTGTGCATGTATGTTGGCTAGCCTGATTAAGCGTGTATGTGTTTTGTATATGTATGATGAAGGAGGAAGAGGAGGGAGAGGGGACGATAATGGGAAAGCCTTGTATGGGTGAGAGGAAGGAAAGGAAATTAGGAAGAAATAGAATAAAAAGAATTGAAAGAAAATTTGTCAGAATAAGAAGAAAAGATAAAGAAATATCAACTTCTTTGTTTCAGTTAATCTCTTTCCAGAAGCTGGCCCAAGTAGTTCGGCAGGCAACATTCGTGAATAGGTGAGCGGATCAAGAGGAAAAAAAAATCACCATATAAATGAGATGGTGGGGGTAAACCAGCCTCGGCTGTCTGTCCCTACTGGGAAGATGCTGTGCCTTACTGCTTTGTTTCTGACCTAGGCTGAGGGAGGAGCATAGAGATGACGCTTCAACTAAATGAAACCAAATAATTAGCAACCAGCGGGAATTGGATGGGTGAGGGATGGGTGTTAACGCATATATATACATATATATATATAAACATATGAATATATATGTATATATATACATATATATATTTATATATATATGTATATATATATGTATATATGTATACATATATATATATATATATACATATATATATATATATATATATATATATATATATATATATTGCAGGTGAAAAATGTAATCACACATTTGTCAATCACGTTAGAACCAGTTGGGGTAGAAAAGACTGGAGACGGGGAATCTATATATTTCGATTACAAACTGCAGTCCTCTTCAGTAGATACCAGAAGAGGATTGTAGTTTGCAATCTAAATGTATTGTTTCCCCGTCTCCAGTCTTTTCTACTCCAACAGTGGTTCTAACGTGATATATATATATATATATATATATAAATATATATATATATATATATATATGTATATATATACATATATATGTATTTATATACACATATATGTATACATATACATACATGTGTATATATATACATACGAATATATATATACATATACATATATATATATATATA
>NC_134785.1:33405424-33407924 GCF_046742065.1 Oratosquilla oratoria
ATCCTCACGCGCGTTACCCTTTCAACAGCTAAAGGTTTAAATGTTCAAGAGATTTCGGTCCTTACTCAAAGAGAACATACCACCTTGACCATGTGCCATGTGCTCCTACTTGTTTATCACCTCAAAATCTCATCTTTTTGACGACGCAGCAGCTCCTTGGTCCATAAGTAACCTATAACGAAATGAATTTCAATTCCACCCATTAAGCAGTATAATGTACTGTAGAGACGTCGTTTTGGCTGATGCCAGTTTCAGAATAAGCCCAGTGACTAAAAGGAGTGGAGAACTAGTGAACGCTTTCAGTACCTTTAGAGCCTTTGTTCTAGTTTACATCAAACGAAGACCTCAACAGCTTCGTTAGCAAGGGGCTGCCGTTCGGCAGAAAAAAAAGTCTTCTGGTGCCAGCCACAAAAAGTATGAATTATCAAACCCTGCTCTATTTTTACTTTTACATTACTTTTTTTTGTAACTGATAATAAACTTACTTGGCCTTGCTGAAAAACGGATCCCGAGACTGAAGGGCTAAAACCCATCTAGATTAATCCATCGAACACAGTGACACAACATCAGTTGATTTTTTCTGTGTAACAAAAAATAATATTTCCATTTCAGGAGGCCACCCAGCGAAGAGTGGCCTTTGACCCAAAAATCCCCTCTAGAAATTTGTTCTAGCTAAAACTAGACGTTTTGAGTATTCCCATCCCACGACCGGCGCTCTTACAGAGCTCAAGTTCACGTCAAACGTGAGCGACCAGGACTAGAAAGAGAGATTTAACCATGTCAACAGCTGACATACAATCACTCAGACAGATGGCATGCGATTAAACATTCGTTCATCCCATGCCAGCTGTGTAATCAATGCTGTCATCATTGTTACACTGAAATGAGATGGACAAGGGCGTTTTGTTGCAGCTGAGGTTGTTTGCTCCTACAGATGGGGTTAATGTCCATCCCACGTGGCCACTTGGAATCAACTCATGGTCGTCATGTCCACGAGATGGAAGGGACCTGTGATATATAGTAAATAATAGGACAAAAGGCTACAAACAAAACTAATAGGATTCTCTTTGGCCTGCAGATAACTAAGAGTGTGTTTTTATACGAGTGTCTCGAAAGAATCAGCCCCTCATGGACCTGATTAATTTAAACTGTCTCGCTTAATGCCTTCCAACCAATATTGTTCACTATATTTTTTGTTTCAGATGCTAAAAACCATTTCTTCAAGTAAATACTGGTGATGGCCTCAGATTCCCCAAAGTGGAAAATTTAATTTCGGTGAAAACACACACACAAAAATAGATACAATAGGGGATACAAAGAGTTGGACGATAGCAATCACACATTGAAAAACATGAATCCGTATGAGTACATATGAATGCGTTCACACTTTCATGTACATGGAAGTGCACCCCAAATACACACACATACACATACACATATACATGCACACACACACACACACACACACTCACACACACACACATATACAAGCACACACACGCACATACATATACACACACAAACATACGCACAAACACGCACACACGCACACATACACACACACACAAACACCTACACATACATGCACACACACGCTCACACATGCAAACACGCACGTACACACACACACACACACACACACACACACACATACATACATACATACACACATAGAATGAATCAGATAATAAATGAATCAAGAAAATATTTGGGTAGAATAATATTTTTTGTGATAAGTTTCTGGGTGAATGCAAAGGAGGTTTTAAGAAGTGGTAATTGTTTCCACTTTGTTGTAGGAAGTAGATTTGGAATTTAAAGCAGATTGAAAGGAAGAGACCTCATGGTTTTTAAATGAGGCGTTTGAGAAGTATGATATATATTTAAAAAAAAAAAGAGAAATTTCTAGGTAAAGCAGAGAACGGAAGTTAGAAGAAAGCTGTCGGATAACGTAGTAAAGAGAGCGATGAAGTGGTTTTTGTCATGCGGAATGAATGAATGGGAAAAAATGGCAGAGAGAGATCGGAGACAAGAAATGAAAGGATGGAGATTGAGATGAAGGCCGAAAATGAAGTGAATGGAAGGGATGAAGGAGGCTTTGGATGAATGAGGAAGGTCTATTTAGCAATGAAGAGACAGGAGAAGTTAGGAGTGAATGGAGGGGCATTGTGAATAGATGATGACGAGGACCAAAAGAATGTTCTTTTTATCCGTTTCATAATTATTTTTAAGAGGATGAGGAGAGGATGAGTCGACAATCAGTAATGCGGTGGGGGTAAACCAGTTCAGGCAATTGGGCCTTGCTGTGGGAGAGCTGCGCCTCACTGCATTGCCTGTGACCTAAACAGGGTGACGGGAAACAAGGTACCTCTTTATTCCAGAGGTAAAAGGGGTAAGTATATGGTGTTTTTTTGTGAAGTTGGTGTGCGATTTGACATGATGTGTGTGTGTAAGGAGCGGGGGGATGGGAGGGTGTGAGTGTGTACGTGTGTATGTTTGCATG
>NC_134785.1:33425424-33427924 GCF_046742065.1 Oratosquilla oratoria
AATTTTGTATCATCAGCAAATTTGGAGACAATATTTTTCAGTCCATAATCTATATCATTTATATATACTATGAATATAAGTGGCCCAGGAACGGAACCCTGAGGAACTCCACTCGTAATATTTTTTCTAGAAGTTTTGTCATTTAGAACAAATCTCTGTTTACGATCGTTGTACCAATTTCTAGCCTAGCTTAATGGGTTACCACTAATTTCTTGTGAAGCTAATTTAGCAATTAGTGCTTTGTGCGGGACGGTATCAAAGGCTTTCGCAAAGTCCAGATATATTAAATCTATATTGTTCTTTTGTTATAATCTGAGATGACTGTGTTGTAGAATTCGAGAAGATTAGTCACGCAAGAATGTTTCCGTCTGAATTTTGCTGGCGATCATTTATCAAACAGTTACTTTCTAAATGGCGTTTGAACGGAACCCTGAGTAACTCCACTCGTAATATTTTTTCTAGAAGTTTTGTCATTTAGAACAAATCTCTGTTTACGATCGTTTAACCAATTACTAGCCTAGCTTAATGGGCTACCACTAATTTGATGGTTTCCGTCGTTTTCCAACGATTAAGGCTAAACTTACAGGCCTGTAGTTCATTGGCTTCTTTTTGTCACCCCTTCTGAATATAGGGGTAACGTTAGCTAACTTCCATTCTCTTGGGACATCTCCGGATATATATATGTATATATATTTTTTCTAATTGTAATTTGTAATGGAACACCATTCTCTTTTTTAATTTCCTTTAAGATTCTTGGATGCCAACCATCAGGCTCTGGCGTATTCTTAACTTTGATTTTTTTCTATACATCTTCTATTTTTCTTTTCTTTTGTTATATTTACAGTAGTGAGTGAGTTTCCCCTAGACTCATCACAGGCTTCAGTTAGGACTTCACTTTGAGGTGTTTCGTTTATGAATACTGAGCTAAAAATTTCAAGTTAACCGTCAGCAGATAATAGAGGGCCTATGTGATTCCTTTCTCTCCTCACCTTTTCTCACCCGACGCCTGTTAGGATAATCCCTGTCAGCTAGCGGGCCTCGTCCCAACGAGTTTTCTCCATTCTTCTCCATTTTGATATCTTTCCTCTTCTTCCACCATTTGCAGATCGAAGAAGTTGAAGGTAAATGTGGGTAAAAGCAAGGTGATGAGATATACAAGGGGAGGGAATGGCAGTGAGTTGGAAGTAAGTCTTAAAGGAGAGAGGCTGGAGAAAGTGGATAGCTTTAGGTATTTGGGGCCGCATGTGGCAAGAATGGGATGGGTGGAGGTGGAGGTAAATTGTAGATTGACAGAAGCAATTAAATGCCTTGGGGAATTAAAAAGTGTCATGAGAAATAGGCATCTGGGAATAGATGCAAAGAGAAGATTGTATGAAGGGATTGTGCCGATGGCTTTGTATGGGGCAGAGACATGGAACCTAAGAGAGGCAGAGAGAAAAATTCTGAATATGTTTGAGATGAAATGTCAGAGAAGTATGATAGGGGTTACTAGGCTGGATAGAGTGAGAAACAAGGAGGTGAGGAGGAGAGCGGGAGTGGAACAGGAGATGACAGATGGGGCTGATGAAAGAATAATGAAATGTTTTTGACACATGGAAAGAATGAGTGGAGAAAGATTAGTAAAAGAGGTATGAAAGGCAGCAGTGGAAAAGGAAACTTGAGGGGACGGCCGAGGATGAGATGGATGGATGAGGTGAAGGGGGTGTTGAGAAAGAGGGGAATGTCTGCTGAGAAAGGAAGGGAGAAGGCAGAAGATAGAGATGAGTGGATAGTTGCTGTGTATAGATGATACTATTATGCAAGGAAAAGAGGGGCGGTGGATGGGGGTAGGGGTGCTTATGTGTGAATAATATTTTGAGGCAGCCCGAAGGGACTTCTCTTTGTCTTCTCTTTTTCTACATGAGGGGACGGAGAAAGGGGGTCACCGATTAAGTGAAGCAGCCTTGCTGTGGATGCACTGTGCCTTACTACATTGCTTCTGATCCCGGGCAGTGGGCGGGATAAAGGGATGACACGGCATCCGCGAGGAGGTAAGGTGAGAGGGAGGAAGATGTGGTGGAGAGGAGTGGAATGGATGGGAGTAAGTATGTAACTTAGTCTTAGATATCTTCCTTGTAAAGGAGAAAAAACTCTTGGTATATAAATAGACAGATAAACCATTTAGGTTTTTTTTCGCATGTTTGCATTTACTATGTTGGAGATACTGTATACTCCTTCAATTCTTTATTTGCACATATACACAAGATTTTTTTTTTTTTTTTTTTAGCTTATCAAAAAGGGGAACGGTATATGGCCGACACCAAAGCATGCTCAAAGAGGTATGTGACTTCCGATGGTGAAATGCGGACAACCTCAGATCTCCTGACCACCAGAGCTGAAGTGTATTTTGATGACATAGGGATTCGTCCTTGACCAGGCTATTCTTGGATGAAATCACCAAACAGCAAAAATGTTTACATACTTGGGCGCCTTCTAAGGTCATTTTATGGAAGTCACACAG
>NC_134785.1:33432924-33440424 GCF_046742065.1 Oratosquilla oratoria
GAAAGTTCTCCTCTCGCTGGGTCGAGCGAGATGACCCCATTCTAGAATCTCTTCCCTCAACTAATACCACGCCCACGATCCTCCTTTACATGATATATTAGGCGTCGTGCATTATGCATTACATAGTCTTAATCATGCATTGTACATTCTGCATCACGAATCATTTGTCATTTAGTATGCATTATGCGTTGTTTAATGAATTATGCATTGTACGGTATACGCCATACGCAGTAAATTGTAGTTCATACATCATAATGTTGTATGTTACATTAATACATTATGCATTATATGTTATACGTTATATATTATGCGTTATATGTATCCAATGAATAGGTAACATTAAAGTAAGTATTACTTATTTTCTTTACGTTATAACTACTCGTCCTTAATCTACTAAAGTTAACCCACAGATAACGTATAACTTCCATCAAAAATGATACACACTCGCGAATATATTGAGGCCCACGAGAGGAGGCCAAGGGTGGAAGTGCCCGTGATAAATGCAGGGCTGCCAACCGAACTGACGTAGCATGATGACGGCATCCAATCTTCCCATGCTTGATACATTAGTGGTCTGATTACCTCTGATATATCCCTATTTGTTCTTCCCGCACGTCCGTTGGCCTAAGGCTGTAGTGTAACATCGTTCGATTTAGTATACGTACATTTTATGTCAAGATTTGTTTTTAGATTTTGGTCCATTGTCAGAAAATATCGAAATGGTTTGTTATATTATCTGAATGTATCATCCACTAGGTCTCTGCCTCCTTCTGCCGTTTTCTCAGGTTAGGGAGTAATAATTGTACACTTTATTAATTGCAAATTATACGTTATATAAGTTACACGTTACACGTTTACGTTATACATTATACGTTATACATAATATATTAGACATACATTATAAATTATACATTATACATTATACATTACACGTTATACAATATACATTATACATTATACACCATACGTTATACATTATATACCATACGTTATGGGTTCTGGGTTATACATTATACGTTACATGTTATACGTTATATGTATCCGTGAATGAGTACTGGCTTTTGAGTGACAATGGTATTTATCACAGTCCGATGTACAAAATTATTCTATTTTACATTTGTACTACTATGACCATTGGCGGTGGACACACACGTCTCAATCCCACTGAAAGGTTTTGACGATTGCATTATGTAGTGATCTACGTCCAACTCTACTGACCCTCGACACCCAGTATTGCACCAGTCAACGTTTTGGTAAACAGTCACGAGTTCTTAGGCAATGATGCCTCTTTCGACGTGAATCAAATGCAAAACAATTGGATATACATACCTTAGACGTTGTATGTTATACGTTATAAGCAATGTGTCATACTTCCTGCGTCATGCGTCAAATGTTGTATGTACACATTGAGCCCTATACACCAAACGATTTCATTCAGTAGAGGGATTGCCACAGCAATGAGAGGATAAAAAATACGCAATCCTATCCCTTGATACCATGACACATTTCATATATTTTGATCTGACCATGCGCCAGATGATTTTTTATTGATCTGATGGTGGATCCGGGAATGTATTGAGTTTGTATACTTTCGGGAGAGGAAACTAGTCTGTGCTAAGTGATTCTATTCAGCCTAGGGGTAGACCCTGAAGTGTAGGGGAAGGGGGTATTTAATACCTTCCCTCAAAGAGCTTAATCCTCTTTTCTCCCATTCCATTCTCTTGGCAAGAACGAATTGGCTATTCCGACGAATCTTCAAAGGCCGGATTTGTATGCAAGGGTCGGCCGATGCGGCTTCAGCCTCTTTCCAGTCCATAAACCCTTATGTTTCTTCAGGAGACGGACTGGCTCTTGCGAAATGGCGAGCTTTCCATACTGAAGTCCAAGTTACATCAGACAGGAGCTCTGTCGGCCGTCAAAGGTCGCTGGGTCTTGATCTTTTTGGTGGTAACCTACCTACAAGTTGTCATAAGCGGTGGAAGTAGGAGTATAGATGGGTATTAACCTCTTACATTATAAAGGGTTTCTTATTACCCGTATAAGTAATCACTTGACGACGTGTAGAAATATAAATAAACTATTTCTATACCTCTTACGTAAAAGACAAAATCATTTTACGATGTTACTCTGACACCAGATGAAGACCATATTAGAGCCCATGATGTCAATGTAAACAAATTTACATCGAAGAAATACCGTAAAATATCTGATATTCAATCATCTGGGAGGGGAAAAAGCGTAGGATGGCGTTTTTAAAGCAATAGACAAACGATCTAGTATGGAGCGGTAGACCTTACAAAGACTAATGAACATGAAAACTGAGGAGGAAGACAGTAACGTTTTCCAGTTTATGATCAATGTATAATCTCTTTTCAACACGATTAATTGAACTTATTGTCATAGACGCTTGTACATCCGCCCTTAACCCAAAACGGTCATGATTGGTTGGCCTTCGGGAGAAGAACATGGTCACATCTAGAAGAGTTATCACTGGGAAATTAGCTGCAAGTGGCGGGGTTTATGTTTTCAAGGAGAAGAGTTGTGTCTAAGCAGGAGGGGCTTATGTTGTAACAGAGGGGGCTTAACGCATTAGGGGAAGAGCTTATTCATATGTTGCAAGCGGGGCCACGTTGCAAGGTGAGGGGTTTATGTTCCAAGGAGATTAGCCTAGGTTACAAAGGGAGGAACTATGCTACAAGGCTGGTAGTCATTTTGCAAGGAAAGGAGCTAATGCTGCAGTGGGAGAGGGTTGCAGGCAAACTTGGATTGAGACCATTTCTGTATAATTGGGTCGTTTTACTACGTCACCGGCTATTTCAAGTAAGAAGAAGTTTAGTCATTCATGAAGTAATTAACTCCTTACTTGAAAAGGACACTTTGTTAATTCTATCCTGACTAACGCCACACCATTCTATTAAGGCGAGGGGAAGCCCTCCTCTCAAAAATGAAGTGATTATGTCCAATTTTTTTTCTGGGGGGAGGGGGGGAGGGGGGAAGGGGATATCACTAGATGGTTCTATTTGCTTGAAGCTACACTCTTAGCACAGTAAAGTAACTAAAAGTAATTAATATTCACATGAATTTTTTATTTCATCATGGAAAAGTTAGTCAAATGCCAAGAAATCGTGTGACTTAATCCCATTAAAACAACTATGGCAATTTTTTCATGATGAAAAGAATTTGTCATCTAACTACAGACGATTTCATTCAGCTTATTATAACCTACTGTTGCTCAGAAATGTTGTATCCATATCATGGACCAAATCGCTTGAGACAGTGAAGATCTTTCAAATAATCAAAACCGGGTCTAACGGTGCGTCGAACGCGGTTCGACAGACACGTGTTTAAAGTGATGTGTGAACGTGTGAAAGGGGGTATTTGGGGTTTAACCAACGTGTTCGACAACCAAATACCCCGTTCACACCTTCACACATCACTTTAAACACGTGTCTGTCGAACCGCGTTCGACGGACCGTTAGACCGTGAAAACCCCGGATCGAAGCTTCGCGACGACCTATTTTCATTATTTGTACCCATATAACTACAAAGTAATGTCGTAACACATTAGTAAATTTCAACAAAAACCCACTGTGTTGGATAAGAAGAAATGAAATAAATAGATTCCATATATTTCGATCACGGACTGTGATCCTCTTCAGTGGAATACCATACCCATATGTTTTAAATCTCATCCACGTCATGAGGCTCGCGACTGTTCTTCCCATGCTGGGACAGGATGTGTCGAAAGAGGCCTCACTACTTCCTGAACACTAGGTAAGTTCTTTGACAAACATGAATGTTGCAATACTGAATGTGAGAGAGTCAATGTAGCTGGACGTTACTATCTACCTAATGTAACCTTTGAAATCTCCTCAAGGGGATTGAGGCGTGTGCTACCGCCACACCAAGCTCTCACGGTCTTTGTACAAATGTATAATATACAAACTTTTGTGCAGTAGCTTTAATTAAGGCCCAATGACCCTTCGAATATGTAATATTATATACATATATACATACATACATACATACATACATACATACATGCATACATACATACATACATACATACATACATACATACATACATACATACATACATACATACATACATACATACATACATACATACATACATACATACATACATACATACATACATACATACATACATACATACAATGTCGATTAAGTTGTCTTGACTAAACGTATAAAAACAACTTGACGAGCCTTGTTGTATTTGAATGATTTCATTCTAACGCCAGCCCATCATATTAGAATATAAAAAAACCTATTGTCGTCAAAGGAATAACGATCTGTTTATACTAAGTAAGCTGAAGCTAACTAGGGTCAAAATTGAATGAATGAAACTATCTAAATAACGTCCAAAACGAAATCAATGGAGAGTGTGATTAAGAGATTGGAGATAGCTAGCGTCCCTATAGTTTCGTTACCCCAACTCCGCGGTTTGACAAAAAATATACAAATGAGTAAATAAATATATAAATAAATGAATGAATAAATGAGTAAACAAATAAATAAATAAATAAATAAATGAATAAATAAATAAATAAATAAATAAATAAATAAATAAATAAATAAATAAATAAATAAATAAATAAATAAATGAATAAATAAATAAATAAATAAATAAATGAATAAATAAATGAATAAATAAATAAATAAATAAATAAAAATCCTACGCACACGCATTAGGAAGTGAGAAACCCCTGGTAGGGCAAAACCGTGTCAAGTGCGGCAAGTCGCTGGATTTTTTGCACCGACGTTGGGTCGTATCCCCACCTAACCAGGGCTTTCGGGAACCAACGCAGCAAGCCCGCACAGTGCACCGGGAATCGAACTCACGACCACCCACTCATAAGTTCAATCGCAGTTGACATACCTCGAATAAATGAAATCAACAGGTGTCCTTCCACTAGTACAGAACAGAGCAACTATGTCACCGAAATGATGAACTCAACAATACATGAATTTTATGAATAGAAAAATGGACATTATAAAAAGGGCTTCGCTATGAAAAAGAGGTCCTCTTATGCTCCATTTAGATTTAAAAATTCAGACGAGCATTAAATAGAAATGAATTAGATAAAAAATATCTTTGGAATATGTGCTCTTCAGATATACATAATTTTTGTCATTATTACAGTTTCTACTACTACTTCTGCTGCTACTAATATTACTGCTACTACTGCTATTACTGCTACGACTATTACTACTACTACTACCACCACCAAAATCACAACCATTACTGCTTCTAGTTGTGCTACTACTAATGATAACAACATTCGTCCTTAGTCTCTATAAATACACACTCAAATATATACAAACACACACACACACACACACACACACACACACACACACACACACACACACACACACACACACACACACACACACACACACACACACACACACACACACACACACACACACACACACACACACACACACACACACACACACACACACACACACACACACACACACACACACACACACCTCCAACTCTCGTAGGTGAGAAGTTCGGGGTGTGTGTGCATATAGGGTGACAGCATTACCCATTGATCGGTCATATATGAAGTCTAAGCTCTCTTCCGGGAGGGAAATAGCTGTCAACCACGAGTCCAATACGTGATCCAAGACCATGGTGAATCACACATACACACACACACACATACATGCACGCACGCACATAAATATATACATACATATATACATACATACATACATACATACATACATACATACATACATACATACACACACATACATACATACATACATACATACATACATACATACATACATACATACATACGTATATACATACATACATACATACATACATACATACATACATACATACATACATACATACATACATACATACATACATACATACGTACATACATACATACACACATACATATAAACATACATACAAACATACATACATACGTACATACATACATACATACAAACATACATACATACATACGTACATACATACATACATACATACATACATACATACATACATACATACATACATACATACATACATACATATATACTCAGCAAAATTAATCATGTCCAATCTCGAATGAGCATTAATTACTGTAGTGAAGTCATTACGAACGAAATGTGTATTTCTTGAAATCCATCGGTCAATTGGCGTAATGTACTCTGTAATCTTCATGAATTCGGGTCAACATAACATTAATCATGACTGTAAGTTATTTTGTTTAAATTCAAACTAAAGCGGAGAACGAAAACAATTTAGTGCAATTATCAGCAACGATCTTTTAAATCATCAAAGCACAATGCAATTGTGTAGGTCATGTTAATTTCAGTTCTGACTATGCGATATTTCTGTTTCATGAGTCTAGTTATCATCAACAAGATTTTTTTATGTAATGTATATGTTTTATCTTTGCTTGTATATTCATTTTCAGTAAATATACTTAAATTCTGATTCTGCAGCTATCGGCAATAAGCTTTATAGATTGCTATTGTACCAATGCATCTGTACTGCATTGTCATTTTCCTCACTTTCAATCCTCTTTATTCTGGTTTTGGTTTTCTGTTCTTATAATCACAAATAGATTTCATTCAAGTGAAAATTAAACTTTCTTCCAAACAAAGTGTTTAACCACTCTCATTTAACCCATTTCCTGTATCTTCATGTTTGTGAATTTCATCTAACTGGTGGAATTCATTAATACAATTCGAATTCATTTCCAAGAGCGTTGGTTTCAAACTCGCTTCTCAAATACGCGGCCCAAGAATTTCATTTCCTTAGTGCCTCCTGTCCATGCACCACATGGCTTAGGCAGCAGTAAAGCGTCTCCGTCGTAAACTCTTCGCCTTGAAAATCAAGGTAAAAAAAAAATAATATCTGTCCCTGTCCATTCACATCTATTCTGAAGAAAGGCAACATATCTCATCTGTTGTAATAATGTCCTGCGCTTCATATGCATGGTAGCGCATAACGTCCAGGGCGCCCTTGCCATATGTTGTCTGGTAATTATACTAAAGAAACAGATGTATGAAACGACCACTGGAAGAGAGAGAGAGAGAAAGAGAGGGAGAGAGAGAGAGAGAGAGAGAGAGAGAGAGAGAGAGAGAGAGAGAGAGCGAGAGAGAGAAAGGGAAGGACATGCTTACATAGTGAAAGAGAGACAGACATGAAGTGGATTGACGATGCGCTCTATATAAGCATTGTGAGGGCCTGTTGCAAATTGTGTGCCAAAGGTGAAAAGTATATATATATATATGTGTGTGTGTGTGTGTGTGTGTGTGTGTGTGTGTGTGTGTGTGTGTGTGTGTGTGTGTGTGTGTGTGTGTGTGTGTGTGTGTGTGTGTGTGTGTGTGTGTGTGTGTGTGTGTGTGTTTGAGTGTGTGTGTATGAGTGAGTGAGTGTGTGTGTGTGTGTGTGTGTGTGTGTGTGTGTGTGTGTGTGTGTGTGTGTGTGTGTGT
>NC_134785.1:33460424-33470424 GCF_046742065.1 Oratosquilla oratoria
ATGATAATAATGATAAAGATGATAACAATGATAATGATGATAATGATAATGATGATAACAATGATAACTGATAACAATGATAGCTGATAACAATGATAACTGATAACAATGATAACTGATAACAATGATAGCTGATAACAATAACTGATAACAATGATAGCTGATAACAATGATAACTGATAACAATGATAGTGATAATGACAAAGATAATGACAATAATAATCATAATGATAATGACAATAATAATGATGACAATAATAATGATAATAATAATGATAATGACAATAATAATGATAATGATAATAATGATGACAATGATAATGATAATGACAATAATAATGATAATGACAATAATAATGATAATGACAATGATAATGATAATGATAATAATGATAATGACAATAATAATGATAATGACAATAATAATGATAATGACAATAATAATGATAATGACAATAATAATGATAATGACAGTAATAATAATAATAATGATAATAATACCAATAATGACAATAATAATAATGACAATAACAATAATGACAATAATAATAATGACAATAATAACAATAATGGCAATAATAGTAATAATGACAATAATGAAAATAATGGCAATAATAACAATAATGACAATAATAACAATGACAGTGTGACAATGATAAAAATAACAATAATAACAATAATAATAATTACAATAGCAATAATAGCAATAATAACAATAATAACAATAATAATAATAACAATAATAACAATAATAACAATACTAATAACAATAATAACAATAGTAACAATAGTAACAATAGTAATTATAGTAATAATAATAATGATATTGATGATGATGATGATGATGATGATGATGATGATGATGATGATGATGATGATGATGATGATGATGATGATGATGATGATGATGATGATGATGATGATGATGATGATGATGATGATGATGATGATGATGATGATGATGATGATGATGGTGGTGGTGGTGGTGGTGGTGGTGGTGGTGGTGGTGGTGGTGGTGGTGGTGGTGGTGGTGGTGGTGGTGGTGGTGGTGGTGGTGGTGGTGGTGGTGGTGGTGGTGGTGGTGGTTGGGATTAATGATAGTGGTAATGATAATGATGACAATGATAATGACAATTATGATCATGATAATGACAGTGATAATAGGAATAATAGTTTTGGCTCTAGATCCCGCTCCATTTCACTAGAGACACAGCACTCAAAATGCCCCAGATGCAACCACCACACAGAAGATACAGAATACCTTAAGCAACACTGCCCTATACTCAGCCCTTCTGCATTGTCAGAGTCAGGTATTGACAGCAAATAAAGTTAGTCTCACGCTTCTCACACCGTTTCTCAGACGAATACAAATCGAGAAGTGGAGGAAGATTTTACATCTTGAGCGCCGAGTGGCACTTTTCCTTTTATTCAGTGGCGTCCTTTTGTAGTGAAGGAGTAGTCCATCATGCTAAATCTTCGTTTCCTTTTATTATGGATATCGCCAGCTATTCTATTCGTCTCGTTGAAATACCCTTGGTAGCAAAGGGATTACACTTTCCCCTTCATTCTGGCTACCACGAATGTATTTTATTTATCTTCGTCCCACTCCTTTGGTAATGGAAGGTTAAAGGTTATTCTGATTTATTCCCTTTTCCTGTTGGATGACATTTCTTCCTTTGCTCTCTCTACCACCAATCTGCTCTACTCAACCCCAAAATATTTCCTTTACCAAATCTGCGACTCAAGTTCTTCGGAGTGATATTGTCCCCAAACATAAATATTATTTTGATTAATTCCTTTCCCTGTTGGATGGTATTTCTTCCATTGTTATATCTATCACTAGTCAACTCTACTCAACCCTCAAACATTTCCTTTACTACTACAGTGACTTAACTTCTTTGGGGAGATAATGTCCCCAAGAATAGCAACAATGAATATTTCCGACAAAGTACTAATACATACTCTACTCGCCTCAGTAATACGCCCTCAGTAGCATCAATGTTGAAGTAACCTGGCAGCAAACACGTCACTAACTAGAGTGGTGGGATCGACTCTGTTGAAATAACCTCCTGTGAAAATGTCAAAAACATAACAAAAATTTCCACACGAGTTTCTGTTACATTCCATATATTTCAACTTGGTAAAGATTCCCTTCACCATTCCTGCTGAATAGTCGGTTTGTAGTTTCCAGAATTCAATAAATCAGTTTTTCGTCATCATCTGCTTTTCTATTCATGTTCCCGTGTAGCTTTTACCAAGGTTGTTAGTCCACCAGCTGGTATGAATTGCAAACACTAATAAGCCTCCAAAAGGTTAGGAAAACAGGCTGAGGACCCTACTCACCAAAATGTCCCGCCCCGTTGACCAGTGTGTTTGCAAGCGGCGAGACATCAAAGGAGAACCTACTGTCAAGCGCATCAGGGCCTTCGTCACTGACCCTTTTACCCAAAACGAACCACTTTAGTGATTTCGTTTTAGTTCAATTCAAGCTATTTTATTCCAATGAGAATGACACAACGTTCGAAAATGAATAAAATAACCTTGTTCACCCCGAATTGACAACATTCTTTGGGTCACCTGACGAAATGTCACCTTCTTTGTTTTGTCGTGGCTAATGGCAAGCAATTTGGTTAAAATGAGAGAAATCTAATGGCCTAGGAAGGTTAAAAGGTCGGGGAGCAATATAGACAGGCATTTGCACCATCAGAAGATTCAAATACCGTAAACTGGAAATGACATCAGAGAGAGCGAAGTACATTAGACAAGGAGAGTTTTGATAGAAAGATGAAGTTTTCTTGAAAAGCTGGAATCTGGGAACCATTACATGGTTGAGAGTAAAATCCGAATTCATGGGAATATAAAAATCCTAACGTTTCGATTCACGTCCAGAAGACATCTTCAGAGGTTACAATGTATATCACAGTGAACTATATATTACATAGTATCCTAGCTAACTAACAGAATATCTAGACAGGAATCGAAACGTCGAAATATTAACATTTTATTTTTAATAAAAGACGTTTCTTTATATTTTAGAAAAAAGAAGAGTTTTGACATACATTCGGCAGCAAACAGAAAATATTTAATAATGATGATGAGATTATGTAGAACATGGAGTAAACACCAATCTATCAAACAATTTTAGAGTTCAGACGATGAACTTGAAAATAAATCTCTGATAAAGACATCACTCCGGTAAATGATGAAGAAAAAACAAAAAAGTCGCGAGTTGGAAGGTTTAGATGCCAAAGTAGGAGAAGGTATTACAGCTAAATCCAGTGTCCGAAAGTTTGGAGTAAGAGAGATAGCCAATCGGGATGCTAGTTAGTTGACATTGTCCCAAATAGACTTAAACAAATACAAAAGGAATAACGACAGCAACAAAAATATCTATGTATCACTTACGAGAAATAACTTGGCGAATGTTATCATTAGAGTAAAGGTGATTAAGTCGAGTGACGATAGAATAATAGATCCCCAAAGCTAAAATGGATTATAAAAGTAAAAGAGATAAGTGAGTTGTTAAAAAGAAAATATTCAAGGAATGGATTAATTGGGGCAACTTTTAGACAGCAAATAAAAAACAGTTTTGGAGATTAAAAAATGTAATTAAATTTCGTAGAACAATCAGTAAAAAGAAATATTAGTAGGGTGCCAAAAGTTACAATTAATGAGACTTTTTTTACCCCATAAAATATGAGACAAGAAAACATCCTAAGAAAAGGTGTTATTGGTAGATATTTAGATACGGGAGGGAGCTCATTAGGATGTGGCCCAACTACTTATTCAGTTTATATCTAAAAAGAGTATGAAAGAGAGAGAGAGAGAGAGAGAGAGAGAGAGAGAGAGAGAGAGAGAGAGAGAGAGAGAGAGAGAGAGAGAGAGAGAGAGAGAGAGAGAGAGAGAGAGAGAGAGAGAGTTAGAGAAAGAGAAAGAAAGAGAGAGAGAGAGAGAGAGAGAGAGAGAGAGTTAGAGAGAGAGAGAGAGAGAGAGAGAGAGAGAGAGAGAGAGAGAGAGAGAGAGAGAGAGAGAGAGAGAGAGAGAGAGAGAGAGAGAGAGAGAGAGAGAGAGAGAGAGAGAGAGAGAGAGAGAGAGAGAGAGAGAGAGAGAGAGAGAGAGAGAGAGAGAGAGAGAGAGAGAGAGAGAGAGAGAGAGAGAGAGAGAGAGAGAGAGAGAGAGAGAGAGAGAGCCAAGAATTATACCAAGTAGTTATTCAAACTGGCAAGAGCCTTTAATCATCTTCCAGAAAGTTTGCCTCTTATTTCAATTTTACCTCATTCTCTTCAGTCGTATATTTACTCTTTTTTTCAGAGGTGGTCTATTAGCAGTGTTAGTTTTCAACCCTTTCAGATTTGTTTAAAACTTGGAGAAGATTGTTTTATGTTAAAGAAAATAAGATCATTAAATACTTAGACTAGAAAGGATTACAACAAGTATGCCGGTATGCAATGGACGGTTTGCAACATTTTAGCTTCAAGTTAAATTAGAAAAAAAAAGTCTTTGAGCGAGTACTAGAGAACGACAATTACATAGCTTTAAGGACTTCAGACATTACAACTGGAGCGTCCTTTAGTACTCACTGACAGCTGTTGACCACTTAACGAGATACTTAACCATGGCAAACCTCTACACAGTAACATCTATACTGAGCTCGTTTTTTTGATGATGATTTTCAATTCGCACATATAACACTGTTAATGCTGAACACAGCATGAATATTTTTGGATAGTCAATCTTTAAACCTGCAGGGAAATACTCATCATTACTTCCTTAGTGTCCTTTTACCACAGTGAGCGCTTTCAGACCACCGTTTAGTGTCATCTCACTATAGTAAACTTCCTCAGACCATCATTAAGAGCTAATAAGGCCCACTAAGAGCCACTAAGAGGCTCTATGAGGCTGTAAGAGGTACGTGATGCAATCAATACGGATGACGGCTTCTCCAGAATTGCCGCTTCCAAACTAATTCCAGGGACCGTACTGGTTGATATCATTCCGGAAGGAATATGATTAGCAGAACCTCTGGAAGCAGGAAGGCCCAAAGACCTCCGGAGGCTCTAGAGTTTCAGGGTCGACGAAGAACAAAGGGTTCCTCGGCGTCACTCAGCTTCACAAGTTCCCTGACTGACGACGTTCCGGAGACTCAGAATGGGAAGAGATAACATAGAGAACAGTAGAAAACTGAAGGAGAGTAATAAAAAAAAAAGAAGTCAATGACGAGGAAGTTTTTAAGAAGTGGATGCAGAAGGAGAGACAAATGTAAAAGCAGAAGAGAAAGATGATAAGAATTACAAAGATAAAAATGTGTAAAAGAGCAGAAGAAAAAAGAAAACGCAAATGAAGACAAAGCTGAAGCGGAAGAATAAGACAAACAAGTAGAGGCAGATGAATTAGAATAAAAAGGAGAAGAAGGAGGAGAAGACACGAGTAAAAAGGGAAAAAGAGAGAGAAAGAACAAGAGGAAAACGAGGAAAAGGGAAAAAAGAAGAAAGATTAGGGAAAAGAAGAGGAGGAGGAGGAGGAGGAGACGTAGAAAGAGTAGCAGAAGCAAATAAGGATGAGAGGAGGAAGAGGGGGATTATTGTACTTCGTCGGCGATAACCAGCGCTTCTATCCATGAGGACAATACCTCACCAAAGAGATGAAGATATAGCGCTGGTATAAGAGAGATTTAAGGGCAGGCAGAAAAGAAAAGTAATAGACTTTAAAATGATCAGCATTTTTCTTTAAAGAATAAGAACACCACACATGTACTAATTTGCATAAATGTATGGTAGATCATATCTAGAAACTATTTTTTCACCCATTAATTGAAAATACCTATTTGTTTTGATCTCTCCTCTGCCCCAACATCAATCGTTTGCAAAGAAAACGTATCGGCAGTGCCATCTTCCGTTGATGACCTATTACCATGTATTGCAAAATCAAACATGGTGAGCTATAACTTCCTGGTTTATGTCTTTTATTACTTTTAATGTCCAAGACTCCTTATTCAGTCTGGCAGAACCTCTTGATTCAGTAAAAAATAGATAACAGTGACCCTGGTAACCATGTATGTTTACATTCATCTCATAGTCATACATACATCATGTAGGCCTAACCTACATGCATTTACCTTATTGTAATATACAGGAATGGAGCAACATTCGTTGGATCCCGTCTCCTATTCCCTATTTTTCTATTATACCTAGCCCCAAATTCTTGCAGTTCCAACTTAATCTACATCCTTGATTTCCAATAATGGTATTTAGATTTTAATTCATTTATTGATTGGTCTTGGGTTATATCACTACTCCAAGTATTCCTTTAGACATGTGATCTTTCTTAATTTGTTCCCATAACCTCTTAAAGTCCTCCCATCTTTAATCAGAAAATCTCTTCCGTCAATACAATCTATCCCTTTTAGTGGCCTGAATACTGTGACCATATCACCTTTTTCTCTTCAATCTTTCAAAGTTGGATGACCCAGTGCTTTTAGGCTTTCCTCAAATGATTTATGTGCCAGGCTGGAGTTCTGTTTGGTTGCTTCGCTCTGTATTCTCTCGATCATCTTATATCCTTCACTCTTGGTGGGGACCATACTACTGACGCATATTCCAGTCTTGGACAAATCAGGATTTTTATCAGTTTTTTTTTTTTTCAATATCTCTTCATTCATATAATGAAACGCCACTTTGATATTCTGCAATAGCCCGTATGTCCCTCCCACAGTTCTGCTGATATGTCTGTCACGTGATATGTACATTATATAGTAGACCTAGGCCTAAAAACGTACACCTGTATGACCATGAGCATGATGAAGCTATGGCATGCATGCATGCTCGGTGACTGATTCTGTTACCCTACTCTAAGTTATTGTAAGTAAATAATTTTATTTACAGTTTTTTATGCAAAACATCATAAAAGTATCTTCCTGACTGAATTCAATCTAACTCACGACATATAATTTTTTCCTTAAAGGAAATGCAGAGATACTGCATATTGTCAGTTTGTCAAATGGTATTAAGGTTACCTACCTGGAAAAAGGAAAACAATATTGTCACTGACTGCCTATGCACTAGAATTTGGAAAGCATTTCCTCAAGAAAGTAAACTGGTTGGTTTCAAGTGCCCAATGCTTGAGAAGTGACTGTCATTTTTGTAGTGTCATCACGTAATTCACTTCTTAGAATATCGACTCATTTTGTAATTTTCCATGGTTTGAAATCTCACTGGATGTTCGTATCAAGCACAGAGCGTGTCATATTCGACTTTGTTCGTGACCTTCACATTACTGGTACACCTGCGTTGGACTTTCATTAACAATTTATTCACATAGCAGAAAAGGTGATTTTGAGAAATGGTTAACAAGGGACGATATGATACAGTGCATATTAAACATGAAGGTGTATTTTTTGTCCTTTTTATTCATTTATTAATATTGACCAATGCACAAATGAGATGAAGAACTCCAGCAAAACAGAATTCTCACTCCCCCTATACTCACCGTATGTGCTAGATTTCCTGATGGAATGGGTAGAATGACCACTTTTCTTGACCTTTGGAAATACAATGGCCCATCTTCCTTCCCCATCTTTAGTGACGGCCTGCTCTTTGTTTCCATTACGTTGTAGTGCAATGTAGGAAGGTGTATTCCGGTAAAAAAAAAATCAAGTGTTTCTGCCACTGTTTGTTAGATAATCAAAAGCGCTAGATGCGGCCCTAAACATGATAAGATGGTTTTACAACATACTTTAGGGTACTGTAAGAAGAGTGACTCTGATGAAACGGAGGCTTTGCATATACAGGATTTGAATCACATCTGCCTCTGAACAAAATTTCCCATCCCATGGCTTTGGAAGTAGGCAACTGCAAAAGCTAAAAGTACTTTTTTTTTATCAGATTTTGCCCACCCTAGATTACACTAAGCTTCTTTTCTTTCCATCATAATGGAAGTCTTGCTGCTTTGGAGCAAACTGGTTGATGACGTTGTGGTAAGCCTCAAGGCCTGATGACTTCTTACTACCAGACATTTTGCCAACATTCTTCACAAATCTGACACCCATCAGGAGACTGGTCGCCTTAGTCGATACCTTGTTAATCGAAAATAGCCACGTATACGTACAGCTGTTTAAAAGATGAAAAGGGAACTGCTTTGCTTACAACTGAAATGATCTCCATTCAATGATGATAAATACTGTTGGAGTGTTTGAATATTCCTTCAACTGTTCAAAAAGATTGATTTCCTCAAGCACATGAGTCGAAGGCTAGTTTCTAGATAACGGGCCAACAATGGAATAGTCGATAGTAAAAGCACTTTCAAACATACTACTGAATATACTGAACGAACAATTGACACTCACCTGGTTGAAACTATTTTTTGTTATCCCGTTTCTTCTTGCTTAGCCTACCATGTGCACACTTGGAAAACTGTTTTCCATGACCTTTATGAACATCATGAATGCGA
The DNA here is from genome assembly GCF_046742065.1 of Oratosquilla oratoria. Taxonomy (NCBI): domain Eukaryota; kingdom Metazoa; phylum Arthropoda; class Malacostraca; order Stomatopoda; family Squillidae; genus Oratosquilla; species Oratosquilla oratoria. Next base: position 33,468,870 of record NC_134785.1, read on the forward strand.
TTGTCCAAGAAGAGCCACTTTGCGATGATCAAAATACTGCATAGTGAGTTGGCAGCAATGAAGTACAAATGGTTAATGATATATTTGCACCAGTCTGCAGCCAGCTCCCAGCCTTTTTCCTTGGACAGTTTGATCTTCATCTTCAAACACGAAGTTCAATTTGTGAATTAATGCATGCTTTCGTGTACATCGTTTAATGGGCTGAGTTACAAGTACAGGATGGGCCGGTCCTTATACCCAGTGATTCAGAAGAAGAGTACTGGTATCATAAAAAAAAAATGCATTTCTGTTGTACACTACTCTGTTTCCATCACATGAGGACACTACCTACCCTATAGTGAATAGGACTTACCTTTTGCAATATCCAATACGTGAAAATAGTTTGTGTCCTTCGGGTTCTCACGGGACCACTTGGCAATCACGACATGACGGTCTGTGATGATGCTGTTGATGTGGAGATCTTCTTTAGCCAAGAGATTGACACAACGGATGAGCCCTTCTTTCTCCATGTGAACTGATGACTGGACCTCTATACACTGGAATGATCTTTTATAACCAAATGAATCCTATGCTTTTCATCATTTTTCTTTGTACACACATTATTCAGCATGTTCATGTCGTACTACAATCCTGTAGATTTATCTTGAAAACCTTATCTTGGAAATTAATTTTTCACAGAATATGAGCATATGACAAGTCACCCTATTGTGAAAAACTACCTGTGCTAGTTCCATGGCCAGAATCTTCTTTGTATCCATATTCATCAAACTGTAGGAACCATATATTGAGGTGGATGGACTGGCAACCTAGGAAACTGAGAATTTGTAACAGTTTGCCAGGAATGGCACCAGCAAAGAGAACGGAACTTAAGAACAGGATGTTACCAGCTGAGGTCTTATGGTAATATTGTTGACTACCTCATGGTCTGAACGCATTAAAAAGAATTATGTGAATTCTTTCAGACAAAACAAAATGGCAAATTGTCAATGTTTAGTTTATGTTTAGTGTAAGTTACCGGTACAAACTTCGATATTTCGTATATCTCTAATGTGAACACAAAAACTTCATACACTACTGAGGTATTCATAATACATGCACAATGAACAACATTACCTTGCAAATCCACATCCTTTGTTGAAACACATTTGGTTTACAGTGAAGAATTTGCTCTTCTTCTTAATAAGTCTGTTGGATTCTGAGCTGCAGACAGGGCAAGTGGCAAACAACTGCATCAAGCATGAGTGGAAGATGAAATTTAGTCAGTCAATTTCCCATATGGGGAAAACAAGAATGAGAAAGAAAAAGGGAAGAAGGAAGAAAAGGTCAAGAAGGAGCAGGAGGGGAAGAAGAAAAAAGATTAAGAAAAAGGAGGAGGAGGAGAATAAGAAGTTAGAGAAAGAAGTAAAAGAGAAGAGGAAAAGGAAAAGTAGGAGAAGAAGAAGGAGGAGAAAATAAGAAAAAGAGGAGGAGAAGGAAAAAAAAGGAGAGGAAAAAAAGACATGGATGGGTTTCACTAATTTATTGCTTTCTAGCTCTCTCTTTTTCCTTCTCTCTC
>NC_134785.1:33480424-33482924 GCF_046742065.1 Oratosquilla oratoria
ATGCAGAAATCAAGGGGTGTATGTTTCAGAATAACAGCAAGGGAATTGATACGGGACAATAATTTTGTCGAAAAGGTAAGTGAATAAAAAAAATATGAGAGTTTGCATTTTTTTTAGGGAATTCATAAGCTAGAAAACTACTGTAATGTTGTGAACATCTACTGACGTCATATGATCATCTGGACTGCAATACGAATCTGAAAAAAAAAAATGAACACGCAGTTTGACTCAGTCAGTGAGAATCACGGTAAATTATTTCGTTATGACATTTTGGACATGGTAAAAGCTGGACCAAGGAAAGTGAACCCGGAGAGGCAAACTGACCGAACAATTACATTATAATTAGACCTACACTCGACAGGGCCGCGGACGGCGAGACTGAGGAGAGAGTGGGTCCATTGTTTATTTTATGGTTTTCCCACGGCGTTTCCGCCTTGTCCCCTGCCGTGACGTAAAGACATGCGCGCGCAGGGATATGACTCGGCGGATCGTATATCGGGGACTTTTCTCCCTCTTTACGATCGTCAGAGCCTGTTATGACCGACACCGCAGGCAGCCACTCCTCGGATGGGAAGGAAAGAGAGAGATGGGAAAGGGAAGAGAAGGGATTCTGGGGCAAATGGAGATGGAGTAAGGGAAGGATCGAGAGATGGGAAGAGGAGAGAAGGTGAGAATATAAGGGAAACGGGAGGAAGGTGAAGGAAAAAGACAGGAGAAGAGGGGAGGGAAGAGGAAGAGAAATGAAGAGAAGGAAGGGGAGGAAAGGGGAGGGGGCAGAAATGAGGGGAAGGGAGATGAGGGGAGGGGAGGGGAGGGGAGGGTAGAGGAGAGGTTTGACAAAGAGAAATGTTGGAAGGTGAGCAAAGGGGAGGTCAAAGGAGGGTAGAGGCGAGGACGGAAGGGAAGGGGGAGAGGAGGGGAGGAGAGGGGAGTTGAAGGGGAAAAATAGGAGAAATACTCGTACAACAGAAAGTGAGGGGAGAGAGAGCAAGGGAGAAGAGGGTGATGCAACGATTTGTCTATGCACAAGGTCCCGAAGTAATTCCAAGTGGAGGTAAGGGAAAGGGGTAGAAAGGGAGGACAACGATGAGGAAAGGAAAGGGAAGAAAATTATGAGGATTCGAAGAAAACGAAAGGAAGAAGAAAGTAAAATTAAGGAGTGGGGACAAAACGGGATGGTGTGAAAGATGAGAAAAGATAGAGGAATGGTGAGGAAGGAGCAAAAGGGAATACAGGGGAGGAAGTAGGAGGATAATATTCGTTAGAAAAGATGGGGATGGAAAGGAAAAGGTAGAGGAGAAGAGGGTAAGGAAAGAGTGGGGAAGAGCAGGGAAGGGTAGAGAAAAAAGAAAGAAGGCAGGAGGAAAGTGGAAGTGAGATAATTAGAGGAAGCAGAAATGAAGAGAGGGAAAGTGAAAGAAAATAAAACGGATTGAGGGGAAATAGAGAGAAGAGGAAAGTGGAGGAAAGGAATATGGAGGGAAATGGAGGAGAGGAATATGGAGAGAAATGGATGGAGGGGAGGAGGGAGGAAGTGAGTCGGAGGGAAGGAAATGGATTAAAGGAGAAGGAAGGGAAGAAATGTAGTCTATGGTCGCATAGTTTAGGAAAGGGAGGTCAGTCTAAAGCAGTCCAGTCCTACGGAGAGGGAAAGAAGGGTGAGAGGAATCCAGTATTGAGAAGCCCAGTCCTTAGAAGGGAGGAAGGGAGGGTAGGGCAAGGTAGGAGGGGATAATGCAGTTCTTAGGAGGAAGAGAGATGAGGTGGAAGTGGATGGGAGTGGAAGGAGACCCCCCAACCACCCACCCACCGATGTTGACGACCGTCCGAATGACGAGAATCAGGTTGGTGGCGGAGGCAAAGGTGATGGCGATGGAGACGGTGGTGATGATGGAGATGGTGATGGTAATGGTAAGATGATGGTGATGGTGATGGTGATGATGATGGTGATGGTGATGGTGATGGTGATGGTGATGGTGATGGTGATGGTGATGGTGATGGTGATGGTGATGGTGATGGTGATGGTGATGGTGATGGTGATAGTGATAGTGATAGTGATAGTGATAGTGATGGTGATGGTGATGGTGATGGTGATGGTGATGGTGATGGTGATGGTGATGGTGATGGTGATGGTGATGGTGATGGTGATGGTGATGGTGATGGTGATGGTGATGGTGATGGTGATGGTGATGGTGATGGTGATGGTGATGGTGATGATGGTGGCGAAGAGTAAGAGAGGACGATGAGGAAGAGATGTAAGAAAAGGAAGAAGTAGAGGAGTATAAGAAGAGGAGGAGAAATGGGAATATGAGGAAGAGGAAGAGGAACGGAGGAAGGGAAATATGGAGGAGGAGGAGGAAATGAGATAGAGGGGTGAATGAAGGTCAAAAGAAAGAGAGGAAAGAAAATAGAATGAAGAGGAGAAGGAAGAGGAAAAGGAAAAGGAGAAGGAGGTAAGAAAAATGTGGAGGAGGACGGAGAAGAAAAGGAGTAAATGTAG
>NC_134785.1:33487924-33490424 GCF_046742065.1 Oratosquilla oratoria
AAGAAAACGGAGAAAAGTGGATGATAAGCCAGTTGTTGTTTGCTAATGACACTGCGCTTGTAGCAAGATCAGAGGATGGATTGAGGAAGTTAGTGACAGATTTTGGGAAGGTGTGCGAAAGAAGAAGGTTGAAGATAAATGTGAGTAAAAATAAGGTGATGAGATGTACAAGATTATATGAATGTGTGATTGTGCCGACGGCATTGTATGGGGCAGAGACTTAGAATTTAAGTGAAGCAGATAGGAAAAATTAAAATGTGTCTGAGATGAAAGGTCTGAGAAGTATGGTAGGGTTGGATAGAGTGAGAAACGAGGAGGTGAGGAGGAGAACGGGAATGGAAAAGGAGATGGTAGATAGAGCTGACCAAAGACTGGGATGGTTTGACACATGGAAAGAATGAGAAATGAAAGATCAGTAAAAGAATTGTGGAAGCTGAGGTGGAGAGAGTGAACGTGAGGGGACGACCGAGGATGAAGTGGTGAAGGGGGCACTTAATGAGAGGGGAATGTCTGTTGATCAAATAAGGAAGAATGTAGGAGATAGGGATGAGTGGAGAATGAGTGTGTATGAGTGATACGGCTATGCAAGGAAAAAAGGGATGTAGGATGGGGGGTAGGGGTTGCTTATTTGTGAATGATATTTTGACACAGCCCTTAGGGATTTCTCCCTGTCTTCTCTTTTTCCACATGAGGGAAATATATATATATATATGTGTGTGTGTGTGTGTGTGTGTGTGTGTGTGTGTGTGTGTGTGTGTGTGTGTGTGTGTGTGTGTGTGTGTGTGTGTGTGTGTGTGTGTGTGTGTGTGTGTGTGTGTGTGTGTGTGTGTGTGTGTGTGTGTGTGTGTGTGTGTGTGTGTGTGTGTGTGTGTGTGTGTGTGTGTGTGTGTGTGTGTGTGTGTGTGTGTGTGTGTGTGTGTGTGTGTGTGTGTGTGTGTGTGTGTGTGTGTGTGTGTGTGTATGTGTGTGTGTGTGTGTGTGTGTGTGTGTGTGTGTGTGTGTGTGTGTGTGTGTGTGTGTGTGTGTGTGTGTGTGTGTGTGTGTGTGTGTGTGTGTGTGTGTGTGTGTGTATCTTTCCTACTCCCTACTCCCTTCTCCCTCCTCCCTCCTCTCTCCTCTCTCCTCCCTCCTCCATCCTCTCTCCTCCCTTCTCCCTCCTTCATTCTCCCTTCTCCCTCTTTCCTCTTCTCTACTCCTTACTCCCTCTTCCTTATCTCCTTTTTTTTTCTCTCCCTTTTGCAGCTTGTCTGACGGAGGATTTTCATAGCCTCTCCAAGCATATAGCATTTCAATGAAAAGCATTCCTAGACTTGCCTGAGATGCCAGTTCATATGAGATAATTTTGCAGTCGCGCTGGGCTTGGCTGCCAATAACTGAGATCTCATACTATCATTTTGTCTTGATGATTGTGAAGTAATAAAAATCATACCATGTATTTTTGTGAAGCATTAGCTATTTTATAACCTGAAAAATATATATTTCAGAACCCTCGTGAAGACGTTGTGAATATTAGCGACCCAAAAGTTTTTATTGCTTAAAAATGGTTTTCACAAAACGTAACTCAACAAAATCTTTCTACAAACATATTAGAACTCTCAAAGTGTAATGAGGTACAAACACCACACATATTTCATCAACAACTATCCACGAAGACTTTTAAAAGATTTTCGAGTGTTCCGTATGGGGCGTTCGTGACTGTGCATCATGGTTATTTGTTTGGTCCCTGACATTTGCAGAATCAATGCGATAGCTCTCACTGGTGATATTGTTTTACGAGAATTCTTATTATCATTTTCATTAAAAGCGATCCGAGAAAGACATTCTCGACGCTAGCATTAGAATGGGACGAGCACAACAGCCTCGGCAAGAAATTCCCATCTGCGGAAACAAAGGTGTGGGCAGAAAGAATGAATAACACTTTGACCGAACTTTGAACGTCTTGGGCTAACTTTTAACGAACTCGACCATATCGCGCGCTATCCTCCCTCCCTCCTTTCCTCCCTTCTCCCTCCCTCCTTCCCTCCCTCCCTCCCTCCTTCCCTCCTTCCCTTCTTCCTTCCTTTCTCCTCTCTTTCCAAGCTTGTATCTGGCTGAGGTGCTGTAGGTTGCACAATAGCAAGCGGAATCTCCATAGAATATATTTTCTATTTAACAAATCTATTCCCTGTCCCCCTGCAAGTTTTGAAATGCACCATGAATTAGAATAGCCCCCTTTCATAACAACACTAGTACCAACGACATATTGATAGGAAATCTATCGAGCTGAAAAAGATAATAAACATTTTTCTCGCATTTCCATTATTCATTGTATAATGTCAGGTCTATTCGAGGATATATGTGTAATTTGCACACATTAAACATATACGGTAAATACATAACCTCTTATGTGAATAGATTCTAAATTATTGAGCGTTTGGCATTACCCTGTATATACATATCGAGCAAAAATAGAATTCTTTTGAAGTGAACACCTTCCCCGACTTCGGATTCCTTTCCTCAT
>NC_134785.1:33495424-33507924 GCF_046742065.1 Oratosquilla oratoria
TTCAACCATAGTACTAAAAACTCTTGAGCTAGTGCACTTCTTGGAGCGTGGTCTTAATAACTTCAAACTCAGTAGTGTTGTCAACCCTCCTCCCTACTGAAGAATACTAATTCTTTTATTCTAAATCGCACAAGGGTATTTCATTACACTCCGTGCCACCTCTTCGTTACGCAAAGGGACTAGAAAAGCTGAACGCGAGATATATCACACCAACCTGAGTGATTACGGTTCTAATTTGTCCAGGGTTATTCGCACATGAGAGAGAAGTTACGGCTTAGCGCTTCAAAGCGTGCGCTACTCAAAACCGGTTTATATGTGGACATACATATGTGGGTAGAGCCATGGGTAAATACCTCATGAATATACGAGTCAGTACATAGATGAATCCATTTACACATAAATATGCGTATATATGTATATACATATATATATATAGCTATACATATATATATATATATATATATATATGTATATATATACACATATATATGTATATATATATATATATATGTATATATATGTATATATATACATATATGTGTGTGTATATATACATACATATATACATATACATATATATATATATATATATATACATATACATATATATATATATATATATGTGTGTGTGTGTGTGTGTGTGTGTGTGTGTGTGTGTGTGTGTGTGTGTGTGTGTGTGTGTGTGTGTGTGTGTGTGTGTGTGTGTGTGTGTGTGTGTGTGTGTGTGTGTGTACACATGTACATATACATTAACAGATACTGAATGGTCCCCAGTACAAAGATATTCATCTTATCAATCACATTAACTTATTTCCATTTTAATTCATTGCAAACACGATCGAGGCTAACAGGGGTATGTAGCTCGATGGAAGCATTTTCGGAAGCTGAGACGCTGTCAGGCTTAGGACTCAAACGTAGCCGATACGCACCAAATGGATAGTGACTTAACCAACTCAGTAATCAAGAGGAATATATATTAAGTACAATTCATTATATATGTATGCTCGAGTTGCATACGTATACACGAACTATACTTAATCCATCCCTGCCATGATTGATCGCTGGTAGATTGTGCACAAGAGGGATTTTATTAACATATTCTGAATGGTCCCCAATATATGTTGATATATTCATCTTATCAACCACATTAGATTCCGAATATGCTTCCCTCGAGCTCCATACTCCTGTTAGTCTTGATCGTGTTTGCAAGCAACAAGTTAATGTGGTTGATAAGATGAATATACGAGTACATATACATATACGAGTACATATACACATACACATACATATACATATACACGTACATATACATGTACATATACATATACATATACATATACATATACATATACATATACATATACATATACATATACATGTACATGTACATGTACATGTACATGTACATGTACATATACATATACATATACATATACATATACATATACATATACATATACATATACATATACATATACAGTACAACTCCTTTTATACTGGGTAGCACTTTTCTTTTTTCTTATTTCTTGCCGACGCCAAGCTATTTTCTTCAATTTCGTATCCCTTTGATAGCGAAAAGGTTACAACGTATTTTGCTTATCCCTTTGCATGGATGGTGGTACGTTCTCTTTTATTGGGCCTAACACCAACCTATTCCATTCACATCCGTGGCACAACCATACCAACCCCCCTCCCCATCCACCCTGTGGGGGAGGAGGGCTGATCTGATTAACGTTAAAGATAAACTACCACGGTGTCCTCCATCTGGGCAGTCTGTTCGAGCGATGGGTTCTTCATTAAAGAAAACCAATGAAAAGTAGATGCGTTCGGGACTTCTCTTGAGGTTGAAGCAGTCTACGTATTGTCAGTTTCTTCCGTGGTCATCGGTCACGTGACATCGATAAAACATGGAGTCGCGGGACCAACTCTCGGCAGCAGCCCAAGACCAATATTCTACGAATCTCTTTAAGGACATGTAGGACATCATGACATTTCTTCTTCCTCCTCCTACTCTTCTCCACCGTTTTCTTCGTCGTCTTCTTCGATGTATTTGTCGTTGTCTTTGTCTTCTTCGTCTTCATTTTGGTCATCTCCGATTTATCCGCTGCCTTCTTCGTCTTCGTTTTCTCAGACTTTGGTTTCCTCGTCATCGTCTTCTTCGTTCTTTCTCCTTCGTCTTCAGCTTCTTGTTTTTTTGTTTTTTTCGTCTTTGTACTCTTCGTCTTCATCTTATTCATCTTCGTCGTCTTAATCTACGTCATCTTCATCGTCTTTGTCCTCTCCTTGGTCTGTCGTTTTCAGTCTCCTCTGCCCTCGTCTCCCTCGCCCTCGTCGCCTTCGTCTCCTATCATCTTCATTGCATTCATCCCATTTTTCCTCGTCTCTTATGTTCTCGTTTCCCTTGTCCTTATCTTTATCTCTGTCTAATTCGTCTTACTCTATATCTCCTTCGTCCTTATCTTCGTCTTCGCTTTCGTCTTTGTCTCCGTCTTATTCTGCTCCCTCTTTTTGACTTTGGCTTCCACTCTTTATTCATCTTATTCGCCATCTTCATATCTCGCTTTGTCTTTTTTCACCTCCCTCCTTTACTTTGTATTTCCTCTTTTCTTTGTTTTCTTTATCGTCTTTTTATTCCTCCTTTTCCTTTTGTTCTTTGCTTTTGTCTTCGCAGTTATTCCCACCTACTTCATTTCCGTCAGTCTTCCTCGAATATTCTTTGCCTTCTTATTCCTTTTTTTTTCTTTTTTTTTTCTTTTTCTTTTTGTACGTGTGTATGTATCCCAGACATTCTTAATTGGATCATAAACGTTAACTCCTTCATTAAAGTGATTATATATACCCCATGCGTATTGGATAACAATTTCATTCATCGTCAAATACATCATTGTAGCAGAGAAATTAAAGATATGTCAATTGACTTTTGCCTTCTGATGAGGCACCCTTAGAATTTTATTCTTGCTAATGCCAGACAATATTAGTTCAGGGAACTCAGCCGTGCTGAAGGGTTTAGAGCTGAGGAAGACATCTTGACGTTGCTCCTCGTTCTTTTCTCTTTATGTCTTATTCTCCTTCTTTCTTTCTTTTTTATTGCTCATTTTCTTATTATCTCGCATTCTTTTTGTCTTTCTTTTCCACTTTCCTTCTTTTTTCTTTCTTGCTTATATACGTTCTCCCTTTTTTTTGTATTTTTTATATTGTTTGTGGCATGTTAAACCATCTCAAACAGATCAAAATATTTAAGTTTCGTCAAGCGGAACCCAATACTGAGCACAAAGTATCCATTTATTCTTTGTAATTATCATTCGATGCTATTTTGTTTTATAAAGAACTGAACCTTTTGTAGCATTGGCAGTGGGGTTTGATCTTTCTCTGACATACATAACACGTAGACGACGGTTAAAGTTTCCAGATATTATTTATGGTTGTCGTTAGTTAGCTTAGTGAGCTCCCCCTTCGTTGAATGACAAAATAATGACAAATATCCCAAGAATCATGCAGGACGTGCAATCCTATGACTTTTCTTTCAAATCTTCAATGCGCTGACACTATCTTTCTACCTATATGCCAAGGGCGTTTTCCCCCTTACAAGGGAGGTAGCCAAAGTCAAAAGATATATATCCACTCCCACCCACCACCCTTTACCCCCTCTCATCTTAACTCCTCGTAGATCATCCCTGTATCTCGCCCACTCCCCTGGGTCAGAGGCAATGCAGCAAGACACAGCACATCCACGGCAAGGCCGCTTCAATCGGCAACCCCCTCTCTCCGTCCCCTCATGCAGAAAAATAGAAGACGGGGAGAAATCCCTTCGTGCTGCGTCAAAATATCATTCGCACACAACCGCTTCTTATCACTCCCCGTCCCCACCCACTCCCTTCCTTGCATCACCGTATTATCTATACGCAGCCATTCTCCATTCACCCCTATCTTTTGTCTTCTCCCTTTCTTCCTCCACAGACATTCCCCTCTTTCCTAGTGCCCCTTTCACCCCATCCACCCGTCTCATCCTCGGTCGTCCCGTCATGTCCTCTCCATCCACCTCTGCCTTCCACAACTCTTTTACTAACTTTTCATAACTTATTCTTTCCATGTATCCAAGCCATCCCAATACTTTTTCATAGACTCTATCTGCCATCTCCTTTTTCACTACCATTCTCCTCCTCACCTCCTTGTTTCTTACTCTATCTAACCTTGTAACCCTTACCATACTTCTCAGACATTTCATCTCAAACGCATTTAAACTTTTCCTTTATACCTCTCTTACATTTCATGTCTCTTCCCCATACAGTACTGTCATCACAATTACCACTACAGGTAATCTCTTCTTTGCATTCATTCCCAAATGTCTATTTCTCATGACACATTTCAATCCCCTAAGTTATTTACTTGTTTCTCTCAATCTACGATTCACCTCCAACTTCACTCCTCCATTTCCTGCCACATGAGACCCCAAATGCGCTACCCATTTCCTCCAACCTTTCTCCTTCTAGACTTACTTCCACCTCACTGCCATCCTCTCCCCTTGTACATCACATCACCTTGCTTTAACCCACATTTACTTTCAACTTTCTCCTATTGCATATCTTCTCGAACTCCGTCACTAGCTCCCTTAATCCTTCCTCTGACCCTGCCACAAGCGCAGTGTAGTCAACTAACAACGACTGGCTCACACCCCACTTTTTCTCCACTGTCTTTAACCGTCTCCAGTCCCCTCCCCATTACCCTCGCCTTTACCTCCAGCACCACCTCATCCATGAACACATTGAACAGCCATGGCGACATGACACATCCCTGACTCAGTCCCAGCTTTACCTCAGACCACTCACTCCCTGCATTTCTAACCCTAACACAGGCTCTACTAATCTCTTAAAAACACTGTTCCTCACTTATTACTCCCTCTGTTCCTCTCCTAATTTTCTCAATTAAAACCCTCCCATAAGCCTTCCCAACGACTCTGAACAAACTGATCCCTTTGAAATTACTACACTCACATTTGTCCCTTTTTCCCTTGTAAAGCGGAACTATATAGGTACTCCTCCAGTCCTCCAGCACTCTACACTCCCTTAGACACACATTAAACAACCTCACTAGCCAGTCCACTATTATTGTTCCTTCCTTCTTCAGACACTCCGCATGACACCCATTTAACCCAGATGCCTTACCTACTCTCATCCTTTTAATAAATACTTGTGCCTCATCTTTTCTTATTTCTCCTCAATTTTCCTCACCCAACACTGTTATTTTTCTAGCACCTCCCACTACTATCACCACTCCTTCCGTATCCTCATCCACATTTAGCAGCTCCCTAAAATACTCTGCCCATCGTCCCCTTACTGCCACTTTTTCTTTTATCATCTCTCCAGCCGCACTTTTTCTTCTCTACTTGATTCGTCTCCCCTTCTCTTAACTTACTTCCAAAATATATTTTTATTACTTTCAAATTTTTCTGCCATACTCCTTCTCCATTTTACATCTCCCCTCCTTTTTGCCTCCTTTATCTTGTGTTTTTCTTCTCTTTTTTTCATGTACCTCTCATATGTTTCTCTTGACCTACTTTGCAATCAGTCTGCGAATGCTTGCTTCTTCTCTTCTACAACCTTCTTCACTTCATCACCCCATCACACACTACCCTTCCTTCTATTCCCTCAAATCCTCCTTGTTCTATACACTATCTCTGCACACCTAGTTACTCCCTCTTAGAAATACACACATTCCTCCTCCACTCCTACCTCTACTCTATCCTTCACCACCTTCCACTCTTCTCTCATCTTCTCCCTGTATTTCTGTTCTTTTTCCTTCTCATTTAAACAGTTTGCTCTGAGCACCCTCTACTTTCTACCCTTTTACTCTTTCTCATCAACTCCCAACATACCTTCCACCAAAAAATGATGTGATATTCCCCCCACTCTCCTCGCTAAGAACATGGATATCCTAAAATATTCCTATTCTTCTCCTGGATAGCATTACATAGTCCATTAAAGCCTTATCGACCATCTTTCCATCCACCACCCTCTCCCTTGTGTACTTATACTTAACTTTTTTCCTAAACACTATGTTACCTATCATCACAAGTGGTCTCACTGTGGACATCATCAGCAGAATTTTATTCATCCGCAGGAAATCCTCACCAGAGCGATGCTCCAATGGGCCGGGAGGGGGTGGTGAAGGTGGTGGAGGATGTGGAGGGTGGAGGGAGTGGAGGGTACCTTGTAGATGAACAAAACTGTCTGGCACCCTCTTTACTTTTTACATCTCACCCAGAAGATTTCGACATCTTTTAGAATTTTATTGTAGCAACAAGCCAGATGTTAACTGGATTCAGCGCTTATACTTTTTATCTTATTATTCATTTATTTACTTATTTATTCAACTATATATCTATTCATCTACCGATTTATTGATTTACTTTTTATCTACTTATCTATCCATTTATTTTTCTTTTATTTGTTTATTTAGTTAGTTATTCATTTATTAATTTATTAATTTATTCGTTTATTCGTTTACTCATTTATTCATTTATTCATTTATTCATTTATACATTTATTCATTTATTCATTTATTCACTTATTCATTTATTCATTTATTCATTTATTCATTTATTCATTTTTTCATTTATTCATTTATTCATTTATTCATTTATTCATTTATTCATTTATTCATTTATTCATTTATTCATTTATTCATTTATTCATTTATTCATTTATTCATTTATTCATTTATTCATTTATTCATTTTTCATTTTTTCATTTTTTCATTTTTTCATTTATTCATTTATTCATTTATTCATTTATTCATTTATTCATTTATTCATTTATTCAATTATTCATTTATTTATTTATTCATTTATTCATATATTAAATTACTTTTATCTATTCGTTTATCCATCTATTTATTTTCTTATTAATTTTATACCTGACTAAAAAGATTTATATAAATGACCTCATACAAAATTAAAACAGTGAAAATTGAAGGTCATAGTAATTGGTGACGTATGTACAATGTATACGAATTGACTTCCCTTCCTTGTAAAGACGATGGCTAAGTCACAGTATGCCTTCACTCTTTACTGGAGAATATGACAAAAAAAAAAGGGGGGGGGAATCCCCAGTCCTCTCGCTGCCCCATTTAGTTGTCTTTTACGACACGCATAGTAATATGGACCTGATATTCCCATGCGCCGACTCAGGAGTGTAAGGAAAGAAAAAATTGTCTTTTGTGAGAGAGATTTTAAAAAGAATAAAAGAAACATAGAATAGGAGTATGGTTAACATTCCTTTACTGCGAGTGAATTGTGCTTCAAACCTGAAGGAATACTCATTGAGGTCCGCAGAAGCAACAGAAGAGTCCCTCGTGTATTGAATATTAATAGACATGCAATCAATATCACAGTACAGGGAAATGCTACCGCATCTTAACAATATTTAATACTACTTCTGCAGACTGAAGAGCCGCACTCCAGTAAACCCTCGTTAAGTGGGCATTTGCCAATTCATATTTCGTCGCAAGTCGGCATCGTGCTGGATGCAAGGTTGATACATCCAAGATGCGACGGCCATAGCGGTTAAATGACCTGAGTCCACCATAATGGTGAGTCAGTCCAGCATCTTCACTAGACAGCATCACCACTAGTATCATCACTTGGCATGGGTCCACCTAGACACATCAGTCCACTATCACCGCCTCGATTAGGTCCACCGATCCAAGTAAGTCTAGTATCACCACTTAACATCGGACCACCAAGCCACATCAGTCCAGTATCACCACCTGGTATAAGTCCACCAAGCCACATCAATCCAATATCACCATCTGGCATCAGACCACCCAGCCATTTCAGTCCAGTAGCACCCCCTGGCATTGATCCACCTAGCCCATTGTATGCATCGACAAATCCGTGCTTTCATATAGGATTCTTAGTTTGCGTTGTTAATTTCATTTACATCCCCGAATGCCACCAATTCAAAACATTCTTCAGATTTAAGGTAAATGTCGTGCAGGTTTCCTTTGCAAAGAGAATTTACAAAGTTTTTACTATGATTTCCTATTATTCGCTAAATCCGCGCCCATGTAGCCCGCTCATGTCTGTGTATATGATGACACTTACGAACGCGTTTGTATGAACGCATGTCATGTGTGTGTATATATATATATATATATATATATTATATATGTATATATATATATATATATATACATACATATATATATATACATATACACATATATATGTATATGTATATACATACATATATACAGTATACATATATATGTGTGTATATATATATATATATATATATATATATATATATATATAATATATTAATAATAAATTAAAACTATAACAATGTAAATAACAATTAAAATACATAAATAAATGCATTGGTATAGTTGAATAACAAACAAACAGGTAAATAGTAAATGAATAATAAATTGACATATAAACTAATAATAAATGAAAATCACAGACAAATTATAACAAAACAAAAACAAATAATATAACATACATTATAATAATTACAGCATCTTACTTAGGTATTTATCTAAATGATTCTTAAAGCTTCGAACTGAACTACATTGCACTACCTGTGCAGGAAGCTTATTCCATTCATTAACTACACGGTTGGCAAAGTTGTTTCTACCTACTTCCAAATTGAATCTATTTCCGGACAGTTTGAGACCATTGTTTCTTGTCTGATTCTCATTCAATGTGAAAATTTGGTCACTTTTGATGTTGTCAATTCCCTTTAAAATCTTAAAGACCTGTATCAAGTCACCTCTGAGTCTACGCTTTTTTAGGGAAAACAGATTCATGTGCTTAAGTCGATTTTCGTATGATTTATTTTTGATATTTGGAATCAGTTTTGTGGCTCGCCGTTGTACTTTTTCCAGTCTGTCAATGTCTTTAATGAGATTTCGGTGACCATACGGAAACAGCATATTCCAAATGTGGACGAACTAAACGATTTATATAGCTTGTTAATGAGTGATGGACTTTTGAAATCAAAAGATCGCGCAATCAATCCCAGAATCTTATTTGCTTTCTCAGAGGCTGAAATACACTGCTTGGATGATTTGAGGTCGTTACTGATAATTACGCCGAGATCTTTTTCACTATCCACTTTTGTTAACGAATTTCCAAATAACTTGTAATCGTACTTGCTGTTATTTTTACCTATGTGCATTACCTTGCATTTACTTGTGTTAAATTTCATTAGCCACTTTTCAGACCATTGCTGTAATTTATCTAAATCTTCTTGAATATCTAATTGGTTTGAGTGATCATTTGCCACTCCGCACAGTTTTGTATCATCAGCAAATTTGGAAACAGTAGATTTTAGTCCATGGTCTATATCATTTATATATACTATGAATAGAAGTGGCCCAAGAACGGAACCCTGAGGAACTCCACTTGCAACACTTTTCCATCCAGAAGTTTTTCCATTTAAAACAACTCTCTGTTTTCGACCTTTTCAACCAATTACTAGTCCAACCTAATAGGCTACCACTTATTCCATGCAAAGCTAATTAGTAAGTAGTCTTTCGTGTGGGACGGTATCAAAAGCTTTTGCAAAGTCTAGATATATTAAATCTATATTGTTTCTTTTGTCATAATTCGAGACAACTGTGTTGTAGAATTCGAGTAAGTTAGTCACGCAAGAACGTTTCCGTCTGAAACCATGTTGGCTATCATTTATCAAACGGTTACTTTCTAAATGATATTCGATAGCATCTCTGATGATAGTTTCCATTATTTTTCCTACGATCGAAGTCAAACTAATAGGCCTATAGTTTATTTGGTTTCTTTTTGTCACCTTTTTTGAATATGGGAGTAACGTTAGCTAGCTTCCATTCTCTTGGGACATCTCCGGATATGAATGGATTTCTTGAAAATAATTTCTAATGGAACAACCAAATCTCATTTTTCATTTCCTTTAAGATTCTTGGATGCCAACCGTCAGGCCCTGGTGTTTTATTAACTTTGAGTTTGTCTATACACCTTTTAAATTGTTTCTTTTGTTATATTTACCGTAGTGAGTAAGTTTACCCCAGACTTTTCACAGGTTTCAGTTTTGGAATTCACTTTGAGGTGTTTTCGTTTACGAATACCGAGCTAAAATAATTGTTTAAGAGATTACACATTCCTTCATTTGAATATTCAAGTTGACCGTCAGCAGATAATAGTGGACCAATGTGATTCCTAACAACCTTTTTATCTCTAATGTAACTATAGAATTCTTTGGGATTCTCTTTGGATTTATCAGCGATGTTCATTTTCGTATTGTCGTTTTCTTTTTCTTATTGTCTTGTTTAAATCTCTCTGTATTGATACATAACTTTCATAGTCATTAGATGCACCCGAGCACTTATATTAGTGAATTTAGGGAGCGGGTTCTCTTCAATGCATTTCTTATTAAATAACAGCAAACTTGGCGTTAGTTATCTTCTTATTGAGACTTTCTATTCTTCTAATAATTTTTCTCTCTAAAGGAGGGAGAAGGTATATAATACTTCCAAACGAGTCCAGGATTGGGTAGGAAAACAAACATTTTACGACGTTTCGCCTATGCATTAGGCATCTTCTGGTAATTTATTCAGAAAAGCTACCAACTAATATATTACAAAGATAGATACATTGGGAGAGATCTAAGACATTGACAGTTCATCCTTTCCAGCTCGCTACTCGTGACCCATACAACTGATCATCACTACCTCCACGCATCTTAGTTTTGTTATATCATCATTCCTGGCGATTATCATTGTGTTCTTGTTTAGGTGTTCTCTTGATATGTTGCTCTTGTGAGATTTCGTCATGTGTGATTTTATAGCCCCGTTCTGCATGTGGTACGTGAGTCTTTGTGAAAGTGTTTGTGTTGTGTACCCGATATACTCGTCTGTACAAAGCGCACCGTCTTTGTTAAAAAATATAAGTATATTTGTACACAACATTGCTCTGTTTTAATTTATCCTTTTGTGCTGCCAAATTATTCTTCATGACTAGAGATGATGTTCTGGGGTTCCTGTAATAAATTATCAAATTAAGCTTATCCCCTTGATGTGTGTGTGTGTGTGTGTGTGTGTGTGTGTGTGTGTGTGTGTGTGTGTGTGTGTGTGTGTGTGTGTGTGTGTGTGTGTGTGTGTGTGTGTGTGTGTGTGTGTGTGTGTGTGTGTGTGTGTGTGTGTGTGTGTGTGTGTGTGTGTGTGTGTGTGTGTGTGTGTGTGTGTGTGTGTGTGTGTGTGTGTGTGTGTGTGTGTGTGTGTGTGTGTGTGTGTGTATGTGTGTGTATGTGTGTGTGTGTGTGTGTGTGTGTCTGTGTGTGTGTGTGTGTGTGTGTGTGTACCCATTACCTATAACCGCACATATAGAAACAACACCCATGGAAAACTACATCGGAACATCCATAAGAACATACATACACACGCCCCTAAGCTCTTCCTTCACGTGACCAAACCGTGAAATACCCTGACTCTTAAAAACACCTTTTCCTCATACATACTATACTCCGTAACTTAGATTAATAACCATAATAATTAGATCACAAGAAACAACTACATATCCTTATATTGATAATATGATACTATATACTAATGTTCAAAACTAGTATCACTAGGATAAGTTGTAAATCATTTGTGAGATTGCCAACCCCTCAAAAATGCTTTGTCAACATTTTTACCGTATGAAAGCAGGAATGTGAGGGGACCAGCAGTCAGTAGGTGGAAGTAGACCAAGGAAGGTCTGCTGATGTAATCAAACATTAATAGACTTTTGTTATAGTCTTACGTGTTTGATTAGACCCATCAAAGACGTGTGTGTGTGTGTGTGTGTGTGTGTGTGTGTGTGTGTGTGTGTGTGTGTGTGTGTGTGTGTGTGTGTGTGTGTGTGTGTGTGTGTGTGTGTGTGTGTGTGTGTGTGTGTGTGTGTGTGTGTGTGTGTGTGTTTGTGTGTGTGTGTGTGTGTGTGTGTGTGTGTGTGTGTGTGTGTGTGTGTGTGTGTGTGTGTGTGTGTGTGTGTGTACCTATATATATATATATGTATATGTATATTTATGTATATATATATGTATATATATACATATATACATATATATATATATATATATATATATATATATGACGTAAGCGGAATAGGAATCACAGGAGTCTTAGTCTTGAGTTTATTCCTGACTAGTTTCGATGGTATGCTTTTTCAAAATATAAAAAAAATAAAAATAAAATATATAAATTTATATGAAGATAAAAATAATAAGTGTTACCGTGATGTCTCGACAGAGCTTTCAGACATTTTGTCATTGTACAAAATCCCTGTGTTAGGCTGTACGACCCAATATATAAATCAGCATCGATACAAAATTAAATGCATATATCAATAAAAGAATAAAATAAAATGTATGACACACGATTTTTTTTTATAAATGAAAATACTCATGAAATAGAAATATGAAAATGAATGTCATCGTGATGTTTTGCCTCACATTTTCTCACTGCACATAATCCCCGTGTTAGGT
>NC_134785.1:33512924-33530424 GCF_046742065.1 Oratosquilla oratoria
CACAGAGCAAAAATAATGGACAACATCCAAGTTGGAAGCACGAATGTGCAACTAATCGCCGCGGGCAACAGTTGGGCTCAAATGGACCCAACATCATTGGGTATTGGTGGAATTATCTCGCAATCAATAGTAGTTAGGTGGATTTTGGCGTAAAGTTAAGTACATTACTTCCTCGCGTGTTTCACCGGGTGGGCGTTGGGCGTTGGGCGTTGTTCATGCGTATTCTGCACGTGGCCGTATGCACACACATCCTCTTCTGTCTATCTGTCTCTGTCTTTGTCTCTGTGTCTATCAGTAACTAGTCTGTGTGTGTGTTTAAGTGTGTATGTGTGTGTGTACTCCCTATGTATGTAGGTATATATTTATGTATTACGTACGTACGTTTGTATGTATGTATGTATGTATGTACGTATGCATGCATGCATGTATGTATGTATGTATGAACATTTTTAGGAGCTCTGCCATGGGATTCGAACCCTGGCCCGTGCGTCGATAATCACGAGGCCAAGACGCTAGCGACCATACTACATGGGATGGTTCAAAAGGGCTGTACTAGTCCCCGACCACGCTTCACGTAACATTGGAAGATCTAGTCTCATTTTCATCCAATCCCCGTATTAGGCGAGCTCTCCGACAAGTTGTGTATGTTAAAGACACACACAACTTGTCGGAGAGCTCGCCTAATACGGGGATTGGATGAAAATGAGACTAGATCTTCCAATGTTACGTGAAGCGTGGTCGGGGACTAGTACAGTCCTTTTGAACTATCCCATGTAGCATGGTCGCTAGCGTCTTGGCCTCGTGATTATCGACGCACGGGCCAGGGTTAGAATCCCATGGCAGAGCTTCTAAAAATGTTCAATCTGTCTTTAACATACACAGTATGTATGTATGTATGTATGTACGTATGTATGTATGTATGTATGTATGCATGTATGTATGTATGTATGTATGTATGTATGTATGTATGTATGTATGTATGTATGTATGTGTGTATGTATGTATATGTGTATGCATGTATGTAAATACACTTATATTAGTCGCCACTGAGATCCAAGGTTTCGCGGATACAGGGGACCAATATCAATTTTACAATGCCCTTAAGACAGCCTATGGCCCACGAAGCAATAACCTCTGCCCTGTCCGAAGTGCTGACGGCTCCACACTCTTATCCTCAGGCGATGGGCTGACCATTACCAAGAATTATTGAATAGACAAAATCCTACTGACCCTACTTTTCTCGACAGCCTTCCCAACCTTCCTGTAATTCAAGAATTGGATGACATACCAACCATTCAAGAAGTGAGCCGTGCAATCAACAGCCTCAAGAACAATAAACCCACTGGTCCTGATGGCATCCCAGCTGAGCTCCTAAGGCATGGTTGGCAAACTGTTGTGAACTGTCTCCACGATATAATTCAAGAAGTGTGGCATTCAAGTTGCTGCCCACAACAATGGAAAGATGCAGATATCATCAGTATTTACAAAAAGAAAGGGGACAGGAATAACTGTGGCAACAGTCGAGGCATCACGCTTCTGTCAACTTCAGGGAAGGTAGTCACTAGAATATTATTGTCTCAAATTATCAACAACATCATAGAACAAGTATTACCTGAATCTCAGTGTGGCTTCAGACAAGAGCGCAGCACAGTCGACATGGTGTTTGTGGCAAGACAGCTCCAGGAGTAAAGCATTGAGCAACACCAAGACCTCTACATGGTGTTTATAGATCTTGCCAAGGTTTTTGACACTGTGATCCGTCCTCTCCTATGGCAAGCACTTGTAAAATTTGGATGCCCACCAACATTTCTGGGTGTCCTGAGAGCCTTTCACGATGGCTCTATGGCTCAAGTGTCCAGTTCTGGGCTCAAGTCTGAGCCATTCCTTGTTGAGTCAGGTGTGAAGCAGGGGTGTGTTATTGCTCCCATCTTATTCAATTTATTTCTCGCTGCAGTCTCCAACATTGCTAGACAGCAAATCGATCCTGCTGATGGTGTCAGGTTGTCGTACAGGCTGGATGGCAACCTCTTCAATCTGCGACGCCTCCAAGCCAAAACACGTGTGACAGATGAAGTAATCCATGAACTGCAGTACGCGGATGACACTGCTTTAGTGAGCTCATCCAAAGAGGGTCTTCAGCGCACCATCAACGCTGTCTCAGATCTGGACTAGTCATCAACATAAACAAAACAGAAGTGCTCAGTATCTCTGAACAACAAGAGCCTCCGGAATTCACTATCAATCAACAACCTCTGAAAAACACTCAAGAGTTTACCTACCTTGGCTCAATGCTCAATGACTCCTGTGACCTAACAAGTGAAATCCAACGCCGCATTGTTTTGGCAGCAGCAGCTTTTGGTAGACTATCACAGAGTGTTCTTGAACCACAACCTCACCACCACCACCACCAAGGTTTCGGTGTATCAGGCAATCTGTCTCTCCATCCTTCTCTCACATACTGGGTCTAAAATGGTGGCACAAGGTACCTCATAGTGAAATCCGTCGACGCACACAAATGAACCCACTAGAAACAGTCTTAACCCAACGTCAACTACTGTGGCTGGGGCATACCATCCACATGCTAGAAGAGAGACTCCCACGTAAAGTTCTCTATGGAGAACTTGCTGAGGGCAGACGCCACCCTGGGGGCCCACGTAAACGACACAAGGACCATCTGAAAACAACGCTGAAAAAATGTGGCATCGAACCCACCACCATTGAAAATGTTGTTCCCGATCGGAGAGAATGGCGATCTACATGCCAAAACGGCTTAGATACTCTCACTTCCACCTACAACGATCGGTCAGATCATCGAAGACGGTAAAGACATGCGGCACATCAGGCAGAGGGCAATTTTCCCTGTGATACCTGCGGCCGTATATGCAAATCGAGAATAGGACTCCACAGCCACCAGCAAGTTCATCTGGCGTAATACCACTTCTAGGCATGGTGCAACGTCATCGTCGTCAGCGACGGACTACTATAAGCAAGTAAGCAGCAAGTAAGTAAGCAAGTAAACATGCATGTATGTATGTATGTATGTATGTAAGTATGTATGTATGTACTGTATGTATGTATGTATGTATGTATGTATGTATGTATGTATGTATGTATGTATGTATGTATGTATGTATGTATGTATGTATGTATGTATGTTCACAGCAGCTTCTGCGTTCACGACTTTTTTGCTGAGTAATTCTACATCTCAGCAAAAAAAAATCGTGAACGCAGAAGCTGCTGTGAACTTCAATCAAAATTGTCTACATGAGAACCTGCCACCTAAATACACCAATGTATGTATGTATGTATGTATGTATGTATGTATGTATGTATGTATGTATGTATGTATGTATGTATGTATGTATGTATGTATGTATGTATGTATGTATGTATGTATGTATGTATGTATATGTGTATACATGTATGTAAATACACTTATATTAGTCGTCAACCATCAACAGGCAGTCTATAGTATGACCCCTGTGTATAATCTCTACGCGAAGATTTGTTCTTCTTGAACGCATATGTTGCTGCGGTGCATTAGTCTTAGACCATTCCTTATCCTCGCTGGAAACTTTATCTTTGCTTTTTTTTTTATAACCCTGACATTCAACTTCCCATTTTTTTATAGACTTGTTTTTTCACTTCATGTAACTTGAATACAGTTTTTCCTTCTCGCCAATTGCGTCCCACATCTTTTGTCTCGTACTTATCTACTTCCAGCCAAAGTTTGCTCATTTTTCCAACGAGATCATACGATCCTCCTCTCGCTAGGGTGAATCCACTATCCACATTTTATGTCCGGAATGCCTTCTCACTCTGTGTTATTTTTTCTTCGTCTTCTTACTGGAAGATATAATTCTTCTCACTAAAAATTTCAATCCGTAATAATATATTTTTCTTCGTCTTTCTGGCATCTATATCCTTAAGTCTACCGATCTTTATGTTCCCTTCCACATTCGAACGCAAATGGCGTCACACATTTTCATAACTTTTACCGTCCCTCTTCGATGTTATCCTCTTTTGTCCTGAATTACTTTCTATTAGATTTTTCATCATCCTTCCCTTCTTTTTTTTTTGCTTCAGACGAGTGATTCACTTATCACTTTCCCTCTGTTTCTTTCCACCTTTTAATGAAATGTTCCCTTTATATTGTAACCACATTTCTTTCTTTCTTTCTTTTCTCTTTTTTCTTTCTTTCTTTTTCTTTCTTTATTTTTTCTTTCTTTCTTTCTTTCTTTCTTTCTTTCTTTCTTTCTTTCTATATTTTCTCTTTTTCTTTCTCTCTTCTTTCTTTCTTTATTTTTCCTTCTTTCTTTCTTTCTTTCATTTTTCATTTTTCTTTCTTTCTTTCCTTCTTCCTTCCTGCCTTCCTTTCTTTCTTTCTTTCGTTTTTCTTTTTTCTTTCTTCTCTCCTTCATCTTTCTTTCTTTCTTTCTTTTCTTTCCTCTTTTTCTTTCTCTTCTTTCTTTCTTTATTTTTCCTTCTTTCTTTTTTCTTTCATTTTTCTTTCTTTCTTTCTTTCTTTCTTTCCTTCTTCCTTCCTTCCTTTCTTTTTTTCTTTCTTTTTTCTTTCTTTCTTTCTTCTTTCTTTCTTTTCTTTTTCCCTTTTTGCTTCTATTTTTTCATCTTTCATTTTTTCATCTTCTGACTTCAAGTATTTATCTTATTAAAATTCTTGTTTATGGCCTTAAGTAATCTACTTCTTTTGCCAGCTCATTTGCGTTTTGTTGAAGAAACTTTATCTAATTCACAATGTCTTACTAAAGTTACTGAAGCTTTGTAGCACCTGCTTTACGCAAGACGGTTTTGGCCTTATAAATAAGTTGTTTTTTTCCCTAGGCAACGCTGACTGGATGGGTCTTAAACAATGTCTGTCTGAATAGCTGCTGAAAAATAATTTACAAAATTAAATTATTTGATGCTAATATCCTGCAAAAGTCCATCGCGCCATAAATGACTCTCGTGCTGGTCCTCAGTCTCCAAAATGGTGTTGCGATCATGCTAGTTTCGAAACGGTAGACTCGACGTATACGACTAGGAAGCTAACAAGATATTGTTCATAGGCTGATGTTAAGGATCTAGGTATAATCTACATGTTTATATCATTGTATAGTTATATGATGCGTCACTTGAGACAAAGTCCAGTTCTAGTATTCTATGACGTAAAGAAACAACCCAAGATAAAAAAAAAAACGACGTAATTATCAGGACTAAAAAATTTATTAAACATGAAATCTATTGATGACTCATGTCAGTGTCATTAATGTAATTACATTATCTAGTGAAACTGAATATTAGTATATCTAAAGATAATGATCAATACCTACAGCTTCGCTGATGCATACAATTGATAACAAACTCTTCTAGCATATGAATGTCACTATCCATACAAATCTAATGTTTACACTGTATCTAGATAGGACTAGTGCATAGACATTTAACACTTTCCTTCCTAAAAGTATGAATGTTTCCCCCTGCAGGAATTTTGTCCTGTGTCATGCCACACGGGCTCATCCTGCTTTGATCAGAGGTTAACTTTTCAATATTCGCAACAGTGAATTTTTTTTTTTTTCAAACACCCTTTTCAGGTTACACCTCATCAAACTTCATGAGGATATTCCTCATGAACATCTATAACAAAGAATTATCGCCACCCCTCATCCTCCAAAAGGAAGAAGTCTTTTTACGTAACCCCAGACAAGAACTACCGCAGGGGTAGAATAAAGAAATAAATTTAACTATTTCGAAGGGAACACTTCGATTAATGTATAAATATATATACAAACATGCACGCACACACAAACACACACACACACACACACACACACACACACACACACACACACACACACACACACACACACACACACACACACACACACACACATATATATATATATATATATATATATATATATGTGTATATATATATAATGTATGTATATATATATATATATATATATATATATATATATATATATATACACAAATATATATGCATGTAAGTATGTATATTTTGCAGTCGTACTTTCTCAACTAACCCCTTACTATCCAAATGGAAAGATTTAACCTTCAATTATTTGTCCGGATTAACCCCTGGCGTTTTTATGCAGTTCAGAGCTTATAAACTACTTCGAATGAAGTCTATTTATTAAAACACGATTTCAATTAAGCCATCTTGATCAACCCTTTACTGAACCCTCGGGCAATAAAAAAAAATATATATTTATTTAACTCTCGATTAAAACTATTGCCAGAAGATTTTATTCATATCACTAAAAACCCTTGGGCACTTAATGATAAAATAATAAATCAAACTCCCTAGAATAAGTTAGAAATTTTAACCTATCTAGTGTCAGACAATTTTACTTAGTTTTGAGGTGCTTCTGGCAAGCAAAGAGTAAAAATTACTATCCCGATTAAACATTTTACCTGGCGAATTCCAGGCCATTTTATTTTACTCTGAGGAGCCCAAGGCACGAAAGGGTTAATTGCGATACTTTAGTCAAAATTCTATTTCATCCTTCATCGCTCAAGAGGATGAGTTCTTTTCATTTAAGGATTTAATCCCGACTATGGTCGAACATATTTATTCAGGAAGTAAGGAACCTTGGCTAATAAAGGGTTGAATTTTTTCCAATTGAATTTTGGATCATCTTTACATTGTAAAAAAAAAATGCATCCTCTCTAAGGATTCTATGTTGGTTATTGGCAGAGGCAGAGCTGACCAAAGAGTGCCTTAACTGTAAATGTGCATCCAAACATACTGTTACCACACACCGGCTGTTAACAGTCTAAAACTCCCATCAGTATCTACCCTCCGATACATACATATACCAAGGCTTTTTCCCCCTTACAAGTGAGGTAGCCAAAAAGAAAAAGGCATAAAATCATTCCCACCCATTCCATCCCTAAATACACTCCACTCCCCTCCACCCTCCTCCCATCTTAGCACCTCCTAGATGACGGGTCATCCCTGCCCCTTGCCCACTGCCCTGGGTCATAGGCAGTGTCGCAAGTCACAGCACATCCACAGCAAGGCCGCTTCATTAAATCGGCGACCCCTCCTCTCCGTCCCCCCATGCATGAAAGGAGAAGACGGGGAGAAATCCCTTCGGGCTGCGTCAAATTTTGCTCACACATACTACCTCACCCCCCATCCCCCCACCCATTCCACCTCATGCATCACAACATCATCCATATACAACCACCCTCCGATAATCCAATTATTTCCGTTGCCAAAGTCATTTTACAACTCGTGGCCTATATGACTTAATATAAAGTGTCCCAAAAAGTTATTCATTCTGAAATGTTTCGTAATTTTGTCAAATTTATTGGTCTACGTTATCAGACTTTTAAAAAATGTGCTCATCAGTCTGAATATTTGCAAACACGTAGGAGTGAACTAGACTAGACTAGGGGGGAAAATAGATTTTCATTTTATTTTAGATTTATGACCATCCTTTTCCAGACACAGCCTATTATGCGGACCAAGGGATTCCACAACGTGACAATGATGGTGCGAGATCTTTTACAAGTGAAGAAGCACTGGTGAATCACAGTCCATAAGGACGATAAGGCAGAGCCTATAGTTACGTGACCTCAAGTACCTCATGGAGCCTAATTTGACGCAAGTTAAAGTCACACATGCGCACAACCAATTCTATAAATAGACTATTTCTACGTGACACGAAGCTTAGTTTTACGTTAGTTATTACCGTTCATCTATGTTACCAATTTGGCAAACAGACCGTGGGTCAAAATCTGTGCGATGACTTTCCGTAGCAGCTCTCGCGAGGTAACTTTAAATTCTTATGAGCACTTCATTTGGGCCATAGTGATGCTAAAACGTCAATGTTCCCACATTTTTACTTGTGCGTTAATTAACTACAGCTAATTAGATTCACGAGTGGAGGTGTTAGTTCATACGGTAGCCGTTAGATGGCTTCGGCTCGCGAATCTCCAGCTTTTCTTCAAAGATAAAACAGGTCTGGTCACTCCGAGTGTGTTTGATGACTACAACATGAGCCAATGTATCAATATCCTGGTTGAACTTGACCATCTATCCTCACCTATTAACAAAATTGACAAGAATTCCCCCGAACTCAAACACACTCGTTAATTTTAATATCTGCCACTAGGGGCTTAATTTTTCTAGCTAACCCAGTCAGAGAAATCAAGGACGTGGGGAATCTTATCTAAAGATGTAATTACATTGCATAATTTTACTCGAATTTTTCTACTTCGTGCAACGGAATTCTGCATACAAATCTTATATGATATTTCTAGTCTTCCCTAGGTTGATTAAGAATTAAATAAGTCAAAAATAGGAAATTAAAAATATTCTTTTATTCAGACCATACTGTGTTATCTGTATTAATTGTGTCTACAACCGTGTTGTTTATACTTCAATTATTTACATGAATATAAGAATTCCTTAAGAAATATACCAAAATTATAATTTCTGAATGAAATGTACAAGGATTCTTTCAACTAATCATTCAGATGATTACACATATTAACCTAGCAAATACATATTTAATTCTGTAAGTCATTTAAAGTAAATACAATGTGTATATATATATATATATATATATATATATATATATATGTATATATATATAAATTAAAACAGTACATTCTCAGGCTAAATCAGAGTTCATCATCAGAACTTGAAATATTTAAGACTCATTGATGTATATATATTTTATTCACCTCTTGATAAGATGAGTTGTTGCCACAACCTTTACATTGACAAAGGTCAGTACAGGTCAAACTTCTTTTCCTGCAAAAACAAGTTCGATCACTGCATGAACTTTTCTAACATTTACACAGAGTTGATGATAGCAAACACAGTGTTTCGGAAGAAAGTCAAGCATAAGTACACATGGGAGAGGGTGGTGGATGGAAGGGTGGTAGCTAGAGCGTTCATGAACTATGTAGTGATAGATAGGAGAATAATAGGAAGAGTTAAGGATGTAAATGTTCTAAGGGGAGATGGTGGGGGAATATCAGATCATTTTTTTGTTGGAAGGTAAGTTAAGAGTGGAGGATAGATAGAGAAAGAGGAAAAGAAAGGACAGAAGATAGGAAGGTGCTTGGAGTGACATTTACGCAGAATTTATGATAGCAAATACAGTGTTTCGGAAGAAAGTCAAGCATAAGTACACATGGGAGAGGGTGGTGGATGGAAGGGTGGTACATAGAGCGTTAATGGACTATATAGTGATAGATAGGAGAATAATAGGAAAAGTTAAGATGTACATTTTCTAGGGGGAGAGAGTGGGGGAATATCATATCATTTTTTGGTGGAAGGTAAGTTAAGAGTGGAGGATAGATAGAGAAAGAGGAAAAGAAAGGACAGAAGATAGGGAGGTGCTTAGAGTGAACTGTTTAAATGAGAAAGAAAAGGAGGAGTATAAGAAGAAGCTGAGAGAGGAGTGGGAGGTAGTGAAGGAGGAATGGGGATGGTTCAAGGAGGGAGTCACAAGGTGTGCAAAGATGGTGTGTGGAACAAGAAGGACGGGAGGAGATAGAATAAAGGGTATTAAGTGGTGGGATGAGGAAACAAAGAAGGTTGTAGAAGAGAAGAAGCGAGCTTTCACAGATTGGTTACAAAATAGGACGAGGGAGTTATATGAGAGGTATAAAGAAAAGAGAAGAAAAGTAAAGCATAAGATAAAGGAGGCAAAGAGGAGAGCAGATGTGAAATGGGGTAAGAATATGACAGAAAATTTTGAAAGCAATAAAAAGATGTTTTAGAAAGAAATTAAGAGAGGAAAAGGAGCCGAATCAAGTAGAGAAGAAAAGGTAAAAGGTGCAGATGGAGAAATGATAATGGAAGAGAAGGCAGTAAGAGGAAGATGGGCAGAGTATTTTAGGGAGTTGCTAAATGTGAAGGAGGATAAGGAGGGAAAGGTAGTTGCAGTGGGAAGTGCTAAGAAAATGACCGTGATGTGTGAGGAAAATGGAGAAGAAATAAGGAAGGATTAAATAAAGGCAGTTGTTTAGATGATGAGAACAGGTAAGGCACCTGGTCTGGATGGATGTCATGCAGAATGTCTATAAAAAGCAGGTACAGTGATGGTGGACTTGCTGGCGAGGTTATCTAATGTTTGTTTATTAAGAGAGGGTAGAGTGCCGGAGGACTGAAGGAGTGCCTGTATAGTTCCACTTTACAAGGGAAAGGGGGACAAGTGTGAGTGTAGTAGTTTCAGAAGGATTAGCTTGTTGAGTGTAGTTGGGAAGGCTTATGGGAGAATCTTGATTGAGAGGATTAGGAAAGGAACAGAGGGAGTAATTGGTGAGGAACAGTGTGGGTTTAGGACAGGTAGAGGTTGCGTAGATCAGATTTTTGTGGTAAGACAGATATGTGAGAAAGCTATAGGATAAAATAAGGATGTGTTTTTGGGCTTTTATAGATCTGGAAAAGGCTTATGACAGGGTAGAAAGGAGGGCACTATGGGAGGTTTTACAGATATACGGGATAGGAGAAGAGCTTTTAGAAGCTGTCAAGAGTTTTTAAGAGAGTAGTAGAGCGTGTGTCAGGATTAGAAATGGAGAGAGTGAATGGTTCAAGGTAAAGGTGGGACTTCGCCAGTGATGTGTTATGTTGCCCTGGCTATTCAATTTATACATGGATGGGGTGGTGCGAGAGGTAAATGCAAGGGTGGTGGGTCAGGGATTGGAGATGGTTAAAGCTGTTGTTTGCGGACGACACTGCGCTTGTAGCAGGATCAGAGGAGGGATTGAGGAAGTTAGTGACAGAGTTTGGGAGAGTGTGTGAAAAAAGGAAGCTGAAGATAAATGTGGGTAAAAGTAAGGTGATGAGATTTACAAGGGGTAGAAGTGGCAGCAGACTGGAAGGGAGTATTAAGTGACAAAGACTGGAGAAAGTGAATAGATTTAGATACTTGGGTGCGAATGTGGCAGCACTCTATGGGGCAGAAACATGGAACATAAGAGAGGAAGAGGGAAGGAGTTTGAATGTGTTTGAGATGAGGTGACTGAGAAGTATGAGAGGAGTTACTAGGCTGGATAGTGTGAGAAATGAGGAGGTGATAAGGAGAACTGGGGTGGAAAGGGAGTTGGAAGATAGGGTGGATGAAAGAGTATTGGGGTTGTTTGGACACATGGGAAGAATGAGTGAAGAAACACTAGTAAAAGAGGTGTGGAAGGCAGATGTGGAAGGAACGAACATGAGGGGGCGACCTAGGATGATATGGATGGATGGGGTAAAAGGGGCTTTGGGGAAGAGGGGAATGTTTGTTTAGGAAGGACGGGAGAGGACAGAAGACAGGGGTGAATGGAGAATGGTTGTATATGAATGATGTTGTGATGCATGGGGTGGAATGGGTGGGGGATGGGGGGTGAGGTAGCATATGTGAGAAAATTTTGACGCAGCCCGAAGGGATTTCTCTCCATCTTCTTTTCTGCATGGCGGGACGGAGAGGGGGGGTCGCCGAATTAATTAAGCTGCCTTCCTGTGGATGTACTGTGTTTTACGACACTGCCTTTGACCCAGGACAGTGGACAATATGGGATGACCCGTCATCCAGGAGGTGCAAAAATAAGAGGTAGGGAAGAGGGTGAAGGGGAGTGGAGTGTATTAGGGATGGAATGGGTGGGAGTGTTTTTTATGCCTTTGTTTTTTGGCTACCTCCCTTGTAAGGGGGAAAAAGCCTTTGGTATATGTATGTATCCATGGTTACTTTAATTGAAGGATTTCACATTCACACATTGCTGATCAGTACTCCATCTTCTAATTGCCAACCATGATTTGAAGGATTGGGTGCATTTATATTTTGTTTCAAATATCTTCTGTAGATAGGAAACTGATGTGATGCTCGTCTAGAATGCTGTTTTAGACTATCAGCATTAGGGGGCAGAGCCTTGTTAGGTTTACTCAACAATTCAAACATGTTATAGAATCCTCATTTACCTTTTGGCATTCTGTTTGGTTGTATAGGTGGCAAACAAACTCCTGTATCTCAAAGACCAAATCCTCTGGAAGATCCCAGTCTGCACCCTACCTCTGAAAACAATTAACTGCCGTCTCAGAATTTAATATTTACTAGAGGGGTTTCACTCTACCCTTACCTTCAAACGAGCTGATGTCATATCCAGTGAAAATATGTATGCCAATAAATAGCACGATATCTACTAGGACCATGAATGTTGGATATATGAGATATATCAACGATACATCTTTGAGCACCAGACCCAGTTTGGAAGTACAAGTGACCATCAAAATGATGACCAAATCCAACAGCTAAGACCATGACATCTGTACCAGGATTCACTATAACACTATCCTGATAATAAGGTGAAGCATGCTTAGCAAGCTGAAGCAGCCTTGTATCTGCCTCTTCGTAATCACAACTTAGATCACTAACTTCAGCTACACAGAGATGACATCAGGAGAAGAAAGGCTATGCCATTTTTATCATGAGTAACAAATAAACTGACATCATCAGAGGGATGAATCACAGGTTGTCCAGAATGAGCACAGAAACTCAGTCAGCTTCTTTGTTCGTTCCACCTGATTTTTTTTTTTTTTTTTTTTTTTTTTGCACCTTTTGATCAGGTCTTGTGACTTGGCTAAAACATATGAATCTGTTTTCCCTAAAAAGACTAAAACATATGAATCTGTTTTCCCTAAAACAGCTAAAACATATGAATATGTTTTCCCTAAAAAATATGAATATGTTTTCCCTAAAAAAATATGAATCTGTTTTCCCTAAAAAAGCGTAGACTCAGAGGTGATTTAATACAGGTCTTTAAGATTCTAAAGGGGATTGACAACATCAGAAGTGACAACATTTTCACACTGAATAAGAATCCGACAAGAAATAATGGTCTCAAACTGTCAGGAAATAGACTTAATTTGAAAGTAGGTAGAAACAACTTCGCCAACCGTATAGTTAATGAATGGAATAAACTTCCTACCGAGGCACTGCAATATAGTTCAGTTCAAAGCTTTAAGATTTGTTTAGATAAACACCTAAGCAAGATGCTTTAATGACTGCCATTTATTTTATATTACTTGTTTGTTTGTTATTATTCATCTGTTTGTTTATTATTGTTTGCTTGATTTTCATTTATTATCATTTATCTGTCAATTCATTATTATTTACTATTTTCCTGTTTGTTTATTATCTAACTATACCTATGCACTTATTTATTTTGTTTGTTAATGATTATGCTGTTATCATTTTTATTTGTTTATCTATTTATTATTATTATAATTTTTTTCGCATCCGACTTAGTTATGGGCCAAAAGGTCTCCTGTCGGCATGCACCCTCTCTTGTAATCCTTTATATATCTGAACTCCTTTTGAGGTTCTCTTATCACGCTCAAAAGTGTATACAGCAATGACTCTGACGATACTGCCAGTTCTGATGATGAGCTCTGAATTAGTCTGAAAATGTACTGTTCTAAATTCATGTATATGCATCATATTTACTATAAATGACTTACAGAGGTAAATATATATTTGTTGGGTTAATATGCGATCAGTTGAAACAATCCCTGTACCTTTCATTAAGAAATTATAATTTCGGTATATTTCTTAAGGATAATATGATTGCAGACACAACTGATACAGATAACACAGTATGGTCTAAATATTTTTTCTAGTTTTTAATTTCCTAATTTCCTAATTCTTGATTAACCTAGGGAAGACTAAAAATATCATATGAGGTTTGCATGCACAATTCCGTTGCACGAAGTAGAAAAATTTGAGTAAACTTATATAATTTAATTACATCTTTAGATAAGATTTCCTCGTGTCCTTGATTTCTCTGACTGGGTTAGTTAGGAAAATTGAGCCCCTGGTGGCAGAGGTTAAGATTAACGAGTGTATTTGAGTTTGGAGGAATTATTGTCAATTTTGGTAATAGGTGAGGATAAATGGTCAAGTTTAACCAGGACATTGATACATTGGCTTATGATGTAGTCATCAAACACACTCGGAGTAGCCAGATCTGTTTTATCTTTGAAGAAAAGCTGGAGATACGCGAGCCGAAGCCATCTAGCGGCTACCGTATGAACTAACACCTCCATTCGTGAATTTAATTAGCTGTAGTTAATTAACGCACAAGTGAAAATATGGGAATATTGACGTTTTAGCAGCACTATGGTCCAAAGTAAGTGCCCATAAGAATTTAAAGTTACCTCGTGAGAGTTGCAACGGAATTTCTTAAAAAATTATCGGACCTGGCCTAAAACCAGTATATCCTGGATGGCACAATATCATCATGAATTTTGCCCAATTTAGATTGTCTCAGCGATAATTTGCAAAATAGCGTTTGAAGGATTCTGCCTATAATTAATCATAATTGCAAGAATATACTCAGCGGTTTTATAGCGGGACGGAGGAGAAATAGATTTAATATTTCTCACGTCTTTAAACAATAACACCTACAAAATTCACGATCTTGTGAAAGGTAGTTGGAAAGGGGAGGGGGGATGTCACAGGAAGGGTTACATTAGATCGAGGTACCATCACTAAAAAAAGGTTGAAGAGCCACTGACCTAAACAGAATCTTTTTACATGACAAAGACCATTTTCTGGAATCTAATTTCACGTGAGTGCATTCCCAACCCCTTAAAAAGGCTAAACACCAGAGTGTTTGTCTTATTTGAGAAATTTATGGTAATGGAAACCGCTTAACTTAACACATCGTTTAGAATCGAACTGGAGGTACTGCTTACGTTGTAATATAGTATTATAAGCGGATACGAAGAATAAGCAATCTCTTCATGTAAAAATGACATACAAGCAAGTATGCGCACCACAAACTTCGTTAACATAATTGTATCCAATATGGCAGACACTTCAGATATTGTTTCTGAGGCGAAATTCAACAGTTTTTTAACTCGTTCCGAGACAATAACACGATAAGTCTAACTTTGTCTACACAGGCTCCCAAATTTGGGTCCCGAGACTTGTGTAAATTTGCAATAAAGTTATTGATAGTCGAAGTCAAGTTTCTCCCGGGTTCATGGTAGTGAATAAAGGCGTGCAATGCTTCTGCGTTTGTGTGTGTGTGTGTGTGTGTGTATGTGTGTGTGTGTGTGTGTGTGTGTGTGTGTGTGTGTGTGTGTGTGTGTGTGTGTGTGTGTGTGTGTGTGTGTGTGTGTGTGTGTGTGTGTGTGTGTGTGTGTGTGTGTGTGTGTGTGTGTGTGTGTGTGTGTGTGTGTGTGTGTGTGTGTGTATGTATATATATATATTGGTTGTACGCTGCTCCATTTTTTTTCATACTATCAGTGTCTTTAATGAGATCTGAAGAACACACAGAAACAATTTATTCCAATTGTGGATGAACTAATATATGTAATTGGCAGATGATAACGACCTTTGAAGTCAAAAGATCACGCTGCAAATGCCAATTTCCTATTTGCTTTTTCTAAGGCAGAAATACAATGCTTAGATATTCTAAGATCGTGACTGATAGTTACATCTGGATCCTTTTCATTCTCCATTTTGGTTGGAGCTTGTCCAACTAAATTGTAGTGATATTTAGTATAACTTTTACCTATATTCACGACTTTACACTTACTTTTGAGTTAAATTCCATTAATCACTCTCAAGATCATTGCTCTAGTTTGTCCAAATCTTCTTGACTATTGATTTTATTCGAGTAACCATTTGTTATTCCATACAGCTTAGTATCATCAGCAAATATGGAGACAGTAGACTTAAGTACATAGTTAACTCCACTGATATATATTATGAACAGAGGCACTAAAACGGAACCCTGAGGAACTCCATTCGTAACATTTTTCCAGCCAGAAATTTGTTATTCAAAACAACTCGCTGTTCACGATTGTTCAATCTGTTTCTGATTCAGCTGTAAGCAGTTGTTTTGTATTTCATTTCTTTTACATAAGAACTATATCTGCCAGCTTTCATTTGAAGGCAATTTTCCTCTCGTTCTGCGAAACTATGAAACCACGAGTAATTGGTTAAAATTTTCCTCAATAGAGTCTTTCAACATTTACGCAGGTACCTCATCGAACCGCCATGTCGTTTACTTCATTTAACTTTCCTCTTACATCTTCCTTTGAGAATTTGATCCCACTTATTTCGTCTAAATGCTCCAACTCCACCCCTAACTTACTTACCTCCTAATTCCTTTTGCTCGTGAACAACATATGATACTCCCTGTGCGTGCGCACGTGTGTGTGCGTGTGCGTGTGCGTGTGCGTGTGCGTGTGCGTGTGCGTGTGTGTGATTTAAGTTACCATGGTCTTTTGATCGACAGTTATTACCCAAACCTAATAGAGCTCCACAAGTTATATAGTCCGATCAGATTAATTCTGTGAACACACACACACACATACACACACGACTCGATGGCGCAGTGGTTAGAGTCCCTGGCCGCCACTACGGCCAGGGACTCGAATCCCGCCCAGGGCTAAAATAATTTCAGTATCGCTGCGCTGCGAGTCGTTACTCCATCTCTCATGGATGGGGAATTGTGTGTGTGTGTGTGTGTGTGTGTGTGTGTGTGTGTGTGTGTGTGTGTGTGTGTGTGTGTGTGTGTGTGTGTGTGTGTGTGTGTGTGTGTGTGTGTGTGTGTGTGTGTGTGTGTGTGTGTGTGTGTGTGTGTGTGTGTGTGTGTGTATGTGTGTGTGTGTGTGTGTGTGTGTGTGTGTGTGTGTGTGTGTGTGTGTGTGTGTGTGTGTGTGTGTGTGTGTGTGTGTGTGTGTGTGTGTGTGTGTAAGGTTACAGCATTACCCACAGATCGGTCATATATGAGCTTTGATCTCTCTTCCTGAAGGGAAATAGCTGTCGATCACAAGTCCAACACGTGATCCAAGACCATGGTGAATCACACACACACACACATAAGCTCGGATATAATAATCTTATTGCTAATCACGACTTACACTTTTGTTCTGACTTCAGATGATTTCTTTCAACTAAAGAAAAAAAAAACTTGTGCAGCGAGAGCGATGACCTAATGTTAGAGTGACCCGAATAGATACGCAGGAGCCATCTCGACCTGAGGTCATATTGTTGCATGTGATGACCTTGTATTCTTTTATAATTTGTAGTTAACCTAGGAAAGTCACTCTAAATCTTAGATTAAAGGTTTACAATGATTTGAACCTTTCCTCCTCGCTCCCCTTTTCCCCATACCATTGATATTCCAAAAACATTTGCAAACTTATTCCCCGACCAAATGGGTATGCTTGAAAACTCATGACGTCACAATAATATTTATTACGTCATTTCCTCTCTCATCTCCCCATCCCAAACCATCTCCTGTCGCCCACACAACCTTAGCCTTGCCATTTTACTGCGTTTCTATCACCACATTCATACTCAAGCCATCACATCATGGTTACCGTCACATTGAGTATTCCATGCAAGCGCGACAGGATGATTCGCTGTTCCCGCCATTTTCTGTCGGTTCCACAACGTTGTCACCGGCACCCCGCCAGCGACTCCGTTCTTGGCTTTTGCAGATGAAATCTAATGCGCTT